>NC_089490.1:317025708-317328738 GCF_036850765.1 Saccopteryx bilineata
ATGAAGTGAGGGACAGACAGACCGGAAGGGAGAGAGATAAGCATCAGTTCTTCATTGCAGCACCTTAGGTGTTCATTGATTGCTTTCTCATATGTGACCCAATGGAGAGGCTTCAGCAGACTAACCCTTTGCTCAAGCCAGCGACCTTGGGCTCAAACTGGTGAGGCTTGCTCAAGCCAGATAAGCCCGTGCTCAAACCAGTGACCTCAGGATTTCAAACCTGGGTCCCTCTTGTCCCAGTCTGATGCTCCATGCATTGCACCACCACCTGGTCAGGATTCCGTTTTTTATTTTAATATTGTCTGTCTGGTTTTGGTGTCAGGGTAATACTGACTTTATAAAATGAATTAGGGAGTTTTTCCTTTTTATTTTCTGAAAGAGATAGTTTAGAATTGGTTTTTCAATGATTAATAGAATTCTCTAGTGAAATCTTCTGAAGATTAGATTTCTTTCTTAGAAGGTTTGAAATTTTGAATTATATTCTTTAATTATAAGGCTATTCAAATTATTTCATATTGTGTATGTTGTGATAAGTGTTGTTTTTTTAAAGCAATTGGTCCATTTCATCTGTCAAATTTATATTCTTCTAATATCTGCAACTCTATAATGATATTCTTTGTTTTATTCCTGTTGGTAATTTTTGTCTTCTCTTTTTAGTTGTTATATTGATCTTCTCAAAAATATCAATTCTTTGTTTCATTGATTTTTCTCTCTTATTTTTCTGTTCTCAATTTCATTAACTTCTGTTCTTAATTATTTACTTTCTCCTGCTTACTTTAGGTTTATTTTTTTCTTCTTTTTTAGATTCTAAAGTTGGGAGCTTTGATTATGTATTTATTTTTCTTTTCCAAGTGAGAGGAGAGGAGATAGATAGACTCCTGCATGTGCCTCGACTGGCAACCCCTATCTGGGGCCATACTTGTAACTGAGCAATTTTTAGCACCTGAGACGGAGTCTACACAGAGCCATCTTCAGCACCCAGGGCCTATGTGCTCGAACCATTTGAGCTGTGGCTGCGGTGGGGAAGAGAGAGAAAGAAATATAGGGGTGGAGAAGCAAATGGTCGCTTTTCCTGTGTTCCCTGACCAGGAATCGAACCCAGGACACCCACACGTTTATGTCTCACAAAATTTGATATGTTGTGTTTTCACTTTCGTTCAGTTTAACATATTTTTTGACTTTCACTGAGACATGCTCTCATTTTTGAATTATTTAGAACTTTGCTGTTTATTTTCTAAATATTTGGAGATTTTGCTGTTCCTGTTATTTCCAGTTTGGTTTTATTGTTGTCAGAAGACATACTCTGTGTGGATTTCAATTCTTTCATATCTGTTGATATTTGTTTTATGGCTCAATCTATGGTCTGTCTTGGCTTATATTTAGGGGCACTTGAAAAGAGTATTTTATTGGCATTGAGTGAAGTCTTTTTTTGTCAATTAGATAATGTGGGTTGATGATCAGCAATTCTATACATTTGTTGATGTGTGGTCTAGTTTTGTTAATTGCTGAGAGAGAGATGTTAAAATCTCTAGCTATAATTATGGAATTGTTTATTTCTCTTTTCAATTACAGAAGTTTTTGTTTCACATATTTTGCAATTCTTGTTTGGTACATATACATTTAGGATTGTTATGTTTTACTGAAGGATTGACTTTTTTTTTTTTTTTTGTATTTTTCTGAAGCTGGAAACAGGGATAGACAGTCAGACAGACTCCCGCATGCACCCGATCGGGATCCACCTGGCACGCCCACCAGGGGGCGATGCTCTGCCCACCAGGGGGCGATGCTCTGCCCATCCGGGGAGTCGCTCTGTCGTGACCAGAGCCACTCTAGCGCCTGGGGCAGAGGCCAAGGAGCCATCCCCAGCGCCCGGGCCATCTTTGCTCCAATGGAGCCTCGCTGCGGGAGGGGAAGAGAGAGACAGAGAGGAAGGAGAGGGGGAGGGGTGGAGAAGCAGATGGGCGCTTCTCCTGTGTGCCCTGGCCGGGAATGGAACCTGAGACTTCTGCACGCCAGGCCGACACTCTACCACTGAGCCAACCGGCCAGGGCAAGGATTGACTTTTTTATCATTATGTACTGTTCCTCTTTGTTCTGGTAACTTTTTGCTCTGAACTCGACATTAGCTGATTCTAATATAGTCACTACTCCTTTCTCTTGATTGATATTTCCACAATGTATAATTTTCTATTCTTCATCCACTGCGCCCCCACAGGTCTAATTTTCCATCCTTTTACTTTCAATCTGCCTATACTGTTATATTTGTTTTCTTTTTTCTAGCTAATATATAGTTGAGTCCTTTTTTTTTTTTTTTTTTTTGTATTTTTCTGAAGTGAGAAGTGGGGAAGCAGAGAGACAGACACCTGCATGCACCCGACTGGGATCCACCTGGCACGCCTACCAGGGGGCGATGCTCTGCCCATCTGGGGAGTTGCTCCGCTGCAACCAGGGCCATTCTAGCACCTGAGGCAGCGGCCATGGAGCCATCCTCAGTGCCTGGGCCAACTTGGCTCCCATGGAGCCTTGACTACAGGAGGGGAAGAGAGAGACAGAGAGAAAAGGGGAAGAGTGGAGAAACAGAATGGAGCTTCTCCTATGTGCCCTGACCAGGAAGCAAATCTGGGACTTCCACACGCTGGGTTAACGTCTACTGCTGAGCCAACGGGCCAGGGCTAGTTGAGTTCTTTTTGATGTATGCTGTCTATCTCTGTCTTTTAATTGTATTATTTAAGCTACTTACATTTAATGTAAAGTGCTTAAGTCTGTCCCGTATTTTATAATTAAAGTATTACCATTTGGTTCTTTTTTACATGTTATATCTTTTTCCTTAGACTTTTATTTCTTTCCTGAGACTATTTTTTTTCTTTTTGATTTAAGAGAGAGAGGGAGAGAGAGTAGAGGATGAGAAGCATCAACTCATAGTTGCTTCACTTTAGTTGTTCATTGATTGCTTCTCATATTTGCCTTGACCATGAAGCTAAAGCTAAGCCAATGACCTCTTGCTCAAGCCAGTGACCATGTGATCAAGCTGGCAACCTTCAGGTTTCAAACCAGAGACCAGTGTCCCAGGTCGATGCTCTGTCTACTGCGCCACCATTGCTCAGGGTCTTTCACGAGACTTTATATCTTTATTTGCTTTACTGCGTTTACAATTGATCATTGCAGCATTTATGTAATAGCAGCTTTAAAATCTGTTTTAAATAATGCTAAACATTTCTGCCATTTCTGTGTTTGCATCCATTGATTGTCTTTTTGCATTCTCTTTAAGATCTTGGTTCTTGGTATGACAAGTGATTTTTTTTTGTTTTTATTGAAACCTGGAGATTTTGAGTATTATATCAGTGAAACTGGATCTTATTTAAACCTTTGGTTTTAGCTAGCTTTCTCTAACACCACTGTGGCAGGATAATTGGGGGCCACTGCCTCATTACTTCAGGTGCAGGTAGAAATTGAAGTTTCCTACTCTTTATCCACTGACATCTGAAGAGAGAGGTCTTCATTACTGTTGGCAGGCATGAGAGTTTCTGGTCCCCAGGAGGCATCCACTGATATTTTCTTGTTTCCCACAGTGTTTTCACTAACACTACTAGGATGTTGGCCTTATTCCTGCAGTGCTGGTGAAAGGCCGGACTCTTCATAAGTCCTCATTTGACACTGCTCAGGAACACAGGAGGATTGGCTGCTTCCTGCTACCTTGTGGGGGTGGAAGTTCATGTTCTCTGTGAAGTTTCCATTGACACTGCAGGAGCTGAGAGGGAGGCATCCTTATATACTGGTGAGGGTGGACCATTCAGGTCCCCATTCAGTCTTCTGTGGCATTGATGGGGCTTGAACCACAGTTGTGTGTGTGGTGTTTGACTGAAAGAAAAAGTCATTTGTTTTTAGGTGCAAGGCTGCTTGCTTTTGGCTAGAGGGAAAGCAGTCTCTTTTGGTGGGTTTTATTTGTTTGTTTGTCAGCCCCATAGGTATTTCTGGATTGCTGACTCCTTTAGCTCCAAGTCTGGGATAGATGAGGCAGAAAGAAAACCCAGGGAATCACTATTGTATTGTTCATTACAAGTCTTCTTTTCCTTGTTTTATATATAATGTGTAGGACTTTTAGTTGAATTAGCAGGAGAGATAGGGAAAAGTACATTTATTTAATCTTTCTGGAACTTGAAGTCACTTTTTGTATCTTTTAAAAAAACAGAAAACAAAAACCACTCCCTCCTCCCTCTTTCTCTTCCGCCTTCCCAATCCCACTCTAGCTAGTTCCTCCTTTCTCTTTCCCTTTTAAGTACCAAATTATTTGAAAGCATTTGACTATGCTTATTTTGTCCAGTTCCTTTCTTCTCATTCTCTCTTAAACCTTATTCTAGTAAGACTTTTATCCTTACCACTCCTCTGAAATCACTTGGCTAAGTTAATACTTACAGAGAAATGTATATAGCCTTAGAAGAGAAAATATTCTGAAATCAAATGAGCTAATATGTAATTTAAGAAGTTGGAAAAAGGATCAACCTAAATAAAGAAGGCAAAAAGAGATGAAAAGATGTCTAGCCTGACCAGGTGGTGGCACAGTGGATAGAATGTCGGACTGGGACACAGATGACCCAGGTTCGAAACCATAGGTTGCTGGCTTGAGCGGGAGATCATAGACATGACCCCATGGTGACTAGCTTGAGCCCAAGGTCCCTGGCTTGAGCAAGGGGTCACTCACTCTGCTGTAGCCCCCTAATCAAGGCACATATGAGAAAGCAATCAATGAACAACTAAGGTGCCACAACAAAGAATTGATGCTTCTCATCTATTTTCCTGCCTGTCTGTCCCTATCTGTCCTTTTTTCTGTCTCTCTGTCTCTGTCAAAAAAAAAAAAATGTCCAGACATTAGTAAAGTAAAAAGCAAAGCTAAAATTAAAAGAATTAAGAAATTCTGGCAAGATGGTCAAGAAAATCAAAGAAAAGGCAAAAATATAATGCACATTAGAAATTGTTATAAATAGCCTGACCAGGTGGTGGCACAGTAGATAAAGCATCAGACTGGGACGTAGAGGACCCAGGTTCGAAACCCCGAGGTCGCCAGCTTAAGTGTGGGCTCATCTGGTTTGAGTAAGGCTCACCAGGTTGAGCCCAAGGTTGCTGGCTTGAGCAAGGGGTCACTGTAGCCCCCCCACCCCCGTCAAGGCACATATGAGATAGCAATCAATGAACAACTAAGGTGCCGCAACAAAAAATTGATGCTTCTCATCTCTCCCTCTTCCTGTCTGTCTGTCCCTATCTGTCTCTCTGTCTCTCTGTCCCTGTCACAAAAAAAGAAAAAAAGAAATTGCTATAAATAATTTTACTTGACAACATTTAAGTAAAATTATGTGAAAGAAATTATCAGAAAAGTATATAAATAACCAAAATGAAAAAGAAATAGAAAATTGGAATGGTCCTGTAACCATATAAGTACACATTTAATGGTTAAAAATCTTTTCTTCAGGAGGTTTTTCACCTGAGTTTGGAGAAATGTCATTCTCAGTGTTTAGAAAACCAGGCTAAAAATATTTATTTTATTTTTCTGAGTTTATCAAACTATTTTATCAAAACTAATAAGGAGAGTGTGATAAAATGAAATTTATAAGCCAGTCTCACTTTGAAACATAGTGAAAAAGAAGTCTAGCAATGTATTAACTGGTAACACAAGCAGATTTGACTTATTCTAGGAATGCAAGGTTTAAGTAACATCAGAAAGTTATTAAAAATATTTAAACCTTAATAAAACTATGTTACCTCACATCACATTATTGATTTTAAATAGCAAAAGTCTTAGTTCTAAGTCTGAGAATACTAGATGTCTATACTACAAGATGGGTACTAAAATTCAATTTTGAATGAAACAACTGTGGGTCACAGTAGATGCCACAAATAATTTGATTGAAGAAAGTCAGGTGATCTCTGAGATGGCAAAATGTGAGTGAGGTTTTGATGAGTAATATATAGTGAAAATGTTGGCCTAGCATTTCAAGTAGAGGAGAATAATATGTACTGAAGCTTAGTTGTGGCGAGTGGAAGTAAGTAGAATATAACTAAAGCACAGTAAGGATATTGAGACGTGGCAGGAGATGTGACAGGAGAATTGGGCCAGTTGGGAAAGGCTTTGTCTGGCTTGCTCCTTGATGAATCATGGAATATATCAACCCAGTGAGAGGCAAAATCAGAAAATATTTTTGAGCATTTCATTTATTTAACTTCTTATATTTAATGTCTTTATTGTTAGAAATAACATGTGTAACTTGTTTGCATTTTTTTTTTTTCATTTTTCCGAAGCTGGAAACGGGGGGAGAGAGTCAGACAGACTCCCCCATGGACCCGACCGGGATCCACCCTGCACGCCCACCAGGGGTGAAGCTTTGCTCACCAGGGGGCGATGCTCTGCCCTTCCAGGGCGTCGCTCTGCCGCGACCAGAGCCACTCCAGCGCCTGGGGCAGAGGCCAAGGAGCCATCCCCAGCGCCCGGGCCATCTTTGCTCCAATGGAGCCTTGGCTGCGGGAGGGGAAGAGAGAGACAGAGAGGAAGGAGGGGGGGGTGGAGAAGCAAACGGGCACTTCTCCTATGTGCCCTGGCCGGGAATCGAACCCGGGTCCCCCGCACGCCAGGCCGACGCTCTACCGCTGCAGGGCCACTTGTTTGCATTTTTACACGTGTGTGTGTGTGTGTGTGTGTGTGTGTGTATATATATATATATATATATATATATATATACACACCTTATTTGAAGTCAGTACTGCCACTGATTATCCTCAATTTTTTGTTCACTAAAAATGTAGGAATCTGAATTTGACTGAATCGCTAATAAAATGTATTAATTTCCTCAGGGCAGTATCTTAAATGTTTTAAAATACTCATGGCTAATATCTTGCCAAGCTGATGCATAAGAACTTTCCAGTGAAATATGTTACAAAGGCCTATTAATTTCATTTGATCTGCCTTTTGCTAACTGTATGTGGTAAGAGAACATCATAATATATCTTTTTAATAGACCTTGTAAATTGTATTGGAGTTTTTTTTTTTTCCCTTTTTTTTCTTTTTTTTAAGAAAAGTCATTGGAATGAACTTCTCATTGATTTCTAGGTTTTGTTTTGTTTTCCTTTTTATTTATTTTTTATTTTTTTATTTTTCCGAAGTTAGAAGCGGTCAGGCAGTCAGACTCCCGCATGCGCCCCACCGGGATCCACCCAGCATGCCCACCAGGGGGCATACCCAACCGGGGCATTGCTCCATTGTGGCTGGAGCCATTCTAGTGCCTGAGGCAGACCAACTTTTGCTCCAATGGAGCCTTGGCTGAGGGAGAAGAAGAGAGAGAGGAAGGAGAGGGGAAGAGTGGAGATGCAGATGGGCACTTCTCCTGTGTGTCCTGACCAGGAATCGAACCCAGGACTTCCACATGCTGAGCCAACGCTCTACTGCTGAGCCAACCGCCAGGGCCTGTTTTCCTTTCTTATTGCATTGGTAGATACAAGGCAACTAGTTTATTATACTAAATTTTGAATCAGATAATTTTAAACCCAAATTAAAGACTTGAAGTTGCTCTTTTCATTCCTTCTGACTTTCTAAAGGTGGTTTATTTAATTGTCTTGATTACATCATCTGTTTGATTTTTTAAATTTAAGGTGTGATTGCACAGAAAAGTTACAGAACAAATTTGACTTTTTACGCTCACAGTTGAATGATATTTCTTCGTTTAAGAATATCTACAGATATGCCTTTGATTTTGCAAGGGTAAGTGGAATAGCCATGTTTTATAATTTTCATATTTTTTACTCTTGAGGCAACACTTAGGAAAACTTTTTTACTTCTATTTTAGGATAAAGATCAGAGAAGCCTTGATATTGATACTGCTAAATCTATGTTAGCTCTTCTACTTGGGAGGACATGGCCACTGTTTTCAGTATTTTACCAGTACCTGGAGGTATGTATGTATGTTTTTATTTTGAAAATATTATTTTTAAACTTAATCTGATAGGAAATATACCTTTTTATTTTTTTATTTAATTAATTGTGTTTACATAGATTCTAGGGTCACCCCGAGTGCATCCTCCCTTCCCCCTATTCCCCTCAACATCTCCCTTGCCCCCTTCCCTACAGAGCCCTCCCCCCTTCCCTTCAGGTTTATCCCATCCTGTCATCCCCTTTCCCTCTGTCCTCTTTTCCTCTGGTCCCTTTGATGCCTCCTCTGTCTCAATTCCATTACTCAGTTCTCATTATTCCTTGGATTCCTCAAATGAGTGAGGTCATATGATATTTTTCTTTCTCTGCCTGGCTTATTTCACTCAACATAATAGTTTCCGGGTACCTCCATATTGTTGCAAAAGGTAATGTTTCCTTCTTTTTCATAGCCCCATAGTATTCCATTGTATATATGTATATGTACCACAGCTTTTTAATCCACTCATCCACTGATGGACACTGGGCTGTTTCCAGATCTTCGCTATTGTTAACAATGCTGCCATAAACATGGAGGTGCATTTTTTTTTTTTTTTTCAGTCAGTGATATGGTGTCCTTGGGATATATTCCTATAAGTGGGATAGCTGGGTCAAAGGGCAGATCCATTTCTAATTTTTTGAGGAATCTCTATACTGTTTTCCACAGTGGCTGCACCAGTCTGCATTCCCACCAGCAGTGCAGGAGGGTTCCCCTTTCTCCACATCCTCCCCAGCACCTATTGTGTATTGTTTTGTCAATGAGCGCCATTCTGACTAGTATGAGGTGATATCTCATTGTGGTTTTAATTTGCATTTCTCTAATGATTAGTGATGTTGAACATTTTTTTGTTTATTGGCCATCTGTATGTCCTCTTTGGAGAAGTGTCTGTTCCTTTATTGTGCCCATTTTTTGATTGGATTGTTTGTCTTCCTGATGTTGAGTTTTATAAGTTCTTTATAAATTTTGGTTATTAATCCCTTATCAGATATATTGTTGAATATGTTCTCCCATTGTGTAGTTTGTCTTTTTATCTTTAGCTGTGCAAAAGCTTTTTAGTTTGATATAATCCTGTTTGTTTATCCTGTCTTTTATCTCATTTGCCTGTGGAGATAATTCAGCAAAGATATTGCTGTGATAGATGTCGGTGAGCTTACTGCCTAAGTTTTTCTAAGATGCTTATGGTTTCACGATTTACATTTAAGTCCTTTATCCATTTTGAGTTTATTTTTGTGAATGGTGTAAGTTGGTGGTCTAGTTTCATTTTTTTGTAGGTAGCTGTCCAGTTTTCCCAACACCATTTGTTAAAGAGACTGTCTTTACTCCATTGTATGCTCTTACCTCCTTTGTCAAATATCAATTGTCCATAAAGATGTGCGTTTATTTCTGGGTTGTCTGTTCTGTTCTATTGATCTATATGTCTGTTCTTATGCCAGTACCAAGCTGTTTTCAGTACAATGGCCTTGTAGTATAACTTGATATCCGGAAGTATGATACCTCCCACTTTATTCTTCTTTTTCAAGATTGCTGATGTTATTTGTGTTCTTTTTAGGTTCCATATAAATGTTTGGAATATTTTTTCTATATCTTTGAAGTATGTCATTGGTATTTTAATTGGTATTGCATTGAATTTATAGATTGCTTTGGGTAATATAGACATTTTAATTATGTTTATTTTTCCTAACCATAAGCACGGTATATGCTTCCACTTGTTTGTGTCTTCCTTGATTTCTTTTATCAATATTTTATAATTTTCTGAGTACAAGTCTTTAACCTCCTTGGTTAAATTTACTCCTAGGTACTTTATATTTTTTGTTGCAATAGTGATGGGGATTGTTTCCTTAATTTCTCTTTCTGACTATTCATTGTTTGTGTATAAAAATGCCTCTGATTTCTGTGTATTAATTTTATGTCCTGCCACTTTGCTGAATTCATTTATCAGGTCCAGTAGTTTTTTGACTAAGACTTTAGGGTTTTCTATATACAATATCATTTCTTCTTTTCCAATTTGGATGCCTTTTATTTCTTGTCTGATTGCTGTGGCTAGGACTTCCAGAACTATGTTGAATAAGAGTGGTGAAAGGGGGCACCCTTGCCTTGTTCCTGATTTTAGGGGAATTGCTTTTAATTTTTGTCCATTAATTATAATGTCGGCTGTGGGTTTGTCATAGATGGCCTTTATCATGTTGAGGTATGTTCCCTGTATTCCAACTTTGCTGAGAGTTTTGATCATAAGTAGGTGCTGGATTTTATCAAATGCTTTTTCTGCATTTATTGAAATTATCATGTGGTTTTTCTCCTTCCTTTTGTTTATGTGGTGAATCACATTAATAGGTTTACGAATGTTGTACCATCCATGCCTCCCCAGAATAAATTCCACTTGATCATGATGTATGATTTTTTTCATATATTGCTGGATCCGGTTTGCTAATATTTTGTTGAGGATTTTAGCATCTAAATTCATTAGGGATATTGGCCTATAATTTTCTTTCTTTGTGTTGTCTTTGCCTGGTTTTGGAATCAGAATTATGCTCGCCTCATAAAAGGAGCTTGGAAGTCTTCCTTTCTCTTGAATTTTTTGAAATAGCTTGAGAAGGATAGGAGTTAGTTTTTCTTTGAATGTTTGGTAGAATTCACCAGTGAAGTCATCGGGCCCAGGAGTTTTGTTTTTTGGGAGCTTTTTGATAACTATTTCGATCTCTTTTGTTGTAATCCATCTGTTTAAGTTTTCTGATTCTTCTAGATTGATTTTCGGAAGATTATATGTTTCAAGGAATTTGTCTATTTCACCTAGGTTTAATTTTTCGGCATATAGTTCTTCATAGTATTTTCTTACAATATTTTGTATTTCTGTTGTGTTGGTTGTTATTTCTCCACTCTCGTTTCTAATTTTATTTATTTGAGTCCTCTCTTTTTTTCTTGGTGAGTCTCGTTAAAGGTTCATCGATCTTGTTTACTCTTTCAAAGAACCAGCTCTTGGTTTCATTGATTGTCCGTATTGTTTTTTTAGCTTCGATGTTATTTATTTCCTCTCTGATCTTTATTCTTTCCTTCCTTCTACTACCTCTGGGCCTCACTTGCTGTTCTTTTTCTAGTTCTTTTAGATGAAGGGTAGGTTGTTTATTTGAGCTTTTTCAGGCTTCTTAAGGAATGCCTGTAATGCTATGAACTGCCCTCAGGACTGCTTTTGCTGTGTCCCATAAATTTTGAGTTGTTGTTTGCTCATTATCATTTGTTTCTAGGAATTTTTAAATTTCTTCTTTGATTTCATTGTTAACTCATTTGTTATTTATTTATTTATTTATTGTATTTTTCTGAAGCTGGAAACGGGGAGAGACAGTCAGACAGACTCCCGCATGCGCCCGACCGGGATCCACCCGGCACGCCCACCAGGGGCGACGCTCTGCCCACCAGGGGGCGATGCTCTGCCCCTCCGGGGCGTTGCTCTGCTGCGACCAGAGCCACTCTAGCGCCTGGGGCAGAGGCCAAAGAGCCATCCCCAGTGCCCGGGCCATCTTTGCTCCAATGGAGCCTTGGCTGCGGGAGGAGAAGAGAGAGACAGAGAGGAAGGAGGGGGTGGGGGGTGGAGAAGCAAATGGGCGCTTCTCCTATGTGCCCTGGCCGGGAATCGAACCCGGGTCCCCCGCACGCCAGGCCGATGCTCTACTGCTGAGCCAACCGGCCAGGGCCTCATTTGTTATTTAATAACATGCTATGTAGTTTCCATGTGTTTGAGTATTTTTCAGTTTTTTGTTGTGGTTGATTTCTAGTTTCATGCCATTGTGATCAGAGAAAATGCTGGATATGATTTCAATCTTCTTAAATTTGTTGAGACCGCTTTTGTGTCCTAACATGTGGTCTATTGTAGAAAATGTATCATGAGCACTTGAAAAGAATGTATATTCTGCTGCCTTAGGTTGAAAAGTTCTAAATATATTTATTAAATCCAGTTGATCTAGTGTGTCCTTTAAGTCTGCTGTTTCTTTGTTAATTTTATTTCTTGAGGATCTATCTAGTGATTTTAGAGGGGTATTAAAATCCCCTACTATTATAGTATTGCTGTTGATCTTACCCTTTATATCCATCAAAGTCTGCTTTATATATTTAGGTGCTCCTATATTAGGTGCGTAGATATTTATAATGGTTATATCTTCCTGGTGGATTGCTCCCTTTACCATTATGTAGTGAACTTCTTTATCTCTTACTATAGTGTTTGTTTTAAAGTCCATTTTGTCTGATATAAATTTTGCTACCCCAGCTTTTTTTTATTTCCATTTGTGTGAAATATTTTTTTCTATCCTTTTACCTTCAGTCTATGTGCATCTTTTGTTTTAAGGTATGTCTCTTGTAGACAGCATATATACGGGTCCTGTTTTCTTATATAAGCAGCTACCCTATGTCTTTTGATTGGATCATTTAATCCACTTACATTAAGGTTAGTATTGATATGTAATTGTTTATTGCCATTTTATTCTTTAAAGCTGTATTCCTCTTTTGCTATATTCTTTTCCCACTTTGATCTATTTACAACAGGCCCTTTAACATTTCCTGCAGCATTGGTTTGGTTGTAGTGAATTCCTTGAATTTATTTTTGTCTGGGAAGCTTTTTATTTCTCCTTCAATTTTAAATGATAGCCTTGCTGGATAAAGTAGTCTTGGTTGTAGGCTCTTGTTCTGCATTACTTTGAATATTTCTTGCCATTCCCTTCTGGCCTCAAGTGTTTCTATTGAGAAGTCGGATGTCATCCTTATGGGAGCTCCTTTGTAAGTATAGCCTTTTTTTCTCTAGCATCTTTTAATATTTTCTCTTTATCACTTAGCTTTGGTATTTTAATTATGATGTGTCTTGGTATAGATTTCTTTAGATTTCTCTTTAATGGAGTTCTCGGTGCTTTGTGAACTTGTGAGACCGTTCCTTGCATCAATTTAGGGAAGTTTTCATCTATGACTTGATTGAATAAAGTTTCGATCCCTTGTTTTTTCTCTTCTTTTTCAGGAACCCCAATGATGCAAAGTTATTTCTTTTCAACTTGTCACATAGCTCTCTCAGAGTTTCCTCAGACTTTTTGAGTCTTTTCTTTTTTCTGCTCTGCTTTCATGCCTTTGTTCATCTTGTCCTCCCAACTCGTTGATTCGATCCTCAGCTTCATCCATCTTGCTTTTAATTCTTTCCATTGTGTTTTTTATTTCTTTTTTTTTTTTTTTTTTTCTGAAGCTGGAAACAGGGAGAGACAGTCAGACAGACTCCCGCATGCGCCCGATCGGGATCCACCCGGCATGCCCACCATGGGGCAATGCTCTGCCCACCAGGGGGCGATGCTCTGCCCATCCTGGGCGTCGCCATGTTGCAACCAGAGCCACTCTAGCGCCTGAGGCAGAGGCCACAGAGCCATCCCCAGCGCCCGGGCCATCTTTGCTCCAATGGAGCCTCGGCTGCGGGAGGGGAAGAGAGAGACAGAGAGGAAAGCGCGGCGGAGGGGTGGAGAAGCAAATGGGCGCTTCTCCTGTGTGCCCTGGCTGGGAATCGAACCCGCGTCCTCCGCACGCTAGGCCGATGCTCTACCGCTGAGCCAACCGGCCAGGGCGTGTTTTTTATTTCTGATATTGTATTTATCACTTCCGACTGATTCTTTTTTAATATTTCAATGTCCTTTTTTATACTTGCTGTCTCTTTAATTAGGTGTTTTTAATGACCATCCATTGTTGTTCTAAGATCTTTAAGCATCCTAACAATCATTCTAAACTCTGCATTCGGCAGTTTGGTTATTTCCATATCACGCAGTTCCTTTTCTGGAGATTTATCTTGTGGTTTCATTTGGATTGCACTTCTCTGTCTTCTCATTATGTCTGTGTGTTTGGGTGTGTTGTTTATAGGGCTGGTTGAGTCTAGGTTTGGTGTTGTCTGCCTCCAATTTTCAGTTGTGTTATTTCTAGGTCTTCTTGGGTTGGCATCAGCTGTTATTTGTAATCTACTTTTAGATTTGGACTACTTTGAAGTCTTGATTTGTTTGTTTTCTTCTCAGTTGTAGTCTTGTTTCTGATCTCAGCAGGGGGTTTATTTGAAACTACCCAGGAATGTGGTGGGTGTAACCTGAGACTCTGAAGACCTTATATGCCAGTTACTCTCTTTGGGGGTGGGGTGCTTTCTCTGCTTCAGTAGGGGGAGGTGTATCTCAGATCTCCATGGAGACCTGAGTTACTGCCCCTCCTCCCCACTTCTTGTTTTCAGCTATGTCTTGTTGCGCTGATTGGAGCTGGAGAGATGTCTAGAGATGTATGATCTGGAAGCACTTTAGTCTTGTGTTATCGGAAATATACCTTTAACTGAGAAAAGACAAATAAAATTTTAATACAATACTTAAAAAAGTCTATTTTAGCAGAATATTTCTTTTGAAATGTATACATTCTACTGTCATTTTTAGATACAAGTTCATGTTCAATAATATATTCTGTGTACAAGTTATAATTTCATCTGTTGCATTCCCCCTTTGCCCCTCATTAAAAAAGAAACCTTCAAGAAATAATTTTAGCTATGGCTGGGTCGCTCAGTGGTAGACTGTCATCCCAGCATGTGGAAGTCCAGGGTTCGATTCCCTGCCAGGGTACACAGGAAAAGCACCCATCTGCTTCTCCATCCTTCCCCCTCTCCTTCCTCTCTCTTTCTTCCCCACCTGCAGCCAAGGCTCCACTGGAGCACAGTTGGCCCCGATCACGGAGGATAGCTCCATGGCCTCAGCCTCAGGTGCTAAAATGGCTCTGGTTGCAGTGGAGCAACTCCCAAATGGGCAGAGCATCGCCTCCTAATGGGCCTGCCAGGTGGATCCTGGTCGGGCGTATGTGGGAGTCTGTGTTTCTGCTTCCCCACTTCTCATTTCAGAAAAATGCACAGAAAAAAAGAAGAAGAAAGAAAGAAAGAAAAATAATTTTAGCACAGTCTTCATACAAAACTACTTTTTTGGACTTTTTACAAGAGAAAATTGATGTTAGTGCACAAATCTCAAGCTTCTAAATCAGGTTTCTTTCTGTTACACAGGGTCTTAGGCTGAAATCTACATAAGAACGAATTATAGTAATAAAACTTTTCACTTAGGTTCAATCTAAAGAATTGAGCCTGACTGGTGATGGTACTGTCGATAGAGCGTCAGCCTGGGGTGCTGAGGAGCCAGGTCGAAACTCTGAGGTCACCAGCTTGAGTGCTGGCTCATCAGATTGAGCACAGTGTTGCTGGTTGAGCCCAAAAGTTGCTGGCTTGAAGCGCAAGGTCACTGGCTTGAGCAAAGGGTCACTGGCTCAGCTGGAGTCTCCTGGTGAAGGCACGTGTGAGAAGCAGTCAGTGAACAACTAAAGTGCCACAACTACAAGTCAATACTTCTTGTCTCTCTCCTTGTCTGTGCATGTTTCTCTGTCTCTCTCTTGCCAAAAAAAGAAAAAGAAAAAATAAAACGAATGAGGCTTTTAATAGTTGATGCCCACCAACATAAGGGTGGCTATAATGGTGTACTTAAATGTACTGATTACAAAAAGATGTATGCTGAACTTATAAAGAAAGTATTCTTTTAGAAGGTTTATCATAGCACCTATTATAGGCAGTGGCTTTAAGAAAATACTGTTCTTGTTTTCCATTGCCTTTTCTGGTTTTCTGTATGCCATTTTAGTTCAGTGAGGTTTTTTGTTTGTGGGGTTTTTTTTTTAATAATTCTCATTTCTTGAATTACAGATTTTTCTGCCTTTTGCTTTGAAAATAATTTTTCATAAAGCTGATTGTTGATCATAGCAAGTTTCCCAGAGTAGTTTTGTTTAAAGCTTGTGATAAGAGACAGTGATATGAAAAGGTCTTATGTGAATGGATTTTGTGCACACTTAAATCTTTAAGCCTAGTAAAATAGATGTTTTTGGATGTTATCAATCTTCTTCCTCTTTGTAGTTTTGCCAGAGATAAATATAACTGAATATAAAAATATTCACCTCTAAAGGGAATTGGGAGGAGTAAATATTTTCAATCACTTCTTATGCAGTGGAGGGTGTTTAACATATTATCTTTTTAAATCTTTCTAACACCAATTTGAATTAAATTTTTGCCCCCATTAGCAAATGAGGAGATGGGTTCTGTTGTTAAATAGCTTTCCTGTGGTCACTCAGTTAAGTGGCAGAAATGGGATATGAACCCATGCCTGTGGTCTTTCCACTAAAGATGCCAACTCCAAAATGTGGCTAAACAGTAAATCTCATGTAAAGAAATGAATTAGTAGGATGAAGTACAAGAGATCTTACTGAATGTAGGAAATACTGTATCTCTTGATCCATTTGTGGTTACACAAGTATTTGTATATACATAAATGAAAAAAATAAAGGAAAAAATAAATTGGTGACATTAACATGTAAATGCCCCTGAGAATTCTCTTAGAAATGCAAATTAAGAGGAAGAAATGTTTAGGAAAGACTAAAATATAATATAACTAGATTATTGAAGTCAAGTCCTAGTAAATAATGCTTGTTCTATAATCCAAGTATTTATATCATTTTCTACAGCAATCAAAGTATCGTGTTATGAACAAAGATCAGTGGTACAATGTATTAGAATTCAGCAGAACAGTCCATGCTGATCTTAGTAACTATGATGAAGATGGTGCTTGTAAGTATAATGCTTTCTTATGAAAATAAGACTTTTTAAACTATGAAATGAGAATATGAATGTGTGGCATTACCATAAAGGATTTAAACTTTCTAACAGTAATTTTTATTGTTTAATCATCTAGGAAGCATGGAGGAAGGAGGCAGGTGTAGAAAGTAGGCAGAGAGCTTGGATTAAGCAATATTATATAATCTATGTCTATAAATATTTTTTAGTAACAGAGCATTATAAAGCTTAATTTAAATTATAATTTCTATATGTAGAACTTAAAATCAGATTCATTTCTGCCTTTCCTGGCTTTTTTCTGTGGAAGAATAGTAGTTATGATTTTAAAAAAAAATAGGATAGTTAACAATCAGCTATAATAGAAAAAGCTTATCATATTAACATGAAAGCTTTTTTTTTTGTATTTTTCTGAAATGAGAAATGGGGAGACAGAGAGACAGACTCCCGCATGTGCCCAACTGGGATCCACCCGCATGCTCACCAGGGGGCGATGCTCTGCCTATCTGGGGCATTGCTCCATTGCAACTGGAGCCATTCTGGTGCCTGAGGCAGAGGCCATGGAACCATCCTCAGCGCCCAGGCCAACTTTGCTCCAGTAGAGCCTTGGCTGCGGAAGAGAGGGGGGGGGGCGTGGAGAAGCAGATGGACGCTTCTCCTTTGTGCCCTGGCTGGGAATAGAACCTGGGATTTCCACACACTGGGCTAACGCTCTACTCCTGAGCCAAGTGGCCAGGGTCACATGAAAGCTTTTTTAAAACCTGACAGAACTGTACCTTCTTTCATAGGAAGTAGTGGCTTGAGCTAAGTAGTGGCTTATGTTGGACTTACTTTCCCATTCGCTGATAGGGCAACAACTAGGTTGCTTTTCAGTTGCCATTTGTTATTGTGCTTGTTTGCTATTTATCTTACAGTCTTTCAAAATCAAGAGACTACCATAGGGTTTTGCTTTTTAAAATAGGACAATCATTTCTTTATGGCAATGAGTTTTTCTACATTTAAAAAATGTAAACAGTGAGCTCGTGTAAATTGCCTGCTTGGTTGGCTTTTGTAGGTAAATGAATTTGAACCTACTGCATTATAAAAATGTCTTTTTGGAATAGTTCTGGTCAGGTACTTATTAGGCACTTGCTTTGTGTTCAGATTTATACTTGGTCCTGCTACTGGAACCATATAATTTTAATATTGCTATTCCTTCAACAAGCTTACATTTTTGGTGAGGTAGCAGAAATACTACATTTAAAACTTTTCACATTGTTTAATAATTAAATGACAAATTCTATAGGCAGTTGGAAAACAGGGAGAGGTTAGCATTGATTTAATTATTAGAGAGTTCATGAAACACTTAACCTTAGAAGGAAGTTACTACAAATACCCATTGTGCAGAAAGCCTCTCATGTCTAAAAAGAACATCTAAGCTAGCACCATTAAGTATGGTAAGCTGGAAGCAAAACACCTGAGAAAGGGAAGGGTCAGTTCCTTGTGATCATCACACAGCTCGTGAGGACTTTGTTTTATATTTGGAGATGAGGTCACTGAATTCTAATAAAAATTGCTTCTTTATTTCTAGGGCCTGTTCTTCTTGATGAATTTGTTGAGTGGCAAAAAGTTCGTCAAACATCATAGCAAGAACTATTGTGAAGAAAATGCAAACCTTTTGATTCCTACATATATACAAGCTAATGAGATGAAAAAAATCCAAAGGGTGCATTTTTATCCATATGAAAGACTTCTATAGTACTTATTTTCATTGTTGTTTTTTAAAGGAAGTTTTCTTGTTACATGTGTTGGGCCTTGAGCCACACCTCTTCTGAGACTGATTATTAAAGTTTTTGTTTTGAGTTATGTTTATAACATTTATTTCAGAACAATAAAGATTCAGATTTGTGATAAAGGCCTTAAAGTGAAGATGTCCCTTGAGTGTCAGAGTGGTATTTATTTTTGTAAATTTTAATTCTCGAATTTTAGAGGTTCTATTCACCATGAATTTTTAGTAGTTTAAGGATTTTTAAATAACCTTAATATTTGGCAGTGTAGTCTGCTGATGGTATAACTTAATGTATTCATCTCTGCACAATTAGAATATTTATTGGCCTTGACTTTGGGCAATAATTTTCTGATGCAGCTAATACATTTTGGGATATTAGAAGTACTCTAACATTCAGGATTGGTTTGCTGTGAAAGCTACCATGGTCTTAATGCACATGCTTTATCTGAAAGTTTAGAATTGGAAAGATAATGTCCATTTATTTTGTTTTCCAACTTTTAACAAGTATGTCAATAAGCATTAATCAGCATTGCATGTTTATTCTCAATGTGAATTTTAAGTTTTCTGTATTCTGCCAGTTTAAAAGTGCCATTTATATTTGAAAGAGCAAGGCTTTTATATCAATCAGTGGTCTCGGAATCAGACAACCTTATGAGAGAGTTAAGATCAATATTAAAGTTGTATTATCGTTGTTATCAGTGGCATATGTATGATCCCTTTAACTGTCATTTTGTGGTATAGGGAGTTGTGTTGAGGATCCTTTTTTTCCCCCCTAAGAGAACCTTAGTTCTGGTGTTGTGGATTTAAATAAGATATATATAAGAAAAGGTAATAGAATAAGGAATTATGAGAGAACTCACGACATAATTGCACACAATTCAAGGGTGCCATTTACTTTAGTACAGTCACGGTATTGCTAATTCTTAGTTTTCTGGCTGTTGGCAATAAGGTATCTTGAGGAAAAGACAGCCTTTTCTAATTCACATAAAAGGCATTTTTTGGACTAGCAACAGGGCTATTATACATTTCTTTTTAAACCATCCAATATCCTAGTGATAGAAAAATTGTTCACATTCATAGTCCAATCACAACCTCAGTAGCATTTTAGTTTCATTGTATGAGTGCAGAGAAGTAAATAGAATATTTTTCCATAATAAGGACATGTCTATTGGGATTTAAGGTAGAAGTTCATTTTTGATGGAAAATTTATTTACTGGGTAATTTTCAGTATTGATTACTTAAAGAAGAAAAGGATTTTAAAGATTATTATGGTTTGTTTGCTTTTTGGTTATCTGGGAAAAAATGATTGCTCTTTTACTTGCCTTCTTAATGAAATTACTTTGTAAAACACTGAAATAATACTGGGAAACAAATTTTTAAGTATTAGAATCACTGAATTACTAGAACTAAGCATACCAACAGTGTTATGATTTAACATTGAATATTTTAATATGTATTTTATTATAAGTAAAGCACTTAGATTTTTAGACATTTGAGTGTTTATAATTTGACTCTTATGTCCAAGGTACACTGCTGAACTTGAAGAATATTGTCCATTTTTGCTTAATTCCAAAACATAATTTAAGTGAAATCATATAAGTTGTCTTTGTCAGCTTCACTATTTGAGTAAAGAAACACTTAGAATTTATAGATGATCTTTAAAAAAAAATAAAATACATAAAACTATTTACTTTGCTTACTTATCCAAAGATAACTTATTCCAAGACTTTGAATCTGAAAACTAAAATAAACTTTTTTCCCTTAAGTCGAGAGCCTAATCCTGCATAAGCCATGCTTGCTTTACTCTTGCTCCTTCTACTGGTTCTCCTGCCTCCTTACAGTCATAGCATTCACTTACTTTGGAGGCAAATTTACTCTGCCTCATTTATCAGTCAGGATGTGGGCTTGTCCCTTGTCTTAACTTTCTTAATTTATATTTGAACAGCATTTAATTTATTGGAAAACTTATGATCTCTTGAATAATGATGTCAGTTAAATGATATAAGAGGACAGTATTAAGGAACCTACAGTATAAATAAGTCTCTTAAATGTTGTTGATCTTCTTTAACTAGTTAGCTTTAAGTGCCTTCCCAGGAATCCTGTTGTAAAATTTTCAGGATTATTTCCTTTTTATGGGATGAAAATACTCAATGGTGCTTTATAATTAGAAACAACTTGCTTCTTATAGAATAGGATACATATGTAATACTACTACTACTTGAAGAAAGTAGAGCCAGGTGTTGATTCTCAGCAGAGAGGATGGAGAAGTTGTTCCCTCCCTCCTCCGAGTCAGTACTTTGAACAAGGCCTGGTGTCCTTAGGTAATGGCAAGGAATTCAGGTAACATATTACATGAATCTGACAAAAAGAAAAATGGTATTGTTGTGTGTTGACCTCTTCCCTGCATTACAGTATTTGTGTTTTATTGTCTTAACAATCTGTTTTTTAAATGCTGCCAGTAAAATTCATGACAAAACGTTTTTGACAGTAGTAGTATTTTTGTGTATAATGGATAGGTTTTGTTGACTTGAGGTTTACTCTGAAGTACTGTGAACTAGTGTTTTTTTGTTTTGTTTTGTTTTGTTTGTTTTGTTTTAGGTGAGAGGAGGAGAGATAGTGAGGCAGACTCCCACATGTGCCCTAACTGGAATCCACCTGGTAACCCCATTTGGGGCTGATGCTTGAATCAACCAAGCTATTTTTAGCGCTTGAGGCAAACACATTCAGACCAACCGAACTATCCTCAGCACCTGGGGCCACACTCGAACCAATGTGCCACTGGCTTTGGGAAGGGAGGAAGGGAGAGAGAAGCAGATGGTCGCTTCTCCTGGGTGCCCTGACCAGGAATCAAACCTGGTATGCCCATATGCTGGATGGACGCTCTGTCCACTGAGCTACTGGCCAGGGCCAGAACTAGTGTTTCTTAAATTGGAATTTGAGGGTCTTTCATGGGGTGTTAAATGGACTCAGAGGAGTATTTCTCGTAAGTACAAATGCCTTTTCATCTAGTAAACCAAAAATTTACCTTTAACAATGTTTGTCATCACTTTGTGTGGTGAAAGGAGGAAGAGAATAAAATTTTAAGATAACTGAAGTTCTTAAAGCATGCAAGTTATGTAGCACACTTGGATTCAGAACATGAAGTGTTAGCAATGAGACAGTTTGAACTAAATATTTCTTCAACAGAACATGTTCTTTCTGCCTAATGTTAATGCAAAATTATGAAAGGATTTATTGGAACTTATGTGCTCAGCTTGAGAAATAAATAGAATGTTGCTGCTGTTTTGTGAAAGTGTACTTAAAATTGCTAATAATTCATAGTCTGATACAGTTTTCTTTGGGCTTTTACGGTTGTGGTAGGCTAAAGTTTTGTAGCACATCTCATGTGCTTACCAAATATCTAAACTTACAGGCATCCCCAAACTACAGCCCGCCTACGGGCCGCATGCTGCCCCCTGAGGCCATTTATCCGGCCCCCCGCCGCTGCACTTCCAGAAGGGGCACCTCTTTCATTGGTGGTCAGTGAGAGGTGGTCAGTCACTGTATGTGGCAGCCCTCCAACAGTCTGAGGGACAGTGAACTGGCCCCTGTGTAAAAAATTTGGGGACCCCTGAAAAACATATAAATTGGGAACATTTTAACACATTTTTATGATTTAAGTGCATTTCTTTGTTAGACTAAGAAAAATGCAAAATAATGTCTTAATTTTAAAGAATTCATAAAGAGGAATTCTTCAGGAATTACTACTTCTTGAGTGATACTGGACATCATTACAAGGAAACATTTTCAGGAAGCATTCATTTTCTTTTCAGGGAAATAGAGAACAGCAAAATCTCATTGATTTCCTCAATAGGAAGGCCTTGTTTGAATTAGTAAATATTCTTGATCATATTATTTTTTAATGAATGTAGTTTTACTACTTCTATAAACATTTGATAACAACCAGACAAGATTGCTTAAGAGTTGGTCTTTTTCTGTTACCAAGACCTCGTAACCTATGAGTAGTACTGGGGAAGCCAAAAGGAGCAGTCTGACTTTTTATGGTAAATTTATACAGATTATAGATTGTGGAAAGATGAATTTCTGCCCAAGCCTTAGGTGAATATCACTAATTCACTCTTTAATTGTAGAGATTGTTCTAGTGAACTTTTACTTCACTGGAGCAAATTTTTAGAGCTTTTAAAGCACAATTTGCCATTTTCCAGTCTTAATTTAAAAATCATAATTTTGCTGTGCCCACCTTAACAATCTTTTGTATCCTATATATAGATAGTGTTTCCTTTGCTCCTTTTCTAGTTGTTAGTTTGGACCATCCCCCCCCCCCCCCCCCCCAAATACAGTGAAGTTTATTTAGAAAGTTACAGGGATGGAAGCGAGCCATGAAGGAAGTGAGCCAGCTGGGCTGCGTGGACTCAGGAAACAAGTCATGAGGGCAAAAGAAGGGCTCTTGGAGCTTAGGAGGAGGACAGGTGAAGAAAATACATCCCTGGGGGGAGGAGAGGGGGAAAGGTGTGGGCATGCTCAGAGAGAGCATGTACCCCATTTTAAAAAAATTTTGTGTGCTTTGTTTGCAATTTATTAAAATCTTTTATAATATGGCTCATTTTTGCATGGGTCCTGGTTTACTATGTGTTAAATATTCTTTATATATATCCACTGATTAAAGTTTGTTTTTAATGTGAACATGGAATTTTGTCTTACAATGCCAATATTAGAGCTTTGTTGTATTTATTTTATGGACTTATGGGCCATAATTGGATGAGGTTATACTAATATCGTTTTATTTAAAATTTCTTAGTTTTTTCCCTCAAATTATATCATTTTAAAAAGGTTTATCCTTCTGCATTTTGGCTTTCACAGCTTTAAAGTATTAATGAAAATTGTTCTATATACTTCATGGATTGTTTTAAGTATTAAGATAAAATTGTCGACATAAAATATTCAAATAACCATACTTAAAATTATTTTTAAAAGCCAAATGGATATGTATAAAGCCAGATTTATTCAAAACTCATTTTGTGTGTGTGTGTATAAATTTAATATTACTATTACCCATAACTTATTTTCCTTATAGAAAATAGATTGTGGCTGGATTTTGAAGGTGAAAAGAAAATCTGCTTTAATATGATTGCTACCAATTGCATTTGAACCACGAAAGATGAAAGACTAATACTTGAACTTGTGATTTGAGACTTAGTATTATTAACTTATTAAAATTAGAAAATTAATTTTTGTGAATATTGAATGAAGTTTCCTTACCTAGTACTTTACCTGTATTAGCCTATCATGCAAATGAAATGGCTTATAGCAAATTTATACACAATATTTTTATCTATAAATGTAGAACTCTTACCTGTTTTGGATTTATATCCTTCCTTAAAACTACTTTGAATATTGAGAGAGTATATAGAAGTAATTTCAGAAACCTGTTGGTTTCCTCTTTGCAACTTGCTTGCTCTGTCATCCTCAGTTTCATCTTCTGTAAAATAGTGATGTTAATACCTACCTATCCGTGTTGTTAAAGTTCAAACAGGGCTGTAAACATAACACTTAGTAAATGTTAAATGGATCTACCTTGATATTTGAATAAAAAAACCAGTTAAAATTGTTTTGGCTTTTTTCAACAAATTTTTCTATCATGTATAAACTGAAATATCTTTCATTTCCTGTTTTATTGTACCAGTTATTTTTATAATCAGACTTATTCAAAAATAGACTGCTCACAAAAATTAGGAGATCAGGGAACTTGCAGATACTCCAATACTTTCAGCCTTGTGTATAGTGCATTTTCACCAATGAAATAAGTTGGTTTTGCATCTCATTTGCATAATCCAACAACTTTCTTTGACTTGTCATTTGCTTTTCTGATGTTCTTGTTTAATAAAAAAAATCAAATGCTTTTATCACTTCATACTCATTTTGAAATATCCCCTAATTTTTGTGAGCAGTATATTTTAATAAATCCCAAGTATGTATTATCTTCCAGGGAGTATTATAGATCTGAGTATATAGCAAGGCACAGAATAGACAGTTATTTCTGATCCTTATGGGATTTTCATTTTTACCGTAACTGCTAAGTAAAATACATAGTTTGTTATATGGTAACAAGGTTATTAAGGGAAAGAAATTGAAAGGTTGGGGAGTGTATGAGTATGGTGTTGCTATTTTAAATAGAGTATACACTGAGAAAATGACATTGAGCAGAGATCTGATAAAGTGAACAATTGGGCCATATGAATATATGGGAGAGGAGCTTTCCAGGCAGAACTATTACATGCTAGGGCCCTGAGTTGGTAGTGTACTTGGCGTTTTCAAGAAACAAGGAAGAGATCATTGTGACTAATGAGCAAGAAGAATATTGCCAGAATTAGAAAGTGACATTAGAGAGATGGGAGTAATAATTGTGCCTAAGACATTATAGGCCTTTCTAAAGACTTAAACTCTAACTCAGTGAGGTAAGAAGTTGTTAGGGTTAGAAATTAGAGTAATATAGTAATCCAGATGAGAAATGTTATAGTTTGAAAGAGGTCAAAGGCAATCCAAGTAGGTGGTCATATTCTTAATGTATTTAGATAGAACTGGTAGTGTATGCTGACGGATTGGATGTGGGGTATGAGAAAGAAGAATCAAGAACGATTCCAAGATTTTTGGTTTGAAGAACTCCAAGAATGAGACATTGACTAAGATTGGGAAAACTCAATGGAGCAAGTTTGAAGGGAGGAAGTTCGAGAGTTCAGTTTGAGTCTGGAGTGCATGGGAGATGTCTGAGCTTTGTGTGTGTGTGAGAGAGAGCAGTGTATAGCCCCTATTTTTAGTCAAGAAATAAAACTAAACTGGATATATATTATCAGTGAAATTAGTACAAATATTTTTCAAGTAGAAATGCAATGTTCCCTGGCCAGTGGTGCAGTGTAGATTCACCGGCCAGAGCGCCAAGGATGCTGATCGATCTTGGGATTGATGACTCAACCCCAAGGTTGCTGGTTCGAGCCCCAGTCAGGGCACATGTAAGAAGCAATCAATGGCACAACTAAGTGGACAACAAGTTGATGCTTTCTCTTTTTCTCTTCCCCCTCTCCCTCCCTCTTTTCCTCAAAAAAAAAAAGAAAAAAAAAGCAACAGCATTTTCTACAACAAAAAATTGCTTTCTGTAATATTATAGAAGCACTGATTGCTTTAAAAAGAAAGATTGATAATATAAGCATATGGCAGATTTAAAAGGGGAATACCATTTTGTCGAGATAATACAATTTTACCTTTTAAAAATATATCTGAAGTGCTAAGTCTTTCTGGTAGTTGGAAATTGCTATTCTGATTCAATTTGACAGTTTTAGCACTAGAGGGCAGGCTTGCTTCTAGAAGCAAGAGCAGTAAATGGATTTATAGCCAAACAGCACATATATTTAATCCCAATTAATGAATGCTCTTGTTTCCCAAATGACAAGTTTGCTATTTACTTATTTTTCTATTGCTAGGAAAGCATAAAATGAGCCTAATGGTTGATTTTAGTATAGCTGGGACTAGTGGTTGATATTAATATATATTTGCATATGAAGTCCAGGGAAACTCAAGTGTAACTACTACAATTATATTAAGATCTGATACAGAGTTATGCACATAAAGGAATTTTAAATTTATTTTTATTTTTGAGAGAGGAAAGGAGAGATAGAGACATAGGAACACTGAGCTGTTTCCAAATCTGCCCTGACTGGGGGGTCGCACCTGCAAACTCGGCACTTTGGGACTACACTCCAATCAACTGAGCTGTCTGGCCAGGGCTGCACATAAGAGAATTTGAAGCCTGTCAGAAGAAATCTTGGACATGAAAACATTTATTTAGCAAATTTATTGAACTGTTACCATAACTTTGAACTCTCAATTGCAATAAGAGTTGGGGCTACAAGGATGAGTAAAATAAAGTCCCTGCCAAATTGGCTTTGGTGTGGCATCTTACAGCACTTCATACCTCATGCTGTATCTATTTAAATGTCTTTTATTCCTTCAATAATAGAAATCATAACTCACTTATTTTTGGTACCTTCAAGTGCTCATCACAATGCCTCATACTTAGATTAGTTAGTGTATGAATAAATGACTAAAAAAAAGGAAAAAACACAAGTCAAGAAATTGGAGCCTTTGCAAACACCTTTTCACACTTTTTCTCTTGCAGAAAGTTTATGTTAACAAACATGACAATATTTAAAAAGTTTTAAATCATTTAATAGTGGCCTGACCTGTGGTGGCTCAGTGAATAAAGCATCAAGCTGGGACACTGAGGTCGCTGGTTTGAAACCCAGGCTTGCCTGGTCAAGGCACATATGGGAGTTGATGCTTCCTGCTCCTCGCCCCCCCTCCCTCTAAAGTGAATAAATTTAAAAAATCTTAAATAATTTAAAAGTAATTATGGAAGAGATTAAAACTATCTTCATTCCCACTTCTCTTTTTAAATTTTATTTATTTCAGAAAGGAAAAGAGAGAAACATCAACTTGTTCCACTTATTTATGCATTCATTGGTTACTCCTTGTATGTGCCCTGATTGGGGATCAAACCTGCAACCCTGGCATATTAGGATGATGCTCCAACCAACTGATCTACTTGGCCAGGACCCCACTTCTCTTTTTAATAGTCTTTATCTACCCCCATAATCAACAGCACTTAATAGAAATAACCTGTTGGCATCCAGAGAGAATAGATGGTCTAGCAGTTTGTGGTAACTGGAGTGCGGAAGAAAGATATATGTGGAAGGTGGACAGTTTTTCCTGTCTGACTTGTATCAATTCGAGAGTGTGGGGTGAAGTGGAACTTTTTGGAATGAAGGTACCCTTCCCCTTTTCCCGCTCTTCACCCAGGAAGCTTGCCCACACATGGTTCTTCCATTTCCCTAGTCCTTTTAGTCTGCTTTGACATGATGGTTCCTCAGTTTCTTTATTTAAAATTTAGAATAATGGTCCTTACCTCATAGGATTATTTTGAGGAAGAAATGGAATTATGCATGCAGTAAATATTAGATACACTGCTGTCTGGAAAAATAGAGCATTTGGATTTTGGAGGATTTGTGTTCGTTAAGTATTCTTACATAGTAAAATCAAACAAATAGTGAAAAAGTAATTCACTAAATCAGATACATTTAGAATTGTAAATCTCTTAGGAGATTAGTCTCTAAAGTCAGTGATAAAATGGATTTGTTTTATTTGCTTTATTAATGTGGGGCAGTGCAGTGAAATGGTTCTTTAAAGGGACATTAAATATAGCTAAATGAGATGATCAATTTAGTGTTCACTTGCACCAAGTAATAATTGCTTGCTAACATTAGCTGCTATAGCTGGCTGTCTTTAAAAGTGGATCCATTTGCTCTGGCTAGTGGTGCAGTAGATAGGGCATAGTTCTGGAGCACTGAAGTCTCTGGTTCTATGCCGGGTTGTGGGCTCCATCTTGGGGCTGCCAACAAACCTCAGTCAGGGCAAGTGTGAAAAGCAATGTATGCATGCACAACTAAGTGAAACAATGAGTTGATGCTTCCCCTTCCCCTTCTCTCTCTCTATCCCTCTCTCTTTCTCCCTTCTCTCTCTCTCAAAAAAAAAATCCATTTGAGTTCATGGGAAACACTCTATTGTTTAAAAAAGATAAATATTAAAAATTATAAAACCAAAATATGATAATGTCTTATTGTATTGTTTAATTCTCTTATACCAGTTGCTTCCAAATTTGCATCTTGGTCTATAAAACATGTAAGCAAAGTAATAGAGGGAGAAAATGCTAAATCTCTTCAGAAATTTGTATTTTATTCTCTGTATAAAAGCCAACTCAAGTTTTAGTATGGAATAAGATGAGATATATTTCAAGCATTATTCTAAATGTTTATACTAGAACTATAAAGATCATGATAATCCTGTTTTAGGTTTATTACCTAGAGTTTGCCAGAAAGGGTGATAAGAAAGAACTGCCAAGGGAGGGAAGAACAGAGGGAGGCAGGAAAGGAAGGAAGGGAGGAAGGAGGGAGGGAGGAAGAAAGGAAGGAAGGAAGGAAGGAAGGAAGGAAGGAAGGAAGGAAGGAAGGAAGGAAGGAAGGAAGGAAGGAAGGAAAGGAGGGAGGGAGGGAGGGAGGGAAGGAAGGAGGGAGGAAGGGATAACTTGGCACAGTATCTTCATACACACACACATATATATGTTAAGGAAGGAAGGAAAGAAGGAATTTCTATGGTTGGAGGTTTCATTATGGTCCCTTATTAATTGCATAAAAAGGAGTCTAGTTTCTAGTCTTTAGCTTTGAGGGATTTTAATTCTCAAAGTGGAAACAGTTCTGTGAGCAGGGATCATTTTAGCCATGTGTTCCCTACTTTGTGTCCACCACACAATAAGAGTTGAACAGATATTTATTGAATGAATGAAAGCATTTACAAGTCTGTCATCTCTCCTAAACTGCAAATTACTTGAAAGACAGGAGCATGTTTCATTTCTCTTTTTTGTTCCCCGTGGCAGCACATGGTCAGTAAATCAAAGAGTTTGCTTACTGAATCAATCGAAAAGTGAATGAATAAACAAATGTACACATATGTACATCAAAAACTTATCTACAGGGTAGGGCAAAAGTAGATTTACAGTTGTGAGTACCCGAAATGCAGGAATTTTTTTTTATCATTTGTTAATTACTATACTGTTTTTCATATGAACAACTATAAACCTACCGACTTGTGCCCCACCCTGTATCTCCATTCCCATTAGACTAAGATTCTTGAAGAAACCATGTCTTCATCTCTTAGCATAGTGCAATAGTCATAGTTGTCAAAATGTTTGTGGAACTGAATAGAACTTAAGTTTGAGTAGGACCCAAGTAGTCTCACATAACTTGGCACAGTATCTTCATACACACACACATATATGTATATATGTTAATTTTTAATAATTACAATGTAATATAAATGTAATAGGGGAGGAGATAAGAATAGCAATGACAACACATTTAGGGAGAATACATTGACCGTGTTCTTGAACATCAGTAACAATGGGCGATCTTCATCAAATGGCTATGTTTCCAGGTGTGTCCCAAAGTAAATGTATTATGAGATACAATTACAATACAGAGGTATACAGGGTGGGCAAAAGTGTGTTTACAATTGTTAATATGCAAACCAGTTTATTGTATTTTTTGTTCTGTTCATTTATTTTGTTTTTTAGATTCAATTGTTAATAAATATGTATTGTCCTTTTATTATTTGTAATTTTTCTTTTTTTTTCTTCTTAAAAAGACCCTTTAACATTTCATGTAATATTGTTTTGGTGGTAATGAGCTTTAGATTTTTTTTAATTATGATGTGCCTTGGTGTGGGCTTCTTTGGGTTCATCTTGTTTGTGACTCTCTGTGGTTCATGTGGTTCCTGGACTTGTATGTCTATTTCCTTCACCAGATTAGGGAAGTTTTCTGTCACTATTTTTTGAATAGGTTTTTAATTTCTTATTCTTTCTCTTCTCCTTCCAGCACTCCCATGATGAAATGTTGGTATGCCAGAGGCTCCTTACACTATCCTCATTTTTTAAAATCTTTTTTGCTGTTCTAATTGGGTGTTTTCTGCTTCCTTATCCTCCAAATCTCTGATTTGATTCTCTGCTTCATCTTCTTCACTGTTGATTCCCTGTAAATGTAGTCTTAATTTCTGATTGGTTCTTTTTTTTTTCTATTTCCATTATTATGTTTTATATCTCTTTGTTGAAGTTTTCACTGAGATCATTGAGCATCCTTAAGCCAATGTTCTGAAATCTTCATCTGGTAGATTGCTTGTCTCCAATTTTTAAAATTCTTTTTTTGTGTGTGTGACAAAGACAGAGAGAGAGAAAAGAGAGGGGGACATATAGGGACAGACAGACAGGAAGGGAGAGAGATGAGAAGCATCAAATCTTCATTGCAGCACCTTAGTTGTTCACTGATTGCTGTCCCATATGTGCCTCACTGGGGGGCTACAGCAGACTGAGTGACCCCTTGCTCAAGCCAGCAACCTTGGGCTCAAGCTGGTGAGCCTTGCTCAAATCAGATGAGTCTGTGCTCAAGCTGGCAACCTTGGGGTTTTGAACCTTGGTCCTCTGCATCTGTGTCTGATGCTCTATCCACTGTGCCATTGCCTAGTCAGGCTAAAATTCTTTTTCTGCAGTTTTGTTCTATTCTTTCATTTGAGATGTGTTTGTATTGTCATTTTGACTGCTCCCAGTGTTTGTTTCTGTGTATTAGGTAAAGCTGCTATGTCTCCTGAACTTGGTAAAGTGGGCTTATGTAGTAGGTGTTCTAGAGGATCCAGAGGCACAGCATCCCCAATAACCTGAGCTGGGCACTCTTGGCCTGACCCTGTGTAGGCTGTGTGCACCTTCCTATTATAGTTGAGCCTTGATTGTTGTTGGCACTCAGTGGGAGGAATTAACCCCCAGGTCAATCAGCTGTAAGGGCTGTTGGTAACCACCTCCCACTGACCTTCAACCACCTCGGAGAATCAGCTGTGCAGGAGTCCAGCCCACAGAGCAGGACTTACTTTGTCAAGGCTCTGGTACCCTCTAAATCTGCCTCTTGAGTGTGTCTCTTGTGCAGGTGGTTGGGTGGGACTTGGATGTGGTCTGAAGCTGTCTACCAGATGTGCTGGCTCTGGGGGCCTCTCAGGAGGTGCAGGCCAAGGTCAGCCACTGCCTGTGTTCTGCCCAGGGCCACCCAGCATGAGCTAATCTGTAGATGGCTGCTACTTGTGTGCTGGGCTTGAGGTGTCAAGGTGAGGCCAAGCTGTGAACTAAGGCCAGCTGCTGCTAGTGCTGGGCCTGGCGTTTCTTAGTGAGAAATATGTGGCATGCTGAGGCCAGATGCTGTTTGTTTCAGAAATCTAAGACTGTCTGCCAGTGTCTTCTAAATAGACACAAAAGTTATTTCATGATTGAAGACAGATATCCTAGTAAGCATTTTCTGAGTTAGTGCTGGTTGAATAACATGAGCAACATGTTATTCTGTGAACTGAATTCATCAGGCTGGCTTCTCAGAACTAGTGAGACTTGATGAAGGTAGGGATACTTTGGTATTTTAGGAACATGAATTCAAAAGCAGAGGAAGAGGCCGGAGACAGGTTAACCAGAAAGGGAGATACAATGTAGAAAAAGCTCTGGGCTTGGAGTACAAAGATCTGTATTCTGAGACCTTGTTTTGCTGCTTACTGGCTATGTGGCCTTGAGATTACTGTAGCTGCCTTTTCTTCTTCTGTGAAGTGGAGGTAAGAGTGATATGTGTATTGATAACTATACTTCAAAGTGTTTGTAAAATGCTTAGTAAAGCCCAATGATATGCTTTGAATGCAGTGGGTTCCAAATGTTTTCCAAATAACAAAGAATAAGTGATATTGACTAATGAGAAGAATGGAGCCACTGGAATGTCAGCTCCTACATCTGCCAGTAAATTTGTTAATTCTTATGGGAAGAAAATTAAATATGTGAAGACACTGAATCTCATGATCAGAAGAAAGATGTTTTGGATCACTGGGAAAATCCTATAAGACTCTAAGGTTAGGTCCGAGATGAATAAGTCATGAGCTCTTCATGCTGACATTATTTCTAATTTTGTGGCCTTATTTCTTGATAAAAGCAAACCACAAGATAACCATGCATAAAAGCTTAAAAAAATGCTTCCTGAAGGAGGCATGCTTCATTTGCTTTAATTATTTACATCTTTACTTACCAATGAGTCACTTTTTTCCCCTTAATTAGTAATTGTTTTAAATTTGGTCATGAGATGGTTGCATTAACTGTCTATGTTACACAATAATTGAAAAAAATGTTGACAGTTTACCAGTTGAATAAGAGAAATATTCTTTTTGAACTCGAATGTATGAATTGGTAGTAAGCTTGGTCTTGAACTCCATGATGTAAGATTGTATTTATTGGAACTTCTCCCTTATGTCCAAAGTTTTAGCAATTGTGTTTGTGTCTGAAACACCCTGTATCTCTGCTACCTACTCTAGTCTTTAGGGTTTACCTCCTTATTCTGGATCTGATTATTTTTTAAGAAATATTCTTTCCTTTCTGCTCATCTTGGAGCATTGCCATTTTGTATATACTTTTATTAGAGTATTGATAACATTATATTATAATGTGTAATTTATATACTTGTCTTTTTTTTTTCTCTTTAAGGTGTTGTGCACTTTATTGAACTGGTCTCGTTAGTGTACAGGTAAGCTCTTGCTGCCTCCACACCTCAACCCACTCCCCGGGGGACCAAAAGCCTTCATACATCTCAAGTTGGGCACAAAAAAGGGAGCCATAATGGCTGACCATTCAATATGAAAAATAAAAAATAAAGAAAAGAACAAGTATTAAGGCGAAGATTTAAAAATTTGGATTACACAAAAGCAATACTATCATCCTCCCCATGTGGACTCGGGCGAAGACTGGCCCTTCTCAGGGAGAAGTGGGCAGCTTTTGGGCAGGCAAGGGACTTCCTGTAACAACGCATCTCACAGTATTTGGAACGACTATTAAAAAAAGAAAAGTACAAAGTCCTCGGCCACATTGTAGAACTTTGGGGATGCTCGCTCCAACAGACTGCTGTCACCTTCACCGTTCCAGTTTTTAAATCCTGAATCAAGAGCCAAAAATAAAAAATAAAAATAAATAAACCCAAGAAACAAATAAAGCCATGCCAATCTCATCTCGTTTTCTGTGCAAGTTAGGTTTTTGTCAAGACAGGGGGTAACCAACTAAGTAACAGTCTACCTAGAAGCATTTGCAGTGGACTATGAAGGGGCCAGACTCGTCGTACTCCTGCTTGCTGATCCAACACAGTGCTGTCTGGTGGGACCACCACGTACCCAGGAATCATTGACAGAATGCAGAAGGAGATGCTCTGGCTCCCAGTACATTGAAGATCAAGATCATTGCGCCCCTTGAACGCAAGTACTTACTCTGTGTGGATCGGTGGCTCCATCCTGGCCTTGCTGTCCACTTTCCAGCAGATGTGGATCAGCAAGCAGAAGTATATACTTGTTTTCTTAACTGAACTGTAATCTTGAGAACAGGGATTGTTGCCTTTTATTTCTGCTGTGTTCAGAATTATGTTTGCCTTTTATTTCTCCAGAGTTCAGTACTATAGGCAAATCACTCAGTAAATAGACCAGATGAATAAATGAAAATTAATAGATATTTATCTGTTAAATGATTTTGCCTGCCCTTGGTGTATTTTTCCCACTAGTTGGCCAACACTCCAGTACAGCCCTATTTTTAACGTTGATCCACTATTAAAGTTATTAAACCAATGTAAATGAAAGGAAGAAATGCATATTAAAATAATTATGACCTTTTTGTCTCCCAAGTTGGCACAGAATTTTAAAAATTAATGATATCCATTATTGATAAGAGTGCAAAGAAAAATGAATTTTTATATTTTTCTGATCAGAAAATAAATTGGCAGGCACTTTTCTGAAAGGCATTTAGGAAGACATATACAAAAGCCTTAATTATGATTCTCTCATTCAGCAATTCAATGTCTAGTGATTTATCCTAAATAATAGAATAGAAATTTAAAAAATATTTTTATAACATTGGCAAAAAAAGAAAGTAACCAAAATGCTTAACCATAGGAAATTGGCTATATAACCTAAAGTATTGTTATTTATACAGTGGAGCACACTGTCTTGAAAACTTTGTGCTGTATTATCAGGGGGTGGGAAGAACAGGTTTTAATGCAGAATGTACAATTGGTTACTCCAGTGCATATGTGAATGTATAGGAAAAAGACTAAATAACTATATACCAGAATAGGAAAAATGGCAGCGTCATAGTGATAGAATTACCAGGAGTTCTAATTTTTACTTCATTCTCTATTTCTGTCATATAATAAGTATTATTTTATAATTTAATAAAGTAAATAAAAGCTATATAAAGAAGCATACTTTCTTGTTTGTGGATCGTTTCCTCTCAGTTCTCCTCAAGTTGCCCATGGTAGTCGTGGGGTACAGTGCAGCACTATATAAAGAACTAACACTGGTTCATTCATTCAGGAAATACTTATTGAGGCCCTAATGTGGCTTAAGAACCTGGGATATAGGATAAACGTCAAATTTCTGAAGGCTAAATTGTATTTCTTAAACTAAGTATTTAATTAAGGATCTAGTCCAAACCTCTCTTTTTGGAGATAGGAAAACTGGATCCCAAAGATTTGCTCAAAATTGAATGGAAAGTAAATAACTGAATTCAGAAATCTGCTTTTCAGTTCAGTACTTTTTCTGGTCACTTGGGCCTCTGACTTGGTAAAAACTCTCATCTGAACAATTAGAGATTCTCAACGTAAAAAGAAATCTTCATGCTTGTATCTCCTAAAATATCTTTAGTTACTAGCCTTAACTTGCTTTACTTTGCCTCATATAATTTGTAGTTAACTAAAGCTTAATATCTATGAATTTTTAACTCTGCATCAGTCATTATTAAGCTATTTCTCCCTCAAAATATACATTTTCTTTATTTTAATCTCACAAATAAAATTAGACAAAACAAATTAAAACCTTTCCCCCATCTACATCAAATTGCTGTGCCTTACTCTTAGGAAGGGGCCATTCAGCCAGTCAGTAATTTATCTACTTAGCATATTTCCTTCATGCACGAAGATTATCGTGTAGATTTTGTCAACTGCTTAAATACAGACACAGTATAATAACAGCTCAGCACTACATACACTACGGCAATTTACCAAATCCTTCACATGCTACTCTCTCCACCCTGGAAGTCCTCAGCTTTTCACTCATCCTTCAAGACCCCCACATCCTTTCTTACCCTCTGTAGTGTTGGTCATATCACATTGTATTAGTCTGAGCTCTTTGAAACCAGAGATGTGGTCTTTCATCTTCCTGATGTGCTTAGTTCAATGTGAGAGCCATGACAGGTTATCAAATATATCTGTGGTGATATGATAAAGCAGGGGTCCCCAAACTATGGCCCACGGGCTGCATGTGGCCCCCTAAGGCCATTTATCTGGCCCGCGCTGCACTTCCAGAAGGGGTACCTCTTTCATTGGTGGTCAGTGAGAAGAGCACATTGACCATCTCATTAGTCAAAAGCAGGCCCATAGTTCCCATTGAAATACTGGTCAGTTTGTTGATTTAAATTTACTTGTTCTTTATTTTAAATATTGTATTTGTTCCTGTTTTGTTCTTTTACTTTAAAATTAGATATGTGCAGTGTGCATAGGGATTTGTTCATAGTTTTTTTATAGTCCGGCCCGCCAATGGTCTGAGGGACAGTGAACTGGCCCCCTGTGTAAAAAGTTTGGGGACCTCTGTGATAAAGAAATGAATGATGACATACATGAATACATTTCCTTACCACAGGGATCGGAAACCTATGGCTCACGAGCCAGATGTGGCTCTTTTGATGGCTGTATCTGGCTTGCAGACAAATCTTTAATAAAAAAAATAATGTTAAAAATATAAAACATTCTCATGTATTACAATCCATTCATTTCCTACTGCTCATGTTCATGGTTGTAGGTGGCTGGAACCAATCACAGCTGTCCTCTGAGACAACACCAAATTTTTATTGGATAATGCCTAATGTACACAGGTTGTTGTATGGCTCTCATGGAATTGCATTTTAAAATATGTGGAGTTCATGGTTCTCTCAGCCAAAAAAGTTCCCGACCCCTGCCTTACCATGTTAAAAAGTAAAGAAAGCCTGACCAGGCGGTGGTGCAGTGGATAAAGCATTGGACTGGATGCAGAGGACCCAGGTTTGAGACCCCGAGGTCACCAGATTGAGCATGGGCTCATCTGGTTTGAGCAATAAAAGCTCACCAGCTTGAACCCAAGGTTGCTGGCTCCAGCAAGGGGTTACTCGGTCTGCTGAAGGCCTGCAGTCAAGGCACATATGAGAAAGCAATCAATGAACAACTAAGGTGTTGCAATGCGCAATGAAAAACTAATGATTGATGCTTCTCATCTCTCTCCATTCCTGTCTGTCTATCCCTGTCTATCCCTCTCTGAAAAAAAAAAAAAAAAGTAAAGAAATGTTGATTTGGAAAACTGTTCTGTGCTGGTCCCTTATGATTACCATTTCTTGATTATTATCTATTAATCTGGTACATATTTCTCCTGAGTTGAGATAAAAATCTCCAGACCTCCTTACTTTATTTTTGAAGAATCAGGAAAAGTGCATTCCCTCTCTAGTTCTCTAGCAACTGAGCTTCTCATTCCGCATCTTTACCTTAACATTGTAGGTTACACTTCGTTTGTTAAATGTGTATATTCATTGAGAATTTTGGTTGCAGATATTCGGAGTCCTTTCACAGAAACAGTGTGATATGATGGAATAATTACCACACAGGGAGTCAAAGAGGTGATTCTAAGCCAAACGTAGCCACTGATTTCCTGGGTGACTTTAGCCATTTATCATTCCAAAGCCTCAGTTTCTCATCTGTACAGTAAAAGCACTGATTCATTAATCAGGGTCTGCTGTTTCTCTAGACTCTAGAGTCTAGGATTCTCTCAAATTCTACTGTGCTCTCTTAGAATACTGAGAGTTGATCTTAGCTTTTCATGAAACTGAGCAATTGCGCTTGACTTTAAAGGTCAGTGCTCAACTCAATGTGGGAGTAGGCGCTATAGCCCTCTGATTTGTTTAGGCACTGCTTGGATATTTCCTGTACTTTGACCTTACTTCTGCAAGAGGTATCTCATTTTGTTCAAAATAACTCTCACTGCAAGTTTTCCATTGACCGTAGTCATATTTAATTTTCTGTAGCTTCTATGGCTTGATTCTGCTTTTGCCTGTGGAGTTTCTCTTTTACATTTGACATATCTCCAGATATTTGAAGGCAATGATAACATGCCAACCACAAATCTCTTATTCTCCAGGTTAAAAATACCTAGTTTCTTTAACAATTTCTCATGACCATATTGCTCTTATTCCTGCTGAAGCATAATTGTGTGTTTGCATCTTAGAGACTTCGGACCTGCCATTCTTCTGCTAATAGGACCCTTCCTGCCTTTCTCCACACACTGATTTACTCATTCTTCAAGGCCCAATTTAAACTTTCGCCTCTTCCAGCCATATTTTCTTCCTCTGTGCTTTATAGATACTTTGCTATGTCTTACATTCTCTTTACTACAATGACTTTCATACTGTAGTTTAAATTTTCTTTTTCTTTTCTTTTCTTTTTTTTAAAACATACCTGTGTGCTCTGATTGCAGAGACCTCAACTGACTTGTTCACGGTGCCTGGAACATGATGAGAATGCAGGAGTGAGTAAATGAATAAATCAATGAATAAATCTATTTTTTAATGTATAATATGGGCTACAGTGTAAAGTATGTGCTCAGGAAGTATTCATTGAAGAATAAATGAATTAATGACTGAACAAATGAATATACAATAGCTTTGGTGTACTTCATGATCCTTTGAATCCTCTTAAAATGTTTAACCTAGAGAAAAACTTAAAACTCTCAATGTAATACAACTGGTGTAGGGTGTAGAGCAGTGGTCCCCAACCCCTGGGCCCCAGACCAGTACCGATCTGTGGGCCATTTGGTACTGGTCCGCAGAGAAAGAATAAATAAATAACTTACATTATTTCTGTTATATTTATATTTAAGTCTGAACAATGTTTTATTTTTAAAAAATGACCAGATTCCCTCTGTTACATCTGTCTAAGACTCACTCTTGATGCTTGTCTCGGTTACATGATATATTTATCCGTCCCACCCTAAAGGATGGTCCGTGAAAATATTTTCTGACATTAAACTGGTCCGTGGCCCAAAAAAGGTTGGGGACCAGAGGATCAGTGACTCACCTTATTCTTGAAATGACCTTCTTTTAACTTCATATTCACATGCACATTAACAGAGAAAAGAGAAACTAAGCTCTGACATAAGTAATTTTGTTTTGCTTTCTAACCTAACTCATAGCACTCTGAGACATTCTTTTGTTTTCACTTTTGTTCTTTTTCCTGTCTTTCAAACTTGTCTGGTAAAACATGCTTGCTTTTTGCGTTTATTATAACTGATTATTCTTATAGTGTGGTAACTTCATGTTCAAGGTCCATCTGACACACATGAACTATATCATTCTTTAACACATCTTGTAAGAGTTAAAGAAAAGTGATTATTTAGAAACCCTGTTATGTTTTAATGTAATATAAGCTTTTTCAAAAATAAAAATTATAATTTAATGCAGTTCTAGTATACTTAATGCAGTATAGATTCATGTGTAATTTGCTCAGAACTACTTAGAATGACATTTCCTCCAATTATTAAAATGCAAATAATTTTCATGCCTTCCACATCTTATATGTGTAAGCAAATGCCTACAGATAACAGGTGGCAATCACCAAATGGATCAAGGTACAAGTGAAACAGAAATATAGAATATAGGTTTGAGTGTGAGAATAATAGAAAAATGCAAAATGAGACGACACCAACTATTGCTATAGGTGCCATGAGCTGTCTGTCCTGTTTCTTTGATTAGAAAAAAATGCATGAATAAAAGCCAGTCAGGCTAAGGGGAAACAAACAAATTGTTCAGAATTTTTATATATGCACATATACCGAATGGGAAAAAAATAGAAGTATTTTAGAAGTATAAACAAAAATTTATTGTATTACTTTACTGGAAAATTATATATTATCTACAACCCAATTTCCAGAGAGTAATTAAATGGGAAGAATGACAAGAAGAAAGAGAAAACTACAACGAGCCAGATTCTAGCAATGGCATGACCTTCAACTTAAAATGCAAATTTAGAAAATTATTCAACTACTTAAAAAATAGAAATGGTGAAGGAGTCCCTCTCATATCTAGAAGTAAATGAGAGAACAGCAGAAATCAGTATTTCAATCAATAACTACTTCTTTTAAATATTAAACTCTATACAGAGAATTAAACTCTATATAGAACATAAACAGAATGATCTGTTCATGTTTTTATGGTGGATGAGATAAATATGTCAGGGAAATTTGTTCATCCACTTTATGGGTTGGTCTGACCCTTCTAAAAGTCAGGCTGGAGAAGAACAGTTCATTATAACATAGAAAGTCAGTCCACTATTAACTGAGAATCCTGCCTGACCAGTGATGGAACAGTATATACAGCATTGACTTGGGACATTGAAGTCCCAGGCTCGAAACCCCAAGGTCACTGGCTTGAGTGCAGACTCATCAGCTTGAGTGCAGGGTCACTGGCCTGAGTATGGGATCATCAACATGATCCCATGGTCACTGGCTTCAAGCCCAAGGTCACTCACTAGCTTTGAGCCCAAGGTTGCTAAATTGACCAAGGGGCCACTGGCTCAGCTGCTCCACCCCCCAGTCAATGCTTAGATGAGAAGCATTCAATGAACAACTAAAATCCTACAACTATGAGTTGATACTTCTCATCTGTCTCCCTTTCTGTCTCTTTATCACTAAAAAAACAAAACAAACAAAAACCCTGAGAGTCCACTGTTCTCTACCTTCTCATAACCATTATTTACTAGCTTTTAAAGAGCTCTGGATTACAACCCAGATGATTTACCTGGAGGATTTCCAGGATTTGTCATAAGGTCCTAATAAAATAAGGCATGGCAAAGCATGTTATAAAATCTAAACTGCTAATTGGTACTTTCAAATGGTATTAACCTCAGTTTGTAATGTGATTTGAAACTAGTCTAATGAATATGTCACCTTAAAATTTCTACAACTATAATTAACACATTACATACCATTTAATAAACTTTTAAAACTGGTTGGTGGTTTGAACCTATTCAGTTGATGAAGAGACAAGTTGCTTGGAATGTGGGGATACCAATTTTCCAGAAAGACCGTCTTGCTAATGCAAAAGGAAATTTGCAATGACTAAACAAGGGTGGAATTTGCATTTAAGTCATTGGGTTTTGCTTGTAAATCTGGGAGAAGATCAGAGATGTTTGGAATTGTAAATATTATCCAGAAGAGTTTCCCAAAAACTCAATTGCAAAAATATCTCTTGATTTTTATGACTTGTTGGTAAGTTTAAGTGATAGAAGCTGTAATTCCTAAACTCACTTGATAAATCTGGTTATTTCTGATAAATCTGGTTATTACCATAATGCAAGATTACAGTAGACACATTTTGTATTAGGGCATTGGGTTACTCTGGCATTGCTTATTAAATTTTTTTTCTTTCTTTTTCCAAGTGAGAAGAGGGGAGAGAGAGAGAGACTCCCTCATGTGCCCTGGCGGGGATCCACCTGGTAACCCCCATCTAGAGCTGATGCTCGCAACTGAGCTATGTTTAGCACCTGAGGCAGAGCCATCTCAGTTCCTGGGGCCGATGAGCACAAATTAATTGAGACATGGCTGCAGGAGGGAGAGAGAGAAAGAGAGAGAAGGGGGTAGGGACAGGGATGGAGAAGCAGATGGCTGCTTCTCCTGTGTTCCCTGTCCAGGAATTGAACTCGAGACATCCACACAATGGGTCAATGCTCTACCATTGAGCCAACCGGCTGGGGCTGCTTATTAAATTCTTAAGTGGCTTTCTTCTCATACCACTTTCTGTGCTTCCTCTGTTCCACACTACTTGACTCCTCATTCTCTTAGTCTAAGATCTAAGTTTATAAATCTTTTTTTTCATCAATACTACTAATTTAAAAATGTATACATAAGGCCTGTATATGTAAAGTTTGTATTGAATATTCAGTAGAAATTTTTTTAAGCTAGATTTTTAAAATGTCTTTTATTTATTTATTTATTTATTTATTTATTTATTTATTTATTCAATTTTAAAGAAAGGAGAGAGAGAGAGAAAGAAGGGGGGATGAGCAGAAAGCATCAACTTCCATATGTACCTTGACCAGGCAAGCCCAGGGTTTCGAACTGGTGACTTTAGCATGCCAGGTCGATACTTTATCCACTGTGCCACCACAGGTCAGGCCAGGAATTTCTTAATTGTAACTCTTAAAATTTACTTTCAACTGATTGAATATTCTGTTCAAAGAAAATAAAAGCTACTTTCTTTCCTTAAAAAAAAATCCATTAAGCAATGTTTATTGGGCATTTCCAACAGTTACGTGTGAAATCTTGGTTTAGAGTTATTTTTATTGCCATTTCAACTGCCTAGTTTTAAACAAAAAGCAACAATTCAATATATATCTATAAACTCATGATGTTTCTTCAAATGTCACAACACTAAAAGTACTTATGATTCACGTTATAATTTTTTAAAATATTTAAAAATTACACAAAGTTCATATTTCATTCTTGTCATAAAATAATTAAAACAATTTTATTATCTGGTAGAAAATTACTGAAACAGAGTCCTTCCAATATAACTATATATAACCTCGGTAAAACTCCAAACAACAACAGAAAAAACCAGAACATGATGAAATAAGGATTTCTAAGTCACTGGGAGTGTTTGAACTTTAAAATAAGAAATGGATTGGTATTCAATTGTTTTCTGTGACTTTAGAGCTTATCGATAGCATTGGGATGATTTACATGGCTTTCACCTTGGTTTGTTTCATTTTCATTTCCTTCTTTTCCAATGTCTTTTGTTCATATCTCAAGACAGCTTCCTCCAGCCTGTGCTGTTTCTCAGATCTTCCTCACTTAAGATTTGCTCTTTCTCCTCACACCGAGGATGAGGCACTTCTGGTCTTTGCACATGCAGCAGCGCCAGCAAGTTCTCTTTGACTTGAGCTCTGTTCCTATCCACTCTTTGTTTGCCTTCTCTGTTGAGTCAGAACTTTTTGGCTTTGTCAATAGAATAAATCACCATGTTCATTAGAGGTAGAAAAGCCTCCATATCCTTTAGGTAAATGTCACCTGAGCCAGGCACAATAAATGTAAGCAGCAGTGTCCTCTTAGTGCCCAGTAGATTTAAAGGCTGACCTTTCTCTCGCATAATTTTTGGACTGAAGAATGGAATAAAAAATGAATGGGTTGAATCTTGTCAGCGTACTATATAAGAAAGTCAACCGTCCTTGTATCCATCATTCTCTCTGTGACTTCTCCCACCTCTGACAGGATGGCCAGGGAGCCATACTTTGCTCCAGAATTAAGTTTGTTACTATCATACTTACTCCTGCATCTCAGCAGTCTCACAGCAAACACATAGGTATTTATGTCCTTACCATTCATGGTTACTTTTATTTGCACTTGATCCCTCATGAGCCTCACTGTCTAAGCTAGGAGCCTGAGCTGGATAAGCATCCCTTCAGTGCACTCAACCACAACACCCCAGAGCAGGAGTCGGGAACCTTTTTGGCTGAGAGAGCCATGAACGCCACATATTTTAAAATGTAATTCCCTGAGAGCCATACAACAACCCGTGTAGGTTACACATTATCCAATAAAAATTTGGTGTTGTCCCAGAGGACAGCTGTGATTGGCTCCAGCCACCCACAACCATGAACATGAGTGGTAGGAAATGAATGGATTGTAACACATGAGAATGTTTTATATTTTTAACGTTATTATTTTTTAATTAAAGATTTGTCTGCGAGCCAGATACAGCCATCAAAAGAGCCACATCTGGCTCGCAAGCCATAGGTTCCCGACCCCTGCCCCAGAGGCTTAGATATGCTCATTCTTCTGGTTCAGTTTTCCTGTGCTTGTGCTTCTACTAAGATAAAGTAGCTCTCCAAAAGCTTTTTATGATCGTTGAACCAAGTCTGAGCAAGGTGACTGTTTTCATTCTTCCCAGTGATGGAGAGAAGAATATTATCTAGAAATATTCTATTATCTAGAACAGTGGTCCCCATCCTCCGGGCAGGGGACCGGTACCAGTCCGTGGGCCCTTTGGTACCGGTCCACAGAGAAAGAATAAATAACTTACATTATTTCCGTTATATTTATATTTAAGTCTGAATGATGTTTTATTTTTAAAAAATGACTAGATTCCCTCTGTTACATCCATCTAAGACTCACTCTTGAACTTGTCTCGGTCATGTGATACATTTTTCCGTTCCACCCTAAAGGCCAGTCTGTGAAAATATTTTCTGACATTAAACCAGTTCGTGACCCAAAAAAGGTTGGGGACCACTGATCTAGAAGATACTTCTATTATCTAGAGATTTTGATAATAACAACTATTCTGGGGTTGTGCAAGAACATCAGCAATTATTACTAGGTCTTTATTTTCTCTGGGAGATGTATCTATTTGTCTTCATAACCTTTAAATTTTTCATCATCATCTAGCTCACTGTCAGTATCTCCCTCCTGGGTATAAGCATCTTCAAAATCTCCCTCTTGGTTTTCATCCTGCCTTCCGACTCCACAGTGGTCTCGTTTTCATCATCTTCAGTGTAAGAGAGATCAGTAACAGCCTCTTCTGTGATATCCTCAAATTCAGCAAAATCACTATCATCATACTCTACCATGTCTTCTTCAGCCTCGAAACATCAAACTTGGCTACACTCCCGAACACCAAAGGACAAGACGGCATGGAAGGCTCTCGCTCTCAATGCACCTGTATGGGGGCGAGAAACCGGCCCAGCGTTCCTGTGGCCACCACTTTACCGGCCTTCATCGAAGCCTGACAGCCGTCTGCGCGGGATCGCGTTTTACTGCCCCTGGTGCCTCTAAAACACAACTGTACCAGCTAGCTCAGGTGGCTGCATCACTTCACACAGCCTGCGCCATCCATTCAGCGCTATTTTCCTGAAGCAAATTTCTTTGATGCAAAAATAAGCAGGAAGTATTAAAATTGACTAAATGAAATTAATCTTTTATTTAAAAATTCTAGTTTTAGAGGGTGATGGGCTGTTTAGAATCCTGGTGGTATGGTGGAAGGTGTTCTTACCTCACAGTGTTCTTAGAGGATTAAAGGAATTAATACATGTAAGTGCTTGGAATAATATAGTGTCTGGTGCGTGATATGTGCTATAAATATTTGCTATTTTCTTCTGATTATTACTTTAAATAAACCCAGGGGTATTCGGTGAGAAAATGTTTTGCCTGCCTAATACAACTAGTAGGAATTATTTTTTTTTCCATATGGAAATTAATTTTTCCCTTTTTCTGTATATCTTATTCTCCTTGCGCTATTCTCCTTTCTCTATTGGATTTTATTGTTGAAAACCTAAACTTGTGCTTTGGTGACCCCAAAACAACAGCTTAATTTAACCTGGCCATCTGTTAAGTAATATGCTTTGGGTTTGGTTATTCAACTAGACACTCACCCATCTACCTTGGCCAACTTCAACTTACACTTTTTGTTTTTTTAACTCATAAAAGTACTAAGCAAGAGTTGGTCAGATATATCCCAAAACAATGGAAGTGATTCCTTGGTCTACTGTTATAGAAGGAAATTAGATCTGCTAATATGACATGATTCTAGTGACCCCATTCGTACTTATTTATAGTTGATGCCTATTTCTCTTCAAGTCTTCACATACCTCTGTTTAATTGTTTTTTCTAGACTTTGGTTCATCTTCTCCTTAGCTAATTCCCATATGTACCTCCCGGGGATGCACACGCATGCAAATATTCTCTCCAACATCATCCTTGCTCTCTGTTTTTGCTCTTTTCTCAGCTCAATCAATCTTTTCAAGTTAGTTGTTTATCTTAAATGCATTATTGAAATAGACTCCTTTCTATCTTTAGTTCTCCAATTTTTATCCCTCTCTTTTTCTACCTGGATTCTTCCCTTCTTTGGACCAAAATTGAATATATTTATATATAATGTGTTAAATAAAATTTTATGTTTACAAGTATTATTTTTTATAAAAAACTGAAAAAAATATACTTTCTTTCCACCTAAACAAAACCAAAATCTCTGCAACCAATACAATTATATATTTTTTAAATTCTGTTGACAGATGAGTGGGTCAGTAGTCCTCAGATGGAGAGTCTTTGTTTTCTGGGGGACTTATTACAATCTGGATGATCAACAAAGATCCAAGAAGTAACCTCCTGCATAATTTTGATTTGTGATTTTTAATATTTATTTATTTATTTATTAAGTGAGAGGACAGGACAGTGAGACAGACTCCTGCATGCACCCAGGCTGGGATCCACCCTGCAACCCCTGTCTGGGGCCAGTGCTCAATCACCAAGCTATCTTAGGTTCCTGAGGCAGATAGTTGAACCAATCTGTGAGAGGGGACAAGGGGAGAAGGGGGAGAGGGAGGATAGGAAAAGTAGATGGTCACTTCTCCTGTGTGCTTTGACCAGGGATTCAACCTGGAACCTCTGCATGCTGGGCCAACACTCTATCCACTGAGCCAACTGGCCAGAGCTGATCTGTGATATTTTATAAGGTTAGTTGTGTTTTCTTCAGAAAACTAAGAATATCCTATTAAATCATTATGAACCCTGTCTTGTTTACCATTACCTCTTGAGTCACAGCTTAGGTTTCTGTCATACAAGGAGGCAGGTATGCCTCAGACTGGAAATAGAGTTAATGAGGCCACTGATAAGAATCTGTGTTTAGCTTAAAGAAGTATCCTCTCATTTACTGAAATTGGATATACAATCCTCTGCTATTTCCTGTATTTTGATAAATTGTAATATTTTCTGGGGTAGAAAATATGTGTCATTCTCTTAAAGACTTGATGTGATTTTAATCTGAAAGTAATTAGTAAGCACATTTCTTCAGATATATTCATACATTTTACCAATAGTCTTTACTGGGAATTCCATGAGTACCATCAATAATACATTACATTTTAATCCACATGCCAGCTTTTTGAAAAGTTTGTCCATGATGATAATATCTTTTATATTTGAGTTATTTTCTGTTTTCTTTTTCATGTAAGAAGTATATGAATTTACACTTAGAATGTTGGCTTACCCCATCTGGTAGTTGTCATGTGACAGTATGTAATCTCTGAATTCAATTAGTGGAAAAATACATGAATCAGAAAGTACAGAAAGCAATGCAAAAGAAGTCTTATAATGCAGTCTTATAAGTTGTGCCTTGATCAGGAACTAAGTTAACATGTGACATAAGGACTACATCTGCTACTAGGCACACTCTTAGAATCTCCGCTAGCATTGACCTGACCACACCTCAGGTGTTAAGTACTGTACGCCTAGGATACCATTGAAGCTTTATTAACTTCACTTATTTATCTGCTTTTTCTTTTTCGTATTTTTCTGAAGCTGGAAACAGGGAGGCAGTCAGACAGACTCTCACATGTGCCCGACTGGGATCCACCCGGCACGCTCACCAGGGGGCGATGCTCTGCCCAGCAGGGGCATCACTCTGTTGCTACCAGAGCCACTCTAGTGCCTGAGGCAGAGGCCATGGAGCCATCCCCAGAGCCCGGGCCATCTTTGCTACAATGGAGCCTTGGTTGCGAGAGGGGAAGAGAGAGACAGAGAGGAAGGAGAGGAGGAGGGGTGGAGAAACAGATGGGCGCTTCTTCTGTGTGCCCTGGCCGGGAATCGAACCTGGGACTCCTGCACGCCAGGCCAATGCTCTACCACTGAGCCAACCGGCCAGGGCTATCTGCTTTTTCTATTAGACTGTATGCTTTTTGGATGCCGGGTCTATAAAAAGTATTTATAAGAGAACCAGAGTACTTAATAGTCTAGTTTAAACAATGCCTCTAATGAAGTATATAACCTTGAGTAATTAACCTTTTGATGTCGCTGTAATAAACTATTGAAGAAGAATAACAGTGTCTCTTTTGTAGTTACTGTAGTTTTCATGAAGATAAAATAAAATCATATAGATGAAAATAATTAAAGTAACTTGAAATATAAAGAATTTATACAAAAGGAGAAACTATGAATGAAAAGACTTAAGTATTTAGCTATAAATATAATTAAAAGGTAAATGGCAAACCAGGCAAAAATATTGGTAAGAATATAGGACAGATGAAGCATCATTAAATATATAAAATATATAAGTATATATATAGGAAAAAAATACTAAAAAATATGGGAAAAAAGACCTACATAAATGGACAGATATATTGTACTATGTTCACAGATTAGAAGACAATTTTGTTAAGATAAATTTTCTCCCCAGATTAAATTGTAGATTCTTCAATTCCAAATAAGATCCTAGCATGCTATTTTTGTAGAAATCTGCATGTTGATTCCAACTTTTATATAAAAAAAACAAAAACACTAGAAAAGTCAAAACAGTTTTGAAAAAATAACAAGGTTGAAGAATTTCCACTACTTGATTTTAAGACATCATAAATTGAGAGTAATCAAAGTAGTATGGTATTATAAAGAGGGTAAACCAAGAGATAAATGTAGAACTAGAGTAGAGAAATAGATCTACACACGTATAGCTAATTGATTTTTTTTATGAAGGTACTAAGGCAATTTAAAAGAGAGAAGAAAATTTATTTTTTTTTAATTATCGGTAACAATTAGACATCCAGATGCCAAAATAAAAAAAGTAAATAAGTAAGTAAATAAGTAAATAAATAAATAATAAGGTACTTTGACCCGTTCCTTACATCAGAGGCATAAATAACTGAAAGGTGATTATAGACCTAAATGTGAAACCTAAATTCATAAAACTTCTGGAAGACAACATAGGGAAAATTTTTGTAACTTTGTGATAGGCAAATATTTCTTAGCTAAGACACAAAACATATTAATCATAAAAGAAGCAACTGATAAATTTGACCTAATGAAAATTAAAGACTTAAGTTCTTTAAAAATATATGGTTAGGAGAAAAGACAAGCTACAGACTGGGAAAAATATTTATAAAACAAATATCTGAAAAAGAACTGGCATGTAGAGTATGTAAAGACATTCATAACTAAACAATAAAAAAACAAACAACCTCATTTTAAAAATAAGCAAAAGATTTAAACACTTGACCAAAGATGTAAGACTGACAAATAAACACACGAAAAATGTTCACCATTATTCGTTAGAGAAGTGAAAATTAAAACCACAAGATACTACCATACACTTATTAGAATGGGTGAAATGGAAAAAGAAAAAAAGGAAAAAGAAAACAAACTTGACAATGTCAAGTAATGTCAAGGACAGGGAGCAGAGGCAGTTGGAACTCTGGTAGGAATGCAAAATAGAACAGCCACTTTGGAAAAGAGTTTGGCACTTCTTACAGAGTTCACTATACCATGCTCCTAGGTATTTAACCACAGGAAATAAAAGAAATAAAAACGTGTCTATCAAAAATTGTTATGTTAATGTTAATGGACACCTTTATTTTTTAATTCGTCATCATCAAACACTGAAAACAATCAAAATGTCCATCAAGTGATAAATGGATAGAAAACTGTGGAATGCACAGACTAAAACCTACTCAGCAATAGAAGGAAACAATTACTGATACGTGGATAAATCTTAAATATATCATGCTAAATGAACAAAGCCAGCTTCGAAAGGCTACATACTGTAAGATTTTATTTACATGACATTTTGGACAAGGCAAGACTAGAGGAACAGAAGACAAATCACTGATGATGAGAGAGAGAAAGGTGGGGAGAGGAGGGAGCAAGAGGGAACTTCTTGAAGATGATGCAACTACTTTGTATTTTAATTGTGGTGATGGTTGCATGCGTATATGCATAGAAAAGGGAAATTCTCACTTTTTCTAAATTATATCTTAATTAACTGACCTTTAAAATATAATAACTTCTAAAAAACAAATGACAAGTTGGGCAAAAGTAATTGTAGCACGTGAAGTAGATAAAAGTTATTTAATATATAAAAACTTTAATACATTTATAAGGAAAAGACAAACAGTCCAATTTATAAATATCTAAAACAGAGGTCAGGAACCTATGGCTTGCGAGCCAGATGTGTCTCTTTTGATAGCTGAATCTGGCTCGCAGACAAATCTTTAATAAAAAAAAAATAATAATGTTAAAAATATAAAACATTCTCATGTATTACAATCCATTCATTTCCTACTGCTCATGTTCATGGTTGTGGGTGGCTGGAGCCAATCACAGCTGTCCTCTGGGACAACACCAATTTTTTTTTTTTTTGTATTTTTCCGAAGCTGGAAATGGGGAGGCAGTCAGACAGACTCCTACATACGCCCGACCAGGATCCACCCAGCATGCCCACCAGGGGGCGATGCTCTGCCCATCTTGGGGCCTCGCTCTGCCGCAATCAGAGCCATTCTAGTGCCTGAGGCAGAGGCCACAGAGCCATCCTCAGCGCCCGGGCAAACTTTGCTCCAATGGAGCCTTGTCTGCGGGAGGAGAAGAGAGAGACAGAGAGGAAGGAAAGGGGGAGGGGTGGAGAAGCAGATGGGTGCTTCCCTTGTGTGCCCTGGCTGGGAATTGAACCTGGGACTTCTGCACACCAGGCCGACGCTCTACCACTGAGCCAGCCAGCCAGGGCTTTTGGATAATGCATAATGTACACGGGTTGTTGTATGGCTCTCACGGAATTACATTTTAAAATATGTGGCATTCATGGCTCTCTCAGCCAAAATGGTTCCCAACCTCTGATCTAAAGCATTTAAAATAACAATATACAAAAGAAAAAATACAAGTGGCCAATCAACATAAAAAAGAGTGGATCCAAACTTATCAAACTGACAATTATAAAAAAGAATAGTAACCATGATTGAGAGTGCAGAGAAAGGCCACTCACACACTGCTGATGAGAGTACAGTATAAACCAACACCTCCTTTTCACAGGTAATTTAGCAATATGTTTCAAGACCTTAAAATTTTACAATCATTTTGGCAAGAAATTTCACAGCAAAATATCTAAAATATTAAAATAACTTAAATTATATTAAAAATATTAAATGTGTGCATCAAAATTATCTACAAAATTTTTCATACATCTAATAATTTGTAGAAATCTAAAATGCTGACTCATTGACATAAAGTGAAGTGGTGACCGGGGGAGGCAGGTGTAGGGGAGGGAGATGGGGAAGGAAGGGGAGAAACGGTATAAAGAGGGACAAATATAAGGTGATGGAAAATAATTTTACTTTGGGTGTTCAAATGCTATAAAAATGTTCACTTGAAACCTATGTACTCTTATTGATCAATGTCACTCTGTTAAATTTAATTTTCTAAAAAAAAAAAGAAATCTAAAATGCTCTCACCAATAGGGCACTGGATATGTAAATTGTTTCTTAATACAGTGGAGGCCCTGGCCGGTTGGCTCAGCGGTAGAGCATTGGCCTGGCATGCGGGGGACCTGGGTTCGATTCCCGGCCAGGGCACATAGGAGAAGCGCCCATTTGCTTCTCCACCCCCCCTCCTTCCTCTCTGTCTCTCTCTTCCCCTCCCGCAGCCAAGGCTCCATTGGAGCAAAGATGGTCCGGGCGCTGGGAATGGCTCCTTGGCCTCTGCCCCAGGCGCTAGAGTGGCTCTGGTCACAACAGAGCGACCCCCCAGAGGGGCAGAGCATCGCCCCCTGGTGGGCAGAGCGTCGCCCCTGGTGGGCGTGCCGGGTGGATCCCGGTCAGGCGCATGCGGGAGTCTGTCTGACTGTCTCTCCCCGTTTCCAGCTTCAGAAAAGAAAAAAAAAAATCAATTATTTGGTTGACAATGATCTAATTTGGTAAATTATCTAAACCTCCTCGTTTGCTCCTCTCTGTAAACTTTTTCAAATCTCTACTCCCTCTGGTGTGGAAATTTTGTTCTGCGAGTGATGCTTCTGTGAGCCACTTAATGCAAATGCATGTTGAAAGTTTATCTGTGTTCAGAGTTTGTGATACCCTCTCAGTTCTGTGTCCAGGCTATGCCTGTCTCCTTTCATCATCAGCCACTGAGAGTACTTTAGCTTCAAAGGCATGAAAACACTCATCAATAAGACAGGTAATAACAAGTGTTGAAGAGGCTGTGGAGAAAAAGAAACACTCATTCACTGCTGGTGGGACTGTAAACTGGTACAGCCATTATGGAAAAGAAGTATGGTGGTCTTTCAAAAAATTAAGAATAGAACTACCATATGACCCAGCAATCTCTCTACTAGGCATCTACACAAGACACTCAAGAATGCTGGTACTTACACCCCCATGTTCATCAGAGCATTATTCACAGTGGCCAAGACATGGAAACAACTGAAGTGTCCCTTGATAGAGGATTGGATATAGAAGATGTGGTTTATACACACACACACACACACACACACACACACACACACACACACACACACACAATGGAATACTACTCAGCCATAAGAAATGATGACATAGAGACATTTACGACAACATGGATGGAACTTGAGGACATTTTACTAAGTGAAATAAATAAATCAGAAAAAGCTAAGAACTATATGATTTCACACATAGGTGGGGTATAAAAATGAAACTCATAGACATAGACATAAGTGAAGTGGTCAACAGGAGGAGTGGGTATGGGGGAATGGGAGTAGAGAGCAACAAATATACGGTGACAGAAAATGATGTGACTGTGGGTGATGGGCATACAACACAATCAGCAGTTCAATGCTATAGAAATGTTTACCTGAAACCTGTGTAACACCTATTGATCAATGTCACCCCATTAAATTTAATTTTCTAAATAAAAATTATTAGTTCTATAAATAAAATTGGAGCGAGGGCAAGCAAGAGTTGGGGAGGAGGGAGTACCGTTCAAACAACAGAAACTGGGCATACACAGACAAGCAAGCAATAGAAAGCCTGGCAATTTAACAGAATTATATGTCATTTAGGCTGGAGTGCCACAGGGGGGAGTCAAGGCTGAAGATCCAAAGAGGCAGAAACCAGGTACTTAAGGAAGTTGCTTATGTGGTATGTCAAAGGGTTTGAAACAAAAGAGGAACGTAGTTACTCCAACCAGGTTGGGAGATGAATCCAAAGTCCCTAAGACAGAAACCAGGAAAAGGTCATTGCCATGATCCACAGGATGACTCGATCTATTTGGTGCTGAGGAGGTATGATCTGTTCCAAGATCTATAAATTGGAAAGAAAAGTATGTTCTCTAAAATATGAAAAACTGCAAAAATACAAATTAATTTGCTTAATTAAAATTTCTATCAAATGTACAGTGTCTATCTAATAAATTATTTAATGTAACAGTGGCAAACATCCCATTGCTTTCAAAACAGTTAATAATGTAGGTTTTCTCACTCTGCAAGAGTTGCAAAGAATGCAAAATTATTGCTGAGAAATCATAGCAAACCAAAAGACTAGTAATTTCGAAAGGAAATTCTTTAAAAAGCCCTTGTTCATGAAAAGAAATATTACTTCGTGGAGTTGTGGGTGCATTTTTACGTGTTTCATATGGTGTGGGACAGGGCTCCTGAAAGAGTCGGAATGCCCAGAGTTCCCAATGTCTTAAAATGGCCCTAACCTCCGCAAGAGCAGCTGGAGGTAGAATTGGTGGTGCGAGAGGATGAAGAGGCTCTATAGTGTGCTGTTACTGGACAAAGAAGAAAGTTTGGGCAGAAAGAAAGCACAACCAAGAGTGTGTATGTGCTCTAATATAGGTTCTTCCACTGATTGGCAGTGATCTCAGAAAAATCACTCACATTTCTGTGCCTGTTTCCTTTTCTGTCAAATGCAAGGTTGGTCTAAAATCAGCTGGCACATGGCCCACAGAAATATTATAATTGACTGGCATAATATCTTTTTAATTTACTTTTTTGCTCTTTTCCTCCTATTTTTAATATGAATTTAAATGAGGTGACATTGATCAATAAGAGTACATAGGTTTCAGGTGAACATATCTATAGCATTTGAACTGTTGATTGTATTGTGTGCCCGTCACCCGAAGTCAACTCATTTTCCATCACTGTATATTTGTTCCCTTTTATAATTTAATTTTTTAAATTAAATTAGTACATTCAGTTTCAAAAGTCAATTAATACGTCAAGGCTTATAGCAATAAAAAAAAAGTGGTCCTCTGCTTTACCCTCCTTCCCTTTAAGTCCTGTTTCCAAGATGCAATAACTCTTAATTCCTTTAGCAGTTTTTCCTGGTATTCCTAGCTTTCATTTTTTTTTTTTTTTTTTCTGAAGCTGGAAACAGGGAGAGACAGACAGACTCCCGCATGCGCCCGACCGGGATCCACCCGGCACGCCCACCATGGGGCGACGCTCTGCCCATCCTGGGTGTCGCCATGTTGCGACCAGAGCCCCTCTAGCGCCTGAGGCAGAGGCCACAGAGCCATCCTCAGCGCCCGGGCCATCTTTGCTCCAATGGAGCCTTGGCTGCGGGAGGGGAAGAGAGAGACAGAGAGGAAGGCGCGGTGGAGGGGTGGAGAAGCAAATGGGCGCTTCTCCTGTGTGCCCTGGCCGGGAATCGAACCCGGGTCCTCCGCACGCTAGGCCGACGCTCTACCACTGAGCCAGCCGGCCAGGGCCCTAGCTTTCATTTTTAAGCAGTATGTTATTATATCATTTCTTAGTTTTTCAATTTTATATCCTATGAGAGCCGGAATTATGGTTAGGTAGTGAGGCACTTAACTTCAGGCACAAATTTATAGGGGTGCCCCAAAACTCAGTTATCAAAATAAATAACATTTTAATGCAATATTTTAAAAATCAAAATTTTGCAAAAAAAATTATGTATGTTAAGCAAAATATCAAAATTTTCCATGAAAGAAAGTTGTGACAGGACTAAGATTAAGGGTTATAGAGTGAAGTCAAGTTGTATAGGACAGGGCTAAATTCTCTCTGTATTTCAACTTTTGATATTGGGTAGTAAGAATGCCTGCTATGCAAATTATAATTAGCTGTCCTGTATCACACACCAACTCCCCTTCTTTCCTCCTTTGCCCCATCCAAGTAATGGAGCACACTGGAATTGCCTAAAGGCCTTTTAAAACTGTCAGTGTATCCAAACCAATTAAATCAGAATGTCTGGGTTAAAAGGCAGGTGTCAGTATTTTTTTTTTAAAAGCTGTCTGCATCGGGGCTAGAATGGCTCTGGCCAGACGGAGCAGCGTGTCAGATGAGCAGAGCGTCGCCCCCAGGTGGGCATGCCGGGTGGATCCTGGTCAGGCACATGCATGCGGGAGTCTGACTGCCTCTCCGCTTCTAACTTCGGAAAAATACAAAAACAAAACAAAAAAACCCAAAAAACACCTGTCTGCATCTTTGCAATGTGCAGCTGTGAACCACTGTAATAGAGGTGACAGCACATTTTTGGTTGAATCACTCTAAAGTGCTCACGTCAATCATTTGAACCAGGTACAAACTGTTCACAGCTGAGTCCTGTAGTAAATTATAATTAATGCTTTGATATTGTATACGTTTAAGTTCTCTTGTAAATAAAAAAGAAAAGCCTTAATTCTACAGTTGTTTAACTCTTTATACACTGATCACTCATTTATCAAGAACTGTCTGGAGAACTCTGAAATGTTTCTCATACACATTAGGTAACTTATCAGGGGCATATTTTTTCCTGGAAACACCCCTGCTAGAGTCTATTTCATGTTCTGTCTTGTCCTGCTCTGCAGCTGTCCTCTGGGGCATCCTTCCTGCTTCTCCTGGCTTAGGTCCCCTGTTTCCTGGGGTCTGCGTCATTTATGCTTCGTTGTTCAAAACTTTCTGTTCTGGAACATTTCCCTGTATTATTTCTTTTATAATTTTCTCCCTTTCATTGTTTTTCCTCTGAAACTTATTATTTAGTTGTCAGATCTCCTGCATTGGTACAACAATTTTCTAATCTTTTCTCTATGGTCTTTTTTTGTTTTATTTCCTAGAAAATGTCCTCAAATTTTCTCTCTCTGGTCTGCTATGATTTTTTAATGTCTCATTCACTATATTTTTATCTCCTAAGTTTTCTCCTCAGTGCTCCTTTTTTTTCCTTAACATCCACTCCTTATTTCATGAATACAATAATAACTAATCCATTTCTGAGGACTTTAATATTTTCATTACAATCAATTTTTTCAACAATTTCTGTTTCCTCAAAGTTTCCTGTGGTTTGTCAGTTTTGGCACTTTGCTTTCACAGTATTACCTTTCCTTAAATATCGGGCAATTCTTTTTTTAATTTTTGTGACAAAGACAGAGAGAGGGACAGATAGGGACAGACAGACTGGAAGGAAGAGAGATGAGAAGCATCAATCAATTCTTTGTTGCAGCACCTTAGTTTCTCATTGATTGCTTTCTCATATGTGTCTTAACTGGGGGTGGGCAACAGCAGACTGAATAATATTGGACAATTCTTGAACTCTGCAGACCTTTTTAAGAGTGAGAAACTTAAGAACAAGGGTCCCCAAACTACGGCCCGCAGGCTGCATGCAGCCCCCTGAGGCCATGTATCCGGCTCCGCTGCACTTTCGGAAGGGGCACCTCTTTCATTGGTGGTCAGTGAGAAGAGCACATTGACCATCTCATTAGCCAAAAGCAGGCCCATAGTTCCCATTGAAATACTGGTCAGTTTGTTGATTTAAATTTACTTGTTCTTTATTTTAAATATTGTATTTGTTCCCGTTTCGTTTTTTTACTTTAAAATAAGATACGTGCAGTGTGCATAGGGATTTGTTCATAGTTTTTTTTATAGTCCAGCTCTCCAGCGGTCTGAGGACAGTGAACTGGCCCCCTGTGTAAAAAGTTTGGGGACCCCTGCTTAAGAAGCTGGTTGGAACAGTGTTGACTGGTGGCCGGCCCACAGTGGGCTGAACCAGCTTTTTTGCTTTTTTTTTATTTTTATTTTTGCCTTTGCCCCTTTCTACCCTTCAAATATCACCATCTATAGGTCTTTCCTCTTGGGCTGCCTTGATAGTATAAGCCTGAATGTCAAGGCTCCTAGAGTTGAGGATAATGGTGGAAAGTGAGGTGGACAGGGACGTCTATATATTTTACTGTTCAGAATGCAGAATTTTAACTCAATCTCTGTTTTTAGTAAAATACCAATGACAGAACTGGCTCTACCCACAGAATTGTATTTTATTTGGTCTAGGAGTCCTTGTTTTAATAACTTTTAAAGGCTCACCAGTTGACTCTAACCCACAGTCCAGGAGGATGGAAAGTCTACTATGGTAAAGTAGCCATTAACAGAAGGGGGTAGGGCACAAAAGACTGAGTACTTACATGTGTCCTGGGGAAGGTGGAGAGGCCTCCAAGAAAAGGTCACCTTTAAACTGAGTTCCCTTGTGAATTTAGAATTTGAAACCTTAGGAAAAGGTAACTGGAGATCTGGCTTTATATTTTGTGTGTGTGTCTGTTGGGAGAAAGAGGTGCTATGGCCATCAAGGGGCAACAACCTGACTTGTGCCAGCGCTGCTGGGGAAACGCAGGAATGAGGTCAGAGTCTTATCCTCCAGCCCCCTCACTGGTCCTCAGAGTGGTCTCTCATTATTTTATAATTCCCCAAATTATGCCTTATGATCTATTGATATTTTCAATTTATAGTTTCTCAATTAAAATTTATATCTTAATCTTATTGGCAATATATTTACAAATTATTGTGTAGAAAGGTTTTGCAGAAAACAAATGCCACTGGCTGCAATTTTTGGTCTTCTCAGTGCACAGTGATACTCATCCTGGTTTCAGTGCCTGGGCTCTCTCCATTTTTCACACAGTCAAGCATAACTGGATCCTTTATTTCACTTGATATCATCAATGCCAGGCACAGTGTTCATCCTTATGTGGCTCTTTTAATATGCCTCTTCTGTGCATGCGGAAAGATAGTGGCTATGGCCTCCTGAGAGTGGTGGATCACCCTGCTCTCCTCAAATCTGTGTTATAACCCCCAAGCGCAGGCAGTGGTGTGTTCGACCGCACCTGGCCTAGGTGAGCACACTGCACACTCTGTTCCTGTGTGGCTCGGAATGATGTGTTGCCAGCGGTGTTCGATCTACTAGAAGAAGGCAGGAGAGCGGGGCAGGGCCGGGTTGTGGGGGAAGAGGGTGAAGGGTGGCCAGCTGAGCAGCAGGAATCAGAATGGGCTGTTGCAGAAACTGCCCAGCCTGCTGGTGGACCCAGCAGACGAGACGTCTGCCTCCAGTGCCGAGACCCCATCAATGTGTAGTGCTCACTATAAAAAATAACGATTAAGGCCCCTGGATGGGTTGCTCAGTGTGTATAAGTCGTGTGCTGAGGTTGTGCGTTAGATCCTGGATAGGGGCACATAGGAGAAGCAATCAATGAGTGCAAAACGAAATGGAATAACTAAGTGGAACAATGAGTTGATGTTTCTTTCTTTCTCTCCCTTCCTCCTTCACCTCTCCTCTCCCTTTCTCCCAAATCAATGGAAAAGTTTTAAAGAAAGGATTAAGCTCTGTCAGGATAGATGAGATGGTTAGAGTGTGTTCCCCGTAAGCCAAGGGTGCAGGTTGGATTCCCAGTCAGGGCACATATAAGAATCAACCAATGAGTGCATAAATGAGTGTATTTGTGGGAAGTGGAACAGAATCACTTAAGTAGTAAAGTGTCTGAAGGTTAGGGACCTCGTCATCTACAAACAAACACCCAGTGAGGGGATTAGCCAAATTATATATACATAACACATAGATACAGACAACAGGGCTGCAAGTCCCAGAGGAAAAGGGGGGATGGAGGTAGGGGCAGGGGAACAAAAGGGGTGAAATGGAAATGGAAACTTTGCATGGGGAATGAGGGGCATGTTATGGAGGGTTGGGGGTGTTATATTGAGTGGGACACTTGAAACCATGTCAACACAGTGAATTAAAAATAAAATAAAATAAATAAATAAAAACATCCAGAAAACCCTGATAAAGAAGAAAATCCCCCACAGCAAAGTAAAGAATTGCTTGAAGTGAGCAATTGATAGGACATGAAAATTCATGTATTGAGTGTTTTGGGGAAATTTGGTATGGCAGATTACTCATCAAGTTTGATTCTCAGAGCTGTAAATCACCCGTGGTGTTCCCTCATTCTCAGTCAGTAGCAGCAGTAAGGCCAATAGTGTCTTTGAGTTCTTTACTACTTAGATTACTGGGTTATTATAATTTCCACATTTAAAACAATTCTTCTTATAATTATTCACTGCTTTTTGTTAATGAAAGAGATATCCTGCCCACTGAAATAACTTCATCATAAAGAATATCACTAAAACAGATGGTCAGGCCTGAAATGGACAGTTCTTCATAGACTCTACCCCTTCCTTCAAGGACCACATGTTGTTATCACAAAAGCAATTGCCTTACACAAGTTCCTGTCTGCAATTAGCTGTTATACATTGGATGGGAGTGCACACACATCTAAACGTGATATCTTTGTACATAGCTGTATAATGTTTAGATTACTTATGTGTGTCTAAGTGAATCTTTTCAGCATTGTATATATGGAAATTAACAAATTCTCTAATTTCTGTAGTATCTGTAATTTACTAGAATCCTGTGAATGACAATTAAAGAAGAGTTTTCCCCAAACTTCTCCATGTAGAAGTATCCTAAGTATGCTATACATTTAAAGCTCATGGGCTTAATTAAAGAATTTTAATATGATTCCCAGTGTAAGAATTAGATTTCAAGCTACTTACAGTTATTGTGTCTGAACAGATCCAGTGACATGCCTCAAGTCTTTAGGGACAGGTGTAGAAATGCCATCAGGTAGTGGCTTAATTGATTGTAAGCCACAAATTCAATTACGGTGACAATTGAAAACTATTTTAACCTTTTTTGCCAGCAGATTTTGTAATGTTTCTGTGGGCAGCCTTGCTCTTCAGTCAAATGAGTTTACTCAGGAGTTGCTGAGCCCTGCCCTCTCTCCAGCTCTAGTTCTCCATTTCCAAGTACCTAGCTAATTCAATCTCCTTGGGTAAATAAATCATTTACCACACTGTGCCTCAGTTCACTTAATGGTTTACCATTAGATTGTGAGCTCCTTGAGGAAGTTTATCTTAATCATTGTATGCCCATAGCCTGCACCATGCCTGGAACATACACAGTGCTCAGTAAATATTTGAACAAATCAGTGAGTGAATTGTAAAATTAGATTAGTAACACTTAGCTTGTCTACCATACAGAATTCTTCTGAGCATCATTCAGATTTATATTTTAAACGTCTCTTGCTTTCAAAGAAAAATTTGAAGCCACTTGAAATTAAGACCGTGTATAAAAATATTTAAAATAGGAATCAAAAATCAAAATATTAAAAAATAACACCAAGTGTTTAGGATTGACATACTTCTGTGCTGCCGTGACTTTCACCTGTCTTGTCTCTCTGCTGCGCCCTAGTGTCCTCCCTCCCAGCAATCCCTGCTGGCTTTCTCTCTCGGCCAGGGACTGCTAGTAATGCTGATCATTTGGGACATGCTGGTGAACCTGAGGCTTCAGGGAGGAGTGTGTGTATACAGATCAGGTGCTCAATGAGAAGATCTGGGGTCTGCAAAGTAGAATTGGCAAGTGTCAGTTTGTATGTGATGGCTAAAACCGTGAGCAGATGAGGTCATCTAATGAGGGTATAACAGGAAAGGAGAGGCCCATGAACATCTATATTTAAGGAGAAATAAGGAATAAAAAGCTTTTCCTGAGAAGGAATAATGGGGGTAGGGGGATAAAGAAGGTAGTCGCCCAAAAACCAACAAAGGAAGCATGGCCAAAGGTGATAGCATTATTTCTGAGCAGCGGCTCCTTACTTGTAAAATATGACAAATGTTCTACTTTACAAATTAGTCCAAGGGGTAAAATATCATCTGAACAAAAGTTCTTTGTAAACATAGTTGTGTTACATAAAGGAATATTTCCAATTACTCAAAGAAAAGAAAAGAAAAAATATGCGTCTGTACCTGATAAGTGCTGCCTGTCTATAACCTCATAGAGGAATAAATTCTAAAATGTACTTCCATCCTGCCCCTTCCCTTTGGACCTCTTGGAAACCTTCTCATTTACTTTTCTGATGACTGACTTCCCTAATTTTGACTGGCTGAAAAGCAAGAGCGTGAACAGGAACGTATGAACTCTTTGTGGAGCAAGAGAAACCTTCATGCAAAGAATACTTTGAGATTGTATTTACATTCAAAAGCAATTAGTCAGTATATCAAAGAACGCATATCCGGAAAATGATTTGGGCAACCTGATCATTACAAAGTTATTTTGTCTTATCAGTGGGTGGAGCAGGGAAAATACAGTCAGTTCCTGGGAACAAGTTGCTTGCTTATACTTGATGGCAGAGACTTCATCATCATTGCCCAGATCCCTGGGTTAAGGTGCCTGAAGCTGAGGAAGAAAAGAGAGGCATTGTGTGGGCTTAGTAAGTGGGAGAAGTCATCACAACCTTCCCAGTAGGGAAATCCTGTGATTTCAGGTAATGCAACCTCCTTCTCTCTAGTGCTTCTCTTTAGTTCATCAATTGGCTGGTCACTTCACCACTATGAAACTCTGTTTTCTCACTTGTAAGGTGCAGGGATTAGACTCTGGACTTGTACTTCTCACTATGAAATCCACTAGTAACATGTGACTATAAAGCATTTGAAATATGGCTAGCCTAAATTGAGAGGTGCTGTAGGTATAAAACAAGCGCTAGATTTTGAAGATTCAGTGCAAAAAAATGTGAAATACCTGTTAAATCTATATTGGAATGATAACATTGGCTTAGTTAAATTATGTTATCAAAATTAACTTCACGGCCCTGGCTGGTTGGCTCAGTGGTAGAGCATCAGCCTGGTGTGTGGAAGTCCTGGGTTCGATTCCTGGTCAGGGCACACAGGAGAAGCACCTATCTACTTCTCCACCCTTCCCCCTCTCCTTCCTCTCTATCTCTCTCTTCTTCTCCCACAGCCAAAGCTCCATTGGAGCAAAGTTTCCAGGCTCTGAGGATGGCTCTATGGCCTCCAACTCAGGCACTATAGTGGCTCCAGCTGCAACGGAGCAATGCCCAAGATGGGCAGAGCATCGCTCCCTGATGGGCATGCCAGGTAGATCCCTGTCGGGCGCATGCGGGAGTTTCTCTGACTGCCTCCCCGCTTCTAACTTCTGGGAAAAAAAATTCACTTCTACTGGCTTTTAAAATGTGAAAGCTGGACAATTTTCATTATGAATAATGTTATATTTGTATTGAACAGCACGGCCTTTGATGGTACATGAGATCCCTCTTGATTCCCCAGTTCTATAGCCCTCAGTATTCTTTTAAGTACTGATTTCCTTCTAGATACTAAAGAGAAGAAATAATTCAGAGGATAGTTAAAATAATTTTGCTTTCACAGAGCTTAGAATCTCACTATAAAGGCTAAACTTATAAGTCAACTATGAGCCCTAGAACTGACCTTTGAGTCATCAGCCTCTGGTATAATGTCTGATCTATCCGACTCAATAAAAAAACATGGAGCAATTAGAAAACAATCAGGGTGTATCTGTTTTTAAACTAACAGAGTGTAAGGAAAAGCAAGGTAGCCTCAGGTGAACTCAGTATTTTATTTTAGGAAAATTCCTAATGCACCTTGAATTTTCAAGCATTCTTCTACCAAGGAGGCAAGACATAATTTCTTCCCCTGCCAATGACCTCTAAAAGCTATTGGCTTGTATAGTGCTTCCTATTTGACAGCAGAAAAATACTAGAAGTTTAAAGGAATGAAAATGTGTAATGCTAATAAATTTAAAATGTATAGTAGATGAATGAAATTTTGTTTTTAAAAACATTATCAGCCTGGCTGGTTGGCTCAACAGTAGACTGTTGGCCTGGCGTGTGAATGTGCTGGGTTCAATTTCCAGTCAGGGCACACAGGAGAAGCAACCATCTGCTTCTCCACCCTTCTCCCTCCCCCTTCTTTCTTTCTCTCTCTCTTCTCCTCCCACAGCCACAGCTTAATTGGTTCAAGCACATCCCGGGTGCTGAGGATGGCTCTGTGGAGCCTTCACCTCAGGTGCTAAAAATAGCTCAGTTGCAAGCATGGCCCCAGATGAGTTGAGCATCAGTCCCAGATGGGGGTTGCCAGGTGGATCCCAGTTGTAGCATGTGTGAGAGTCTGTTTCCATCTCCCCTCCTCTCACTTGGAAAAGAAGAAAAAAAATATTACCAATACCAAAAAGCATAAATTTATAAATTTGCCAAGGTATCATCACGGTCACTTATAATCATATAGCAATGGCTCAGTTAATATTTTGGGGAGTGTAATGCCAGTGGCTGAGACCAGGCAGGTCCACATTGGATTCAGGTAGACAGTAGAGAAACTGTAGAGCCAGAAAGCGTTGGACCATTCATTTAATAGAGTTTCACACAGCGGACAAGCACACAGGCAGGGGAAACTGCCTCTCAGGCAAACAAACAGCAAAATGGCCCCTCACAGTGGCAGGCAAGCTATCCACAATCCCCAATCTCTCTCCAATGCAAGTACCCATAGCCTTATATACAGTTGTGTCTGTAAAGTCATGGTGCACTTTTGACCGGTCACAGGAAAGCAACAAAAGATGATAGAAATGTGAAATCTGCACCAAATAAAAGGAAAACCCTCCCAGTTTCTGTAGGATGATGTGGCAGCATGTGCGCATGCGCAGATGATGACGCAACACCATGTATACAGTGGAGCAGCCCACGGCCATGCAAGTTGAGATGTGGACGGTACAGAGGAAAGTTCAGTGTGTTCTGTGGCTCGCTAAATTCGAATCTGTGACCAAAGTGCAACGTGAATATCAGCGCATTTATAATGAAGCGCCACCACATAGGAATAACATTAGTCAGTGGGATAAGCAGTTGAAGGAAACTGGCAGTTTGGTGGAGAAACCCCGTTCTGGTAGGCCATCAGTTAGTGACGAGTCTGTAGAGGCTTTACGGGATAGCTACCTAAGGAGCCCTAAAAAATCTGTGCGTGAGCCCACATCAAACTGCACTGAATAGGTATGAAACTGGGAGAGTTTTCCTTTTATTTGGTGCAGATTTCACATTTCTATCGTCTTTTGTTGCTTTCCTGTGACCGGTCTAAAGTGCACCATGACTTTACGAACACACTGTATCACACACACAGCACTGCAATGCACACATGCACGAATCAAGCAAAGTGATTGCAGCTGGTAATCCTGTGAGCAAGCCTAACATGGCTGCACCACAGGCAGGAAGAGACATTGTCAGAAGAAAAACTATACAGACATCTCAAAATGACCAACTATAAATATAATACGATAAAGTGACACGAACAGTCAACTCAGATTCCAAATGAACTTCCTGGCAACTTCTTGGACTTGCTGTTGAAACATCAGATATTTTGAAGAAATGTTTTGTTGTTTTGGAACATTTCCTCAGCCTGAAATTTTCCTTCAGAAGATAGAGGAAATAAAGTCACTGCTGTAACTGAGCTGAGTTCTTTCATTTGAAAGTGGGAATGCATTGACTCATTTAAAGAAAATCATTCAAATCTCTCCAATCCCTTTAATAATCTTCATTTTACAATTATTTATTTATTTATTTATTTTTCTGAAGTGAGAAGTGAGGGGCAGCAGACAGACTCCTGCATGTGCCAGACGAGAATCCACCTGGCATGCCCACCAGGGGGCGTTGTTCAGCCTATTTGGGGTGTTGCTTCACTGCAACCAGAGCCATTCTAGTGCCTGAGGCGGAAGCCATGGAGCCATCCTCAGCATCTGGGCCAACTTTGCTCCAATGGAGCCTTGGCTATGGGAGGGGAAGAGAGAGACAGAGAGGAAGGAGATGGGGAAGGGTGGAGAAACAGATGGGCGCTTCTCTTGTGTGCCCTGGCTGGGAATCGAACCTGGAATTTCTACATGCTGGGCCGATGCTCTACCACTGAGCCAACCGGTCAGGGCCCATTTTAGAATTTTACTGTAGTTGAGAGCAAAGCGTAATTAGGTTCTATAATGTTGGTGGCCAAGGCCAGGCAGGTTCACATTGGGTTCAGGCAGACAGTAGAGAAACTGTGGAGCTGGAAAGGGTTGGGCCATTCTGTTTAATAAAGGCTCACAACGGCAGACAAGCATACAGGCCGAAGAAACCACCTCTCAGGCAAACAAACAGCAAAATGGCCCCTCACAGTGGCAGGCAGACAATCTGCCATCTGCAGTGTCCCTGAGCTCAAACACCCATAGCCTTATATAGGTCATATGCACGTGGTACTTCCACGTGCTCACACACTAATCAGGCAAAATGCTTGCAGCTGGTACACTAGTAAGCAAGCCTAACACAGCTACCCTACACATGGCATCACGCTCTCTGGAACAGAGACGGATCATAAGGCTGTGAGGGCTGCTGCCCGTGCTGCCCCTCAGACTAACAAGAGACATGGACCTGTGAAAGTTACTCAAACACAGGTGTGGGTAGATTTGATTGTGGCCGGGGCAGATAGGGAGAAATTAGATAGCAAGCCTCATAAAGTCTTGTTGGAGCTTTGATGGCAGCTTGAGTCAGAACAGAGGTTCCAGCCGCTGAAAAAGCAGGGGAAGTGAGTGGCCCGGCATCTGCCAGAAATATGCTGTTCAGGTTACAGGATCCCCAAGACCCATTGTCCCAGTTTGAATAGGGGGAAGGGCAAAGGACAGTCTAAAAGGAACAGGTGGGGACAGGAGGCCACACATGGAACTGGCTATCCACTGGTCCCCTTCTAATGTGCAGCAGGTATTTGCATTAGAAGATAACAGGTGCCTTTTTTTTTTTTTTTTTTTAACAGCTGCAGCAGCTAAGAGAACTGTTAAGGTGACACAGGCCTTGAATGTATTTGACCACGCCAGGCCCTGTAAACTTGTTAATAGGTCTGGATGGGGTTTGCGGCAATGGACAACACATTATGGAAAAGTGCTGAGGTCCGTTAATAAAGAGCTGTATGGCTAGTTGTCAGTAATGGACCTTTATCTCAGTGATTTGAGACAGCTAGACTGTCTATCGTGGACTGACTCTTGCACTTTGACAAGAGAGGGGCACTGCTCCCTTGTTGGATGGACATGCCACCTTTGGACAGTATGAGAGACCCTGATGGGAGGGCAGCTCCAGTGGAGGTCCTCCTGCACTGGGAAGCTGCTCTCAGCCTATTGGAGAGATGCACCAAGGACACTTTAAGGCAGCTGTTCTCAAAGTGTGTGCCAGGGAGCACTGGCGCACCCTAGAAGATTTCCAGGTGCGCCCTGTGGTATTCCAGAGAAATATGTGTCTGTTGGGGACCAAAAAACCAACAGGGTTTTTGGAGTTTAGATTTTTGGGGGGACAGAGGTGTGGGGAATTGGCTATAAGCTGAAAGTCTGCCCAACCCCACACCTCACTTGCCTGATTAGGTTGCAAAAGGCTGTTAAGCTGTAGTGCTGGATTGTTTACACTACCCCCATGTTCCCCTGAAAGACTGGAGGCAAGTTTCTTCTATCCTTTGTTTGGTGTAAAGTTAAGATGATATGTGTGGTGGGAGTTTTCTGCACTCAACACAAGAGTAAAAAGAAGAATTCTTCAATGTATTGATGAGGAAATGAGAGTTTGCCTTTCAAATACAGTGTGTCCATAAAGTCATGGTGCACTTTAGACCGGTCACAGGAAAGCAACAAAAGACAATAGAAATGTGAAATCTGCACCAAATAAAAGGAAAACTCTCCCAGTTTCATACCTATTCAGTGCAGTTTGATGTGGGCTCATGCACAGATTTTTTAGGGCTCCTTAGGTAGCTATCCCGTATAGCCTCGACAGACTGATGGCCTACCAGAATGGGGTTTCTCCACCAAATTGCCGGCTTCCTTCAACTGCTTATCCCACTGACTAATGTTATTCCTATGTGGTGGTGCTTCATTATAAACGCGCCGATATTCACGTTGCACTTTAGTCATGGATTTGAATTTAGCAAGCCACAGAACACACTGAACTTTCCTCTGTACCGTCCACATCTCGACTGGCATGGCCGTGGGCTGCTCCACTGTATACACGGTGTTACGTCATCATCTGCACATGCACACATGCTGCCACATGATCCTACAGAAACTGGGAGGGTTTTCCTTTTATTTGGTGCAGATTTCACATTTTTATTGTCTGTTGTTGCTTTCCTGTGACCGGTCAAAATTGCACCATGACTTTACGGACACACTGTATATGCCCAAACATTGAAGAAATCTCTAGAACACATCAGGCTTATGTTTCTCATAAACACAAGAATGAAAAAAACTTAACACATTTGTGCCAGGACCTGCCGAATTTACTAAATCTTACTAATAGTGTATCTATATATAGAAAAAGATAACATTTTTGTTCTTTTATAATTTTTTAACCCCTTTTATATGAATTTTGAAAAACATAACAAAAAATGTAACACAAAAATGTTTTTTAATGTCAGAATAAATTTAATTTTGTCATATTTATTTTGTTTAATTACCATAAAAGCATGCTTGGACTTCATATTTTTTTCTTTAATATTTGACTTAATTATTATAACGTATTTCTCAGAAATTTTTATGGAGTGTGCCTACAATTATTTGTAGGATTTTAAATGTGCCCCGACTTCAAAAGTTTGAGAACCACTCCTTTAAGGTTTTCATGGGCACAGCCCTGGACTATACAAACCCTCTCACCTACCGTGGGATAGGGAGCTAGAGAAGGGCCTCCAGTTAGCACCTTGGGCAGAGTGCTCAGGGAGACATTGTGAAAGACACCTTTGTAATTATTATAATTATTGTGTAACTTTTGTTTTTGCTGTATTCTCTGATGTCATGTAGATTGTGAAGCGAGCAACCCTAAAGGGGTGGAATGTGGGGCAGCTGTGTTAGGCTTGCTCATAAGGTTACCAGATGTAAGTACTTTGCCTGACTAGTGCGTGAGCACGTGGCAATGCCACGTGTGTACGGCCTATATAATAAGGCTGTGGGTGCTTGTGCTCAGGGGAATTGTGGATGGCGGATTGCCTGCCCACCACTGTGAGGGGCCATTTTGCTGTTTGTTTGCCTGAGAGGCAGTTTCCCCTGCCTGTGTGCTTGTCTGCCGTTGTGAGACTTTATTAAACAGAATGACCCAACCTTTTCCGGCTCCACCATTTCTCTACAGTCTGCCTGAATCCAATGTGAACCTGCCTGGCCTTGGCCACCGACATTACAGGCACCTTAGCTGTTCATTGACTGCTTTCTTATGTGTGCCTTGACTGGGGGCTACATCAGAGCAAGTGAACTCTTACTCAAGCCAGCGACCTTGGGCTTTAGGCCAGCAATCTTTAGGCTCAAGCCAGTGACCATGGGGTCATGTCTATGATCCCATGCTTAAGCCAGCGACCCCATGCTCAAGCTTGGAGTTTTGAACCTAGTCCCAGTCTGACACTCTATCTACTGTGGCACTGCCTGGTCAGACCGAGCTGGGACTTTTAACACATCTTCATATCTGCTTTATTTATTTATTTATTTATTTATTTATTTATTTATTTATTTATTGACTCTATTGGGGTGACATTGGTTAATAAAATTATATAAGTTTTAGGTGTACAATTCTATAATACATTATATATATATTGTATTATGTGTTCACTACCCCTAATCAAGTCTCCTTTCATCACCATTTATTTCCCCACACCCTCTTCTACCTCCCCTACCTCCTTTCCTTCTGGTAATCCTCAGACTTTTGTCTGTGTCTCAGTATTTGTTTGTTTTTTCTTAATCCCTCCACCTTCATCTCCTCCCATGGGAGAAAAAGAGCACATGTTATTTCCAATGGAAGTGTAACCTCTTTGAGGCCAGGAACTCATTTATCTTTTCAGAAACTAGCATAATATTTCAGTCAAACACAACTCACTAAATGGTTAATTAAAAGGGATTTTTAAAATAGTTTTTGGACACAGCTACTTCACTTCCTTAAATGAAAGCTAGGAGACAGGTATTTCTGAGAAATAACTAGTTTATACAGAGGTTTAGAATGAATAAGTAAGAGTTTAGATGTTTTCTAAAACTTTAAGAAGCTTAAGAAGACATGGCTGGAGAGTTGTGTTATTTTAGATCTGAATTACTTTATAGCAAAACACAAACAGGAAGAAGGCAGCCGGCTGTCTTGTTACAGGTTACAATGGCAGAATGCAGACATCATTTTAGAAAAACAACTGACTGCAAATATTCTTCTAAATAAGCAGGAAGGGAAGATGGGGAGAGCTTCTGAAAACATTTCATACTGGGGTTTTTCACAGCTTTCCCAACTGTGGAGGTTTTAAGAGAACCATTTCATGTGGTCTTTGGTTTCTGCTAGCAGCCTATTCGTGAACACAAAGAGGTGTTTCAGGATGTCTAGTGAGTGAACAGTGGCTTGTCTTTTAACTTTTCAAAAATACATAAATTAAACTGGTCACAAAACTTTTTTTGTTTTCAGGGATCAATAGAATCTTATTTCTTAGCACTCTCTTCTGTGGTTTTTGTTCTTATCTTCTAAAAAGATGCTCTCAAAGTCAAGAATAATATTACTTTTCACCAATTCCAAAAGTCCTCTCTTGGGCTTTGTTTTCTATGATGCTCTATGACCTGCATTTGATATCACCAGCCACCTGCTTCTTGAAGCCTCCTCTGTTTTGATGTCCAAGATATCACACATTCCAGACTGCCTAGCTGTTTGATAGTGTGTCTGTTTTCTCTAACGTCTCTAATTCCTTTTGACTCATTGCTCCAGGCTCAGTTTTGACCTTCTGGCTCTCTCCATTCTTCCCAAAATAGTTGATCCACTTAAGCCTCTGCCCTTCCTCTGTGCTATTTGGAAGCTCCCAGATCTGTATGTTATACAGTCTATGCCTTCATAGGAACGTTTCCATCAGTCAGCTCTCCCTCAGCTTGACTCCTTGTCTCAATCTCTAACCCAAAACCTCCTTTCAGTTGGTTCTTCTCCATCAAGGGAACCATTCTCATGTGGTTTCTGTTTTCCTTCATTCTTCATAACTAGCCAAACACACGATCCTGTAGGTTGTTCTCTATGAAATGTCTCATAGCTCTCTCCTCCTGCCTCTTTTGTGTGCACCACCACCACACAACTCACACTGAGATTATTGCACTCATTCTCCAGCTGGCCACGCAAGATTCATCCCATCAGTCCTTGTATCTGGACTCCTTTCCTTTCTGGTATATTTGCATCCTGGTACTCACCTGATCAAATATCTCTACTGACTTTATTTCCTTTCATAGAAAATCGAATCCCCCTATGGGGCAGCTGTGTTAGGCTTGCTCGCAGGGTTAGCAGGTGCAAGCACTTTGCCTTATTGGTATGTGGGTGCATAGCAGTGCCACATGTCTATGGCCTATATAAGGCTATGGGTACTTGTGTTCGAGGGAGATTGTGGGTTGCAGATACATGGATTCTTGCCTGCCACTGTGAGGGGCCATTTTACTGTTTGTTAGCCTGAGAGGTGGTTTCTCCTGCCTGTGTGCTTGTCCGCCATTCTGAGACTTTATTAAATAGAGTGGCCCAATGCTTTCTGGCTCCACAGTTTTTCTACTGTCTGCCTGAATCCAGTGTGAACCTACCTTGCCTTGGCCACCTGCATTGCATCTGGCATCGTGGGCAGGGTTTGGAGCAGATGGGTATGGAGCCACCGATACCCTTGAAGGGTGGGGCAGAGGAGCGGTTGCTGTTCTCTAGCATATGTTTCCCCATGGCTGTCCTTTTGGGGCTGTAGGCTGGGTGTTTTTTACAGCCCTATGAGAGGAAATCGAGGGTTCTGTGCGAGAGACGGCCTGAAGTCGAGAGCTCCAGGGCGAGCTGTGGACCCAGTGAAAGCGACGGCTTGCACTGGAGTGAGCACTGGAGAAGGAGGCTGAACAGGTTCATGAGTTGTAGTTTGCACTGGAGGTTGAACATTGGCAGCAGCAGTTGTTGGAGGAACAGCTGTGGGTTCAGCTTCAGGCCGAGAGCCAGCAGCCACAGGAACCAAAGATGGAGCTGTGCTGGCTGAGTGGTTCAGAGTCAGTGGGAGCAGGCATTTCCAGCTCCTCTTCTGAGGCTGAGGAGGCTCAGACTGAGGCTGCCACCCATTCACTCAGAGCTTGGCCAGTGGTTATCCAGAAGGTAAAATTCCAGCAGCAAAGAATACCTACTGAGCCCCTGGTAGGCTTGCTGTAATTGTGGAACATAGGTGTGGTTGGCATCATACTCTCTGGAGCAGAGATGGAGAGGTTGGCCGCCACTGCCATGTGCTCCTCCTTGGGGCAGCATCTTCAGAGCTGCCGTGATGGCAGGGATGAGGGGGGAGGCCTGAGGCCCTATGAGAACCTAGTTGCCGGTAATGGACCTTTACTGTGGTGATTTGCACAGACATCTGGGCTGTCTATCGTGTACTGACTCTTGGACTGTAACCAGAGAGGGGCACTGACTCCCTTATTGGATGGACATGCTGCCTTTGGACAATATGAGCAACCCCGATGGGGAGGGGGCAGCTCCAGTGGATGCTGTCCTGCACAAGGAAGCTGCTCTCACCCAGTTGCAGAGATGCACCAGGGATATTTTGGTTTTCATGGACATGGCCCTGTACTGTACAGGCCCCTCATCTAAGTTGGGTGGCCTTGTCGGCACTGTGGGGTGGGGCCTCCTGTTAACTCCCTGGGCAGGGTGCTCAGGGAGACATTGTAAAGGGTACCTTTGTAATTGTCATTTTTTGGTATGTATATAATGTACCTATTGTGAAGAGAGCAACCCTAAAGGGGTGGAATGTGGGGCAGCTGTGTTAGGCTTGCTTGCAGGGTTACCAGCTAGAAGTACTTTGCCTGATTGTTGTGTGGGTGCATAGCAGTGCCACATCTATATGGCCTGTAGAAGCCTATGGGTGCTTGTGCTCGAGGGAGATTGGGGATTGCAGATGCCCGGATTGCCTGACCACCACTGTGAGGGGCTATTTTGCTGTTTGTTTGCCTGAGAGGCAGTTTCACCTGCCTCTGTGCTTGTCTGCTATTGTGAGACTTTATTAAATGGGATGACCCAGCACTTTCTGGCTCCACAGTTTTTCTACCTCTGCCCAAATGCAATGTTGACCTGCCTGGCCTCGCCCACCAACATTACGCCCCTCCCACCCCGTGTATTTAATGGTAAGGTAAAGGGATTGGATATAGCTAGTTTGGCAAAATTAGAGGAGTTGGGAGGGAGCATAAACTCAAGGTGAGGCCAGGGGTCTTGGGATGGTAAGGGCTGTGCTAAAAATTCTGATCTTTATCTTAAGAAAAATATGGAGCCACTAACATATGTTAAAAAGTAAAGGATAGCCTTGGCTAGATAGCTCAGTTGGTTAGAGCATCATCCCATATGCCAAAGTTGTGAGTTTGATCCTCTGACAGGTCACATAGAAGAAACAACCAATGAATGCACAACTAAATGGAACAATAAAAGTGGAGCAACAATTTGATGCTACTCTCTCTCTCTCTCTCTCTTCCCCCCTCCCTCCTCACTCTGTTTCCCCCTTTTCCTCTATCTCCTTTCCTCTCTCTTCCTAATATCAATCAATTGTTTTAGAAAAGTGAAGGATATGCTGGGTGTGGCAAAAGTAGGTTTACAGTTGTGAATATGCAAAACACATTTTTCTTATTTATTTATTTATTTTATTTTATTTTATTTTTTTAAAGCCATCTTTTTTTTATTTATTCATTTTTAGAGAGGAGAGGGAGAGACAGAGAGAGAGAGAGAGAGAGAGAGAGAGAGGAGAGAGAGAGAAGGGGGGAGGAGCTGGAAGCATCAACTCCCATATGTGCCTTGACCAGGCAAGCCCAGCGTTTCGAACTGGTGACCTCAGCATTTCCAGGTCGACGCTTTATCCACTGCGCCACCACAGGTCAGGCTTATATTATTTATTAAATATTGTATTATTTTTCATATGTACTGTAAACCTAGTTTTGCCCCTCCCCATATATGTAATGTGACAAGTTTGCATTAAAAAAGAAAAACATTTCAAATACAGCATAAATAATGGACTGTAATAAAACAACAACAGAAGCAGAGCACCTTGTCAGTCAGAAATCTACTTCAAAAAAATCTACTTCAGTAGTTTTGGGGAGAGATAATTGTGCTTGGATGAAGGTGATGGTCAGAGACAGAGAACTTTATAGATTTTAGAGTTATATATGAGATACGGTTTTAAGGCACTTGAAGTTTAAGAAGAAATACTGACATATAAAAATATAGTGAGAAATGGAAGAAAGAGGCACATACAGATTTCCTCAGTGGGATAAAGGAGAGAGTCATCAACTATAGCTCTGGTAAGTCAGAGAAGGTCTTACAGAGGAGGAGATACCTAAATAGTCTTTGAAGGTGTTTAGACAGAGCAGGAAGAGATTTAATAGTCCAGGCAGATGGAATGGCATTTACAAAGATACAGAGTGATGAAATATGATACTGTGTTTAGAAAACTCTAAAAATTTAAATTTGGTTGATATTAGGGTGTAAGGGTGGGGGTGGTAGTGACAAAAATGACTCAAGGATTAGTGTACATATTATGAAGGGACTTGGACTTTATCTTATGGGATTGAGAGTCATTTAGAGGTTTTGGACAGTGGAGGGTCATGATAACATTGGCGTTGGGACCATTACTTCAGTTGCAGTGAAAAGACTGGGCGAGAGCAGCAATTTTGAACCTTTTTCATCTCATGGCATACAGAATCTAATTGTTAAACCTCTGGGGCACACCAAAAAATATATTTTTGCATATCTGACAAAAAATAGGTATCTTTTTTATTCATTTGTACAGATGGCTATTGTTGTGTTGGCTATTGTCCTTTTTTAAAATTTGACAATCTAAAAGAAAAGAGGTCAGTGCCCCTGACTGAATAGGTATTACATGTTTTAAAAATTCTTGTGACATATACCAGATGAAAATTGCTAGGTTAGAGCAAGGGTTGACTGGTCAAGGAAATGAGCTGAGGAGACTCTTATGGTTATCTAGGTTAGAGATAATGAGGACAAGAATTAAGGCAATAGCAGTAGAAGGGACGAGAAAAGAACAGAATAAGGAAACATGTAGATGATAAAATAGGTATTCCAAATGACTACATGTGGTGATTTAAGGAGAGGGAGAAATCTAAGCCCCATTCCAAGTTTCTGGTATGGGTAAGTGGGCCATTAACCAGAATATGGATGCAATTAGGGTGAATGATAATAACTTCATTGGGAACCAGAAAGGGTAATGAGCCTCTGAAATGCTATTTGGAGAGGTCCAATAGATTGTTGAATAAAAGACTCTGGAACTGAGGAGGAAGATCTGGACTGGAAACACACACAGGAGTTATCAAGATATAGGTGTTAAATGAGAGGTTTCCATGAGGTCAGAAGACCTGATTCTTTCTTCTAATAGAAACCCAAGTTTATCCTCTCATTGACTTTTTTAATGGAAGACAGTCAATAAGTGATTATATAATAAATGGATCAAACTGAAAATTTAAGAGTGACTCATATGAATATTTAAAACCTTTTTATGATCGTAACTCCACAATTATTACTGAATTTTCCCATCTATCTTCTTCATTAGATTATAAACCCCTTAAGGGGAGGGACTGTCTTACTCACCAAATTCTCATTTCTAGGATTAGCTCTTAATAGAAATGCCATGTAATAAATATTTGTTGAATGAATGAACAAATAAAGTTTAGTCAGAAAATGTGGGAAAAAGCTCCCTGGGCAGAAGCAGCGCCCAAAGGCACTGAAATGTGTTCAGATAATTACAGTGTTGTGAAACCTTTCCTGATAACCTTTCAAAAATGCATGTTTGTGGGAAACTTGAAAACCACTTTTTCATATGCATTATTCTGTAAGGCAGTGTTCTAGATATGACAACAAGCTAGAGTAACATATCATGAGTTTAGTTGTTTTATGATTTCCCTTAGGCATTTCTCCCTAAAATGTAGTTTATAGCTTTATCCAAAGGCATTTTAAAGTCTACTGTTAAATGAGCACCATGAGAGAAGCTATATTCTATGTAGATTTTTTTTTTTTTTTTACAGAGACAGAGAGAGAGTCAGAGAGAGGGATAAATAGGGACAGACAGGAACGGAGAGAGATGAGAAGCATTAATCATTAGTTTTTCATTGCGCTTTGCAACACCTTAGTTGTTCATTAATTGCTTTCTCATATGTGCCTTGACCATGGGGCTACAGCAGATCGAGTAACCCCTTGCTCAAGCCAGCAACCTTGGGTCCAAGCTGGTGAGCTTTGCTTAAACCAGATGAGCCCGTGCTCAAGCTGGCGACCTCAAGGTCTCAAACCCGGGTCCTCCACATCCCAGTCGGACACTCTATCCACTGTGCCACCGCCTGGTCAGGCTTTATGTATATTCTAATGCACCTTGGGACAGTATCAAGTTCCTAATAGAGGTAAACTGGCTGCTAAACCAGCATGATAAATCTTAAAGTGTTTAAAGTGCAGATAAAAGATTATATTCCATGAATTGCTCATTTAGTTTTTAGACTATTGGATTACAAGCCCTCAAGGAAGAAGATACAAAAAATTTGTAGGTGAAATTGTTCATACTTGCTTGACAGGTGCTGTGCTGTTTTGCTTCTTTATTATATACAGTATGTGTCTGTCACCATGGTTTTAACAGTCTCAGACAAAACACCTCAGGCAAAATTAGGATACACGTAAAAGAAATAATTGATCCCTTAATCTCTTCTGACTCTGTGCTTAGTAGATTTGGGATGCCAGAGTTTGAGTCACAAGATTAAGGGAAACATTCAGATATGGAATCTCAGGACTGGCTTTTCAAGCATGTGTGTGTACATAGGACTAAATTTTACAAACTCAGTGCTAGATAATGAAGTAAAGTGTTGGTCAAAACAGATGTGTCCCGCTTTTGGGGAATTTACACTCCAATCTGGCAGAAAGACAACTTAATTCTATAAAAGTATATAACTGTGACAAATGCTATGAAGAAAATGCACAGGGAGATAGTAGATCACTTAAAAAATTTTTTTATTTTTTATTTTTCATTTTTCTGAAGTGAGAAGCAGGGAGGCAGACAGATGGACTCCTGCATGCGCCTGACTGGGATCCACCCGGCAAGCCCACTAGGGGGTAATGTTCTGCCCATCTAGCTCCATTCAACTGGAGCCATTCTAGCTCCTGAGGCAGAGGCCATGTAGTCATCCTCAGCGCCCGGGCCAACTTTGCTCTAATGGAGCCTTGGCTGTGGGAGGGGAAGAGAGAGGTAGAGAGAAAGGAGAAGGGGAAGGGTGGAGAAGCAGATAGGCACTTCTCCTGTGTGCCCTGGCTGGGAATCAAACCCAGGACTTCCACACACTGGGCTGATGCTCTACCACTGAGCCAACCAGCCAAGGCCCTATTCCTTATTGAAATAGCTTATTCTACTCTGAGGTGAGTGAGCCTAATTCATTTCTTCACTGATCAGTTTAACTAAAACTTGTTCAGTACTTAATAGGTATTTGGTTTTGTGTGGCTGTTGTAATTTTTTCATTATATAGACCCCAAAATATACTTCTTTCTTTTACATTAATTATTTTACTTTTGTTTTCCAGAGGAGTACATGAGCGTCCTTTTGTAACTGGAGGATCCTTATTTTATGCTAAATATACTCTGCTCCCTACTCTGTTCTTCATAAGAAATATGGGCTGGGTTTCAGATTTTTGTTCAATCCTTTAAGATTTAATTTAATTTTTTTTATTTCTATACTGTGGTGGTCTGAACTGATTTTAACATGCTAGAGTGGCCAGACTAGTAGAGAACAGATATATCTTGATCTGGATTGTATAAGGTTACTGATACAGCCTAATATTAATGTTAATTTTTGTCAGCAACATTATAAAATAGATCAAGTCGATTTTACAGTCAAGAAAAGTCAGTAAAAATAAAAAGACAGCCCACCTTTTGGGAAAAAGTATTTGGAAATTATATAACTGATAAGGGATTTGTATCCAGGTTGGGTAAAGAACACTTGCAAGTCAATTAAAAAACAGACAGATAACCCAATTAACTGATAGGTATTAAGTTTGAATAGGTAGTTCTCCTAAGAGAAGATACAGTAGGTCACTAAGCATGTGAAAATAAGCTCAACGTCATTAGTCATTAGGGAAATACAAACTAAAACTATGAAATACCACCTTATACCCACTAGGAGAGCTGTAATAAGACAGATAAGAGCAAGTGTTGGAGAGCAGGTGGAGAGACTGAACTCCTCATCCATTGCTGTGGGGATTGTAAAATGGTGCAGCCATTCTGGAAGCAGCCTGGCCATTCCTCAGAAACTTAAATAAAAGGTTGCCCCAAATCCAGCAATTCCTCTGCTAAGTATTGGCCCAACAGAAATGAAAAAATATATCCACACAAAAATTCGTACGTAAATGTTTATAGAAGCATTATTCATAATAGCCAAAAAATGTTCCAAATGTTCATAAACTGATGAATGGTATACTCATATTGAAAACTATTGGTCAGAAAGAGAAATGAAGTATTGACATAGTCTACAATATGAATAAATCTTAAAAACATTATGCCAGTCATAAAAAATTCATAGGAAGCCAATCATAAAGGACCACATATTGTATGATTTTCTTTATATGAAGGTCCAAAATCCCAAATAGGCAAATCTACCCAGACAAAATGTAGATTAGTGATTGCCAGGCAATGAGCAGAATAATGGGGAAGGACTGCTAACGAGTGAGGTTTCTTTCTGGGGTGACGGAAATGTTCTAAAATTTGATTGTGACAATGGTTACATACTGTTAATATACTAAAACCCACTAACTTTTATATTTTAAAAGGATAAATTTTATGATATGCTATTTATATCTCTCAATACAGCTATTTTTAAAAAGCAGAGTCTGCAGGTTGGGATTCTTAATGATTTTGTGCCAGTGGATTCCATTGGCAACCTGGTGCTGGATTGCTTTTTGGAATGTTTTTTAAATGCAAAAATAAAATACACAGGGCTTCAAATGAAAGCAATTAACTGAAATACAGGTTTATTCTTAAACTTTTCCACCTTTTGAAATATTGTCAAATCATGTTTTCATTATTACTGGTGATTTTGAACATTCATACAGAATTTATATTTATTTTTATTAAATTTAATCTCAACTGCTTTTTATCTCTATGGTTTATCAAGATCTTTCTTCTATCTGCTATTGTCATTTCACATATGTCTTCCTGAGTTTTACTGGAGGTGTGATAAACATTCCTTTTTCTCTACCTGAATTCTTTTTTTAAGTTTATTTCATTTTAATTTTATTTTGTTGACATGGTTTCCAGTATCCCCCTCAATATAACACACTCTACCCCTGCATCATGGCCCCCTATGCCCCATGCAAAGTCTCTTTCCATTCTCGTTTCACCCCCTTCACCACACTTCCCTGACCTCCATTTCCTCTGGGACTTGCTACCATATGAGATATGTGTGTGTGTGTGTGTGTGTGTGTGTGTGTGTGTGCGCGCGCGCACTCGAAGTCAACTCGGAGACAAAACTTATTCCCAAGTGCATGAAAGGTATCTCTTTAGTAATCTCTTCAATAATTTTTTAGGAGGTTGGCACATGGATTGAAAACCAAAATAAACTGTGAGCAACAAGAAAGAAGAGAAGAGCCACCTCACAGAAAGGAGTAGTCAGAGGAGGGAAGTAGACATAGGCTGGGCAGTGTTCAAGACTGAGTTCAAATGGTTCCTGACTGCAAAGCCATTCCTGGGCTTTGTGACACGGTGATGTATTAAATTTTCTCTCTCTCTCTCCCTCTTTTTTTTTCTGCTTAAAATGTTTTGAGTTTTTTGAGGCTTATTATTGAAAGGCTTATAGGAAATACAGATATTTTATCTTCTATGCCTTTCTGAAAATGTATATGCCATCTTAAAGTATAGTGTGACTTCCCCTTCTCTTCTATTAGCTCTGTTTCTCTGAACCAGACATTGCTCTTATTTTCCATTGTTTTCACTTCATTTTTTTCTCTTATACTGTTCATTCCATCTGTAATACAACCCTATTCAAAATCCTGTCTTTCAGAACTCACAGCAAATAAATAGACAAGCCACAAAGTCTTTCCTAAGACTGCCCAATAAAATGTAATGTCTGTCCTAATTGAACTCCCTTTATTTTATCTGTTAAGTTTTTTTGTTTTTTAAGTCTTCTTTTAAGATTTCTCTTTTAAGTTTTATTTTAAAAGTAAATATTTTGAAGACAAGATATACCATACATATTTTTAAATCTACTTCAACCTCTAACAGACCAAGCCTAGTTCTTTGTACATAATACTTGCTCAGTATATTTTTTGTTGACTTGAATTGAAATAATACTTACTATATACTTACTATACACCATCATTATGCATATAACAAAAAACAAACTACCAAATTCAGTAATTTTCTGTCAGATAAACAACTATTAAGAAGTAAGTATGGAGCTATAATCTATGCCTGGTATTAGTAGACATACAATAAGTATTATTGATAAACTCATTCTTTCATACCACAGCTATTTTTGAGTTTCTTCTATGTGTTAGGCACTCTCCTAGTTACTGGATATTCATCAGTGAATAAAATCACAGCATATAAACTAACAATAGGGAGCTCATATTAAAGTCTAGGAGACAGTAAGTAAAAGAACATAGTGTTAGAAAAATAAAGCTGGGAAGGATGGATGGGTGAGGGAGAAGATGGCAATTTTAAAAATGTCATCAGAGAAAGTCTTACTAAGCTGCTAATATTTTAGTGAGAACTAAAAGTTAAAAAAGCAAGTCGTGCAGGTATCTTGAGTAAGAATGCTCTTGGGATAGGGAAAGAATAAACCAGAGCAAAGGCTCCAGAGGCAGAGGCATACCTGCTGGAAGACCTGGTGGCAGCGAGGAAAGATTATGATGGACAAAATTGGTAGAGGGTGAGGCCCTGGCCGGTTGGCTCAGCGGTAGAGCGTCGGCCTGGCGTGCGGGGGACCCGGGTTCGATTCCCGGCCAGGGCACATAGGAGAAGCGCCCATTTGCTTCTCCACCCCCACCCCCCTTCCCTTCTGTCTCTCTCTTCCCCTCCCGCAGCCGAGGCTCCATTGGAGCAAAGATAGCCAGGGTGCTGGGGATGGCTCCTTGGCCTCTGCCCCAGGCGCTAGAGTGGCTCTGGTCTCCGCAGAGCGACGCCCCAGAGGGGCAGAGCATCCCCCCCCCTGGTGGGCGTGCCGGTTGGATCCCGGTCGGGTGCATGCGGGAGTCTGTCTGACTGTCTCTCCCCGTTTCCAGCTTCAGATAAAAAAAAAAAAAAAAAAAAAAAATTGCTGGAGGGTGAGATCAAAGAGACACCTAGAGGCCAGATCAAGTATAGTCTTTCAACCCTTTAAATACTTTGGCTTTTATTCTAGTTCAGTAATTTTTCAAGCAGTGTGAACCCCAATAAAATCAATTAAAAATAAGTGAAATAAAATTGCCCACACACAAAAAAATAAAGCACAAATATAAAGAAAAAAATAACAGGCAAAACAACAGTAGCCATTTGGTGTAAATCAGGGGTCAGGAACCTTTTTGGCTGAGAGAGCCATGAATGCCACATATTTTTTTTTATAAATAAATTTTTATTAATTTTAATGGGGTGACATCAATAAATCAGGGTACATATATTCAAAGAAAACATGTCCAGGTCATCTTGTCATTCAATTATGTTGCATACCCATCACCCAAAGTCACATTGTCCTTCATCACCTTCTATCTAGTTTTCTATGTGTCCCTCTCCCTCCCCCTTCCCCTCTCCCTCCTTCCTTCCCCACATCCGTAACCACCACACTCTTGTCCATGTCTCTTAGTCTCATTTTTATGTCCCACCAATGTATGGAATCATGCAGTTCTTGTTTTTTTCTGATTTACTTAGTTCACTACATATATTGTTATCAAGATCCCACCATTTTGTTGTAAATGATCCAATGTCATCATTTCTTTTGGCTGAGTAGTATACCCTAGTGTATATGTGCCACATCTTCTTTATCCAGTCTTCTATTTTTTTTTTACAGTGATTAAAGCTTTTAAGCAAACTCTTGGCCAATACAACAACAATCCATAAAAGAGTAGTGTCCTTAACATGTTCACCAAGTCCAAGTTGGCACCAACACCATTCCAAATCCCTGCAAATGCAACCCAACCCCAGTTCAGTCCATTAGGAGTTGTCACAAGGAACAGGAGTCCAGGAAAAGTCCACATCCAGGAAAAGTCCGCATGGCACTGGAATTGTTGTCAGAATTCTATACTTTGCAGCTCACGTCCAAGTCCCAATGACTGTTGCTTCTAGCTGGTAATGATTCAGGTAGGCTGGAAAAGCCATCTGCAGCATGTGTGGAGATGGAGCTTCTGTTCTCCTCTGCCTGGAGAGATGAGACCAGGGTGCTTTTCCCTGGAGCTCTGCAATTGTGGTGTGGTGAAGAGAACCTTGGGATACACTAAGCTGGGTGGCAAAGGTAAATTTATAATAGAAGTTGGCAAAAGGGGGAAAGAGAGCTCTAAATTAGGAGTAGGTCCCAGCCTGAAATTATGAGTGGGGCATTGAGGTAGGAGGAATAAAGGAAACACTATATATTAAACAAAGCAGCAGAAAATAGAATTATCAACACCCACATCAGAGATCTTCGAGGGAAAAATAAAAAAACTGACTATTCAGGCAAGACATAATTAAGTGGCCCTTTTGTAAATAAGATTAGTTTACCTGCTTCTTGGAAGGAATACCCTAGGCTCATCCACAGTGTCGTAGATGGGGCCAACGGCCCTGGGCACCTTCAGCCTTCAGTGGCAAACCCCAGCATTCTGGGCAAGGTTAGGTCATAGGTGGCTGGAGCAGGACTGGAAGAGACTGAACCCTCCCTTAGAGGAGTGAGGGGGAAGCCTACCTTCCAGTGTCCCTTTTTCCTCACAGCAAAGGCATGTAAGCCTGGCAGGCTTTAGCTCAATGACCTTCCTTTTCACTATTGAAGCAGGACCCAGATGGAATCCTATGAGACTCCTTTAGGGCATTGGAGCCTTTAAGGGTGTATCCTAAAAGCTGGTAGTTCACCTGATCTCTATTGGGCTTTTTCTGCCTCTTGGTGCCTTAAAAGCCATGCTCAGAATATCTCGCTGAGGGGTTTGAGGATCCCCATCCGCCTATATAAACCTTTTTCGTATATCTTGAGCTATTTGGAAAAAGATAAAACAGTGTTATTAGCTGGATCAAATAACAGAAGGTAGAAGTTTGCAGGAGAAAAAAATTTGGCGTCTTTTGTTCATCAGCATTCAAAAGAAATTTAAAAATTTTTAAGTAAAAAGCATGATATGGTAGACCCATAGGAGTTCCAGGATATGACTCCCCCCTTTAAAAATTTTTTTTAAATTGACCTTAAAATATTTTCTGGGTACACTTTAATAATACCTTGACTTTAAATATTGTAAGAAATACCCATAATTCGAAAGGTTTGACAAAATACAGTAAAAGCTTTTGCTACATATGCAGGAGTATTGTCAGTTTTAACCAGTTTAGGAAATCCAATAATAGAAAAATGCATACAGACAATGAGCTATAACATGCTTAGCAGCCTCTCCTGTTCTGGCAGAGGTTACTATAAATCCAGAATAAGTATCCACTGTAATGTGGACATAGGACTGTTTGCCAAATGAAGGTTTATGAATAACATCCATTTGCCAAAGTTGTCCTGGTAGGAGTCCCTGCAGGTTAACTCCAAATGAAGGGACAGATTGTAGAATAGGACACCTTGGACAGGATTTACCAATCTGCCATGCTGCTTCCCGAGAAAGTTGAAACTGTTTACACAGGGCTGCAGCATTCTGGTGATGAATAGTATGAGACTGAATTGCTCGATCTGTCATGGTTGCTCCAAATAATTTTCTTTGGGGTAGCTTGATCAACAAGGGCATTCCCTTGTGCTAAAGCTCCAGGGAGCATGGAGTGAGCTTGAGTATGTCCTATAAAACATGGAGCTCAATGTTGATATAGGAGTCTTTGAAGAAGGAGGAACTGCTGAAATAGTTCATCAGCAGTTGTCCCTAAGACAGCAGTCTTTATAGTGGAAACAACCATAAGTAAATATTTGCTGTCTGCATATAGATTAAAGGAGGAATATGGCAAATGCTGAAAAGCCATGATAATGGCATATAATTCTAGTCTTTGAGCTGATTTTAAGTTGACTGTTTCAGAATAAAGTTGCCCATTGATGTGCAAAAGCAATTTGCCATTTAGTGGAAGTTTCCCAGAGCCATTGTTGTTGATCCTTTGAAAAAAGGAACAATAATAATTTTGAGGCTCAAAACCTATAAGCTGTAAGAGTCACCTATGCCCCTTGATAATCAAGGAGGCAACAAGATCAAAATATGGAAGTGTATTCCATGGGCTATTTGATGGTTCAATGTGCTCAAACTGTAGCTGCTCTTGTACCAATTGAGCAACTGCCCTAAGTTTACCTGAGAAAGGGGCCATTGGTCTACCCATACAGGATTATCTGATTTCCAAGTAATTGGGTCTGCACAATGCAATATTTGGGGAGCAGGAGCTACCAAGGCCCCTATGCTAAATTTTGATATCCTAATCCACATCTTCTGGTATTGGGTCCACTTCTATGGGGATGAGAATTCCTTGCTGTTCTTTCCCTAGTCCCTTAGTGGGAAAAAATTCCCAATCAAGCATCTGAGTACTGACTAAACCCTTAGGACTGACAAGCAATGCCCCCATATTTTTCAAAACATCTCTACCCCACAAATTAACTGGCCATCCAGGGAGCACATAAGGCTTAAAAAATCCAGAATGGCCTTCTTAATCTTCCCAATGTAAAAAACTAGAACTTTTTTGAGGAGATTTACTCTGCCCTATACCTTGTAATTCTGTGGCTGCTGCATGAGTGGGCCAGGAATGAGGCCCATGTAGCTTAGCAATAACAGATACATCAGCTCCAGTATCTAAAAGTCCTTTAAATTTATGCTCTTTTATTGTTAGTTCCATTTCACGGCGTTCCTGACCTATTTTTTTAAATCCAATTGGCAAAACCAGAGGAGCCAAATCACCAATTTTCTTGGGGCCCCTTTTGCAGGATGTGGCCAGAGAAGCAGAATTAGCATCCTTATACTATTCTTCTAACTGCCTGAATTAGCCATGATACAATTTTTTTTTATTAATTTTGATGGAGTGACATTGATAAATCAAGGTACATATGTTCAGAGAAAACATCTCTAGGTTATTTTGACATTTGATTATGCTGCATTCCCATCACCCAAAGTCCAATTGTCTTCCGTCACCTTCTAACTGGTTTTCCCCTCCCCTCCCCAACCCCCTCCCTCTCCTCCCCCTCTCCCTGTAACCCCCACACTCTTGTCCTTGTCTCTGAGTCTCATTTTTATGTCCCACCTATGTATGGAATCATATAGTTCTTAGTTTTTTCTGATTTACTTATTTCACTCAGTATAATGTTATCAAGGTCCATCCATGTTGTTGTAAAAGATCCGATGTCATCATTTCTTATGGCTGAATAGTATTCCATAGTATATATATACCAAAGCTTTTTAATCCACTCGTCCTCTGATGGACACTTGGCTGTTTCCAGATTTTTGCTATTGTGAACAATGCTGCCATAAACATGGGGATGCATTTCTTCTTTTCAAACAGTGCTATGGTGTTCTTGGAGTATATTCCTAACAGTGGTATAGCTGGGTCAAAAGGCAGTTCGATTTTTAATTTCTTGAGGAATATCCCACAGTTTTCCACAGTGGCTGCACCAGTCTGCATTCCCACCAGCAGTGCAGGAGGGTTCTCTTTTCTCCACATCCTCGCCAGCACTTATTCTGTGTTGTTTTATTGATGAGCGCCATTCTGACTGGTGTGACATTTTAATTTGCATTTCTCTAATGATTAGTGATGTTGATCATTTTTTCATATGCCTATTGGACATCTGTATGTCCTCTTTGGAGAAGTGTCTATTCATTTCTTTTGCTCATTTTTGGATTGGATTGTTTTCCTGGTATTAAGTTTTACAAGTTCTTTATAAATTTTGGTTATTAACCCTTTATCAGATGCATTGTCAAATATATTCTTCCATTGTGTAGTTTGTCTTTTTATTCTGTTCTTATTGTCTTTAGCTGTGCAGAAGCTTTTTAGTTTGATATAGTCCCATTTGTTTATCCTGTCTTTTATTTCACTTGCCTGCAGATACAAATCAGCCAATATATTGCTGCGAGAGATGTCAGAGAGCTTACTGCCTATGTTTTCTTCTAAGATGCTTATGGTTTTACGGCTTACATTTAAGTCTTTTGTCCATTTTGAGCTTATTTTTGTGAATGGTGTAAGTTGGTGGTCTAGTTTCATTTTTTTGCAAGTAGCTGTCCAATTTTCCCAACACCATTTATTGAAGAGGCTATCTTTACTCCACTGTATGCTCTTACCTCCTTTGTCAAATATCAGCTGTCCATAAAAGTGTGGGTTTATTTCTGGGTTCTTAGTTCTGTCCCATTGATCTATATGCCTGTTCTTATGCCGGTACCAGGCTGTTTTGAGTACAATGGCCATATAGTATAACTTGATATCCGGGAGTGTGATACCTCCCACTTTATTCTTCCTTTTCAAGATTGCTGAGGTTATTCGTGTTCTCTTTTGGTTCTGTATAAATTTTTGGAATATGTGTTCTATATCTTTGAAGTAAGTCATTGGTATTTTAATTGGTATTGCATTGAATTTATAAATTGCTTTGGGTAATATAGACATTTTAATGATATTTATTCTTCCTAACCATGAGCACGGAATATGCTTCCACTTGTTTGTATCTTCCCTGATTTCTTTTATCAATGTTTTATTATTTTCTGAGTACAAGTCTTTAATCTCCCTGGTTAAATTTATTTCTAGGTACTTTATTTTTTTGGTTGCAATGGTAAAGGGGATTGATTCCTTAATTTCTCTTTCTGACAGTTCATTGTTAGTGTATAAAAATGCATCTGATTTCTGAGTATTAATTTTATATCCTGACATCTTGCTGAATTTATTTATCAGGTCTAGTAGTTTTTTGACTGTGACTTTAGGGTTTTCTATATACAATATTATATCATCTGCAAATAATGATAGTTTTACTTCTTCTTTTCCAATATGGATGCCTTTTATTTCTTCTTCTTGTCTGGTTGCTGTTGCTAGAACTTCCAGAACTATGTTGAATAAGAGTGGTGAAGGGGGCACTCCTGCCTTGTTTCTGATCTTAAGGGGATTGCTTTTAATTTTTGCCCATTGAGTATGATGTTGGCTGTGGGTTTCTCATAGATGGCCTTTATCATGTTGAGGTATGTTCCCTGTATTCCCACTTTGCTGAGAGTTTTGATCATGAATGGGTGCTGGATTTTATCAAATGCTTTTTCTGCATCTATTGAAATTATCATGTGGTTTTTCTCCTTCCTTTTGTTTTTGTGATGAATCACATTGATTGATTTGCAAATATTGTACCAGCCTTGCCTCCCAAGAATAAATACCACTTCATCCTGGGGTATAATTTTTTTTATATATTGCTGGATCTGGTTTGCTAATATTTTGTTGAGGATTTTAACATCTAAATTCATCAGGGTGATTGGCCTATAATTTTCTTTTTTTGTGTTGTCTTTGCCTGGTTTTAAAATCAGAATTGTGCTCGCCTCATAAAAGGAGCTGGGAAGTCTTCCTTCCTCTTGAATTTTTTGAAATAGTTTGAGAAGGATAGGAGTTAGTTCTTCTTTGAATATTTGATAGAATTCACTTGTGAAGCCATCAGGCCCAGGACTTTTCTTTTTTGGGAGTTTTTGGTTACTGTTTCAATCTCATTTGTTGTAATTGGTCTGTTTAGGTTTCCTGATTCTTTCATATTAATTTTTGGAAGATTATATGTTTTAAGGAATTTGTCCATTTCATCTAGGTTGTCTAGTTTTTTGGTGTACAGTTCTTCATAGTATTTTCTTACAATATTTTGTATTTCTGTTGTGTCAGTTGTTATTTCTCCACTCTTGTTTCTAATTTTATTTATTTGAGTCCTCTCTCTTTTTTTCTTGGTGAGTCTGTTTAAAGGTTCATTGATCTTGTTTACCTTTTCAAAGAACCAGCTCCTGGTTTCATTGATCCTATGTATTGTTTTTTTTAGCCTCTATGTCATTTATTTCTGCTCTGATCTTTATTATTTCCTTCCTTCTACTAGCTCTGGGCTTTACTTGCTGTTCTTTTTCTAGTTCTTTTAGATGTAGGGTCAAGTTGTTTATTTGAGCTTTTTCTAGCTTCTTGAGGTATGCCTGTAATGCTATGAACTTCCCTCTCAGGACTGCTTTTGCTGTGTCCCATAAATTTGAGTTGATGTATACTCATTATCATTTGTTTCTAGGAATTTATTAATTTCTTCTTTGATCTCATTGTTTACCCATTTGTTATTTAATAACATGCTATTTAGTTTCCAAGTGTTTGAATATTTTTCAATTTTTCTGTTGTGGTTGATTTCTAGTTTCATGCCATTGTGATCAGAGAAAGTGCTTGATATGATTTCAATCTTCTTAAATTTGTTGAGCCCGCTTTTGTGCCCTAACATGTGGTCTATTCTAGGGAATGTACCATGAGCACTTGAAAAAAAGTGTATATTCTGCTGCTTTAGGGTAAAAGGTTCTGAAGATATCTATTAAATCGAGTTGATCTAGTATATCTTTTAAGTCTGCTTTTTATTGTTAATTTTCTTTCTTGAGGATCTATCTAGTGATGTTAGTGGGTTACTAAAATCCCCTACTATCATAGTATTGCTGTTGATCTTGCCCTTTAAATCTATCAAAGTCTGTTTTATTTATTTAGGTGCTCCTATATTTGGTGCATAGATATTTATAACGGTTATAACTTCCTTTTGGATTGCTCCCTTTATCATTATATAGTTACCTTCTTTATCTCTTATGATAGTGTTTATTTTAAAGTCCATTTTGTCTGATATAAGTATTGCTACCCCAGCTTTTTTTTTTCATTTTCATTTGCGTGAAAGATTTTTTCCATCCTTTTATCTTCAGTCTATGTGCATCTTTTGTTTTAAGGTGTGTCTCTTGTAGACAGCATATGTATGGGTCCTGTTTTCTTATCCTATGTCTTTTGATTGGATCATTTAGTGCATTTACATTTAAGGGTATTATTGATATGTAATTGTTTATTGCCATTTTATTCTTTAACACTGTATTCCTCATTTGCTATATTCTTTTTCTCCTTTGATCTGTTTACAATAAGCCCCTTAGTATTTCTTGAAGTCTTGGTTTGGTTGTAGTGAATTGAGTTTTTTTTTGTGTGCAAAGCTTTTTATTTTTCCTTTAATTTTAAATGATAGCTTTGCTGGATAAAGTAGTCTTGGTTGTAGGCTCCTGTTCTGCATTACTTTGAATATTTCTTGCCATTCCCTTCTGGTTCAAGTGTTTCTGTTGAGAATTCAGAAGTCATCCTTATGGGGGCTCCTTTGTAGGTGATAGTCTTTTTTTCTCTAGCAGCTTTTAATATTTTCTCTTTATCACTTAGCTTTGGTATTTTAATTATGATGTGTCTTGGTGTTGATTTCTTTGGGTTTTTCTTTAATGGAGTTCTCTGTGCTTCTTGAACATGTGAGATGTTTTCCTGCCTTAATTGAGGGAAGTTTTCAGCTATGATATGCTTGAACAAAGTCTCTATCCCTTGTTCTTTCTCTTCTTCTTCAGGAACCCCTATGATGCGGATGTTATTTCTCTTCATGTTGTCACAGAACTCTCTTAGAGTTTCCTCAGACTTTTTGATTATCTTTTCTTTTTTTCTGCTCTGATTCCATGCCTTTATTTATCTTGTCCTCTAACTCGCTGATTCGATTCTTAGCTTCATTCATCCTGCTTTTAATTCCTTCCATTGTGTTGTTCATTTCTGATATTGTATTTATCATTTCTGACTGATTCTCTTTTATTATTTCAATGTCCTTTTTTATATTTGCTACCTCTTTATTTAAGTGTTCATAATGACCATTTATTGTTGTTCTAATATCTTTGAGCATCCTAACAATCGTTATTTTAAACTCTGCATCTGGTAATTTGGTTATATCTGATTCATTCAGGTTCTTTTCTGGGCATTTCTCTTGATTCATTTGTGTTGCATTTCTCTGCCTTCTTATTTTCTCTGTGTAAAAGAAGGTTTTGGCCACTGGAGTCTACCGGGTATGACATCTGTTCCCTAGGTATGGTCTGTTTGCAGTCCCGCCAACCCCTCTGCTGTTGCTGCTTAGGGCATTTAGGTATGGGCATTGCTGGTGCCTGCTCACTGGGGCTGTTGCTGTGGTTTCCGCCTCTCCTTCACAGGAGTGGCTGTGATCACGTGCTCAGGTGTACAAGCCTTGGTGGCCTTGGCCTTTGCCCCGCCCCCATGGGTGGCATTATGCTCAGCCCTGAGGGCAGTGGTGAGCACCTTTGCTCAGCTGCGGGTCTCTGTCTGTTTCCGGGCTTTCACCCCACCCTTGCAGGAGGAGCCTGCTCATGGGACAGCTGCAACCCTTGGCTCCACTCTGTGCCCACGCTTAGTAGCAGGACTCTGCCTGTTCTGGGTTTCTGGCTCCAACTTCACGGGAGGAGCTGGCTTTCAAGTCAGGCCACAAGCCTCGGTTCTGCGGGTGGGGCAAGGCTGTGCTCCTGCACCCTTGCTCAAGGGCTGGTCTCCACCCCTTCTGGGGTTCCCGCCCTTCCCACCACAGGCTGGATTGCAGGCTGCCCACAGCTGGGCTTGACCGCTTTTTCAAACCCCCTCCTCCCCAGCCAGGCAATACTGAGCTCACACCTGGGCCCAGTGGTGGCCAGCCAGCTTTCACCCTTGCTGACAGAACCACGCTTCACATCCCACCACCACCCACCCTCCGGTGAGCCCTCAGACGTGTGGGTGGGGGCACTGCAGCTCAGACCTTAACACTCACTACTGTAGTCCCGAAAGCTCCCTCCTTCTAAGCGACTCTGCTCTGAGTGCTGAGGGAGAGCTTGTTTGGCTGGTGTCATGCTTCCCTTTGCTGGTATTGCTGTTTCCAGGGGAAATATTCACTTCAGATTTGGGGAATGACTCATCCCAGGGGTTAGGGTGGTTGTCTCCCAAAATGTTTCTCCCTGTGCCTCCTAGATTACACTTTCTTCCTGCTACTCCGGTCCTCTCCTCTCTCCCTGACTCCCAGAACCCCAGGTGAGTGGTTGTGAGAGTGGTGTTTTGCACGGTCCCTTTAAGAAGAATCCTGGGTCTGAGAAAACAGTCTCTTTCTCACAAACAGTATCCTGTCTTGTTTCCAGCTAAATACTGTCCATATACCTCTTCTAGGCTCTGGGGCTGCAGGCTGGGGCTTTGTTCCTGGGACTCAGGACCCTCCCCTCTCTGCTAAACTCACTTCCCACCATGCGAGTCTCTCCTGGCTGCCGTTCGCTCTGGGGAGTTGGGCAGCCCTCTTCACATTTCCGCATTTCCTACCAGTCTCGGTGTGGCTACTTCAGTCTTTCTTGGTTGAAGAGTCCTCTTAGTTTAGTCCAAAGTTGGTTTTTCCAGATAATAGTTTTTAAAATTAGTTTGTAATCCACTTTGGTTCTGGGAAGTGGAAGTTGGTACGTCTGCCTATTCCATCGCCATCTTGTCTTCTCTGAATGCCACATATTTTAAAGTGTAATTCTGTGAGAGCCATATAATATATTTAACACTAAATACAAGTAAATGTGTGCATTTTATGTAAGACCAACACTTTTAAAGTACAATAAGTCTCTGAATTCTTTTTAATAACATTGTTATGCTGTTGCTAACCTATGATGAATAAAGTACTTCTTACCATTAATGCGACTTCTGGTGCTGCGAGGTTTTGTGGATGGCTTCAAAGTCTGAATGATATGTGGTGAGGTTAAGCTTCATGCAGGCATGGAAACTTTCATCCATTAAACATGATTGTAGGTTGGTCTTAACATTCTTTAGATGTGAGAAAGACTGCTAACATACATACGTAGTGTCAAACATTGTCCATACAGCAATACTCACACACTGCAGTGTGTGGTATGTGACGGGAAGTGTGTACCAAGTTTTGACAATCAGCTAGTCTGCAGGTTGAAGTTTTTTCATTTCTCCCCACTTGTGTTTGCTCACCAACTCTGCTTGCTGTCATGCAAGTCTTTCCAAATTTTCATTAAGTGACTTGAACTTATTCACCCACATGTCTGAGACCTTCAGGTCAGCAGCTTATAGCTCAAAATCTCTCATGGAGACATGGGGGATGTAACTCAGGTCGGCGCTGTCCATTGCACACTTGTGTGGATGGGTGATGAACTTAAAAAAACGAGTGCACTCAAGAAATTCTCAAAAGTGTGCTTTGAATGACTGCAGGAGATTAGATGTGAAGCCCTCTAGCTACTGGAGATCAAGATGTTGAGCAGGGTCATTTTCTGTGCATGCATCTTTAAACTTTCCCAGTTTTTCAAAGTATAGTAAATGACCTGTTTCAATATTTGTGATGAAGAGTTCCAGCTTGTTTTCAAATGCAAACACTGTTTGTTGAAGGGATAAGACAGTATTTCCAATGCCTTGCATTTCCACATTGAGCTGGTTCAGATGTTCAGTCATGTCCACAAGATAGTAGAACTTCAGGAACCACTCAGTGTTAGCTAACTCAGGATGCTTAACGTTTTTCATTTTAAGAAAAGTCCAGATTTTGCTCAGACAAGCCGTGAAATGGCTGAGCACCTTCCTCTTGACAACCAACGCACATTGCTGTGCAGAAGCAGACCAGGATAATTATTCCCAACTTTATCCAGCAGTGTTTTAAACTGGGATTATTTAAAGCTTGGGCAACAATAAAGTTGACCACCTGAATGACCAGCGACATTACCTCAGCAAGCTGCTCACCCCACAGCTGAGCACAAAGCGCCTCCTGATGTAGGATGCAGTGAAAACTTAGGATGGGTTTATTTTCATGTTCACAAAGAAGCACTATGAATCCTGTTTTTCCCCACCATGCACGGAGCACCATCAGTACACACCGAAATAAGTTTATCCATCGGTAGATTTTTTTCTTTAGTGAACTCAATGAGAGACTTGAATAAATCCTCCCCCCTTGTTGTCTCTTTCATAGGCAAAACAGCAGGACTTCCCTCACGTATTGTGTCACTGACAGCATATCTTGCAATTACGCTGAACTGGGATAAATGGCTTGCATCTGTTGATTCATCCAAAGTGAGAGAAAAGAATGGTGCTGCATTTATGTCCTTCACTTTTGCCTCAATTTGATTTGCCATCATGATGGTATGATTGTGAACAGTTCTTGCTGACAGAGGCATGTCTTTTATTTGTTTGATTATCTTGTCTTTATCTGAAAAGTCATCAAAAAGTTCATTGGCAACATCAAGCATGAATGTTTTGGCATACTCCTCATCTGTGAATGGCTTTCTGTTTCTCACAATTGTTAAAGCGCCAGCAAAGCTGGCCAAATTCCAGTCACCTTGTTGAGTCCAAACACGGAGTTGCTGCTGACTAGCTTGCACACTGCACAGTAGCTCTTGACATGCTTTCTTGCTGCTGTCCCCTGCTGGATATTTCGATGCAAATGTAGTATGACATGTGTCGAAGTGCCACTTTATATTTGACCGTTTCATCAATGCAATTTTATCATTGCATATTAGACACACTGCAGAACCTGCTCTCTCCACAAAGGTGAATTCCTCTGTCCATTTCTGCTAAAAAGTACGATACTCCTCATCTTTTTTTCTTTTTCTTTTTATTTTTATTTTTATTTTTTTTTATTTTATAATTTTATTTTTTTAATGGGGTGACATCAATAAATCAGGATACATATATTCAAAGATAACAAGTCCAGGTTATCTTGTCGTTCAATTATGTTGCATACCCACCACCCAAAGTCAGATTGTCCTCTGTCACCTTCTATCTTGTTTTCTTTGTGCCCCTCCCACCCCCTATCCCTCTCCCATTCCCCCCTCCCCCCCGTAACCACCACACTCTTATCAATGTCTCTTAGTTTCACTATTATGTCCCACCTACGTATGGAATAATACAGTTCCTGTTTTTTTCTGATTTACTTATTTCGCTTCGTATCATGTTATCAAGATCCCACCATTTTGCTGTAAATGTTCCGATGTCATCATTTCTTATGGCTGAGTAGTATTCCATAGTGTATATGTGCCACATCTTCTTTATCCAGTCATCTATTGATGGGCTTTTTGGTTGTTTCCATGTCCTGGCCACTGTGAACAATGCTGCAATAAACATGGGGCTGCATGTGTCTTTACGTATCAATGTTTCTGAGTTTTGGGGATATATACACAGTAGAGGGATTGCTGGGTCATAAGGTAGTTCTATTTTCAGTTTTTTGAGGAACCACCATACTTTCTTCCATAATGGTTGTACTACTTTACATTCCCACCAACAGTGTATGAGGGTTCCTTTTTCTCCACAGCCTCTCCAACATTTGCTATTACCTGACTTGCTAATAACAGCTAATCGAACAGGTGTGAGGTGGTATCTCATTGCCGTTTTGATTTGCATTTCTCTAATAGCTAAAGAAGATGAGCATCTTTTCATATATCTGTTGGCCATTTGTATTTCTTCCTGGGAGAAGTGGTTGTTCATGTCCTCTTCCCATTTTTTTATTGGATTGTTTGTTTGTTTGTTGTTGAGTTTTATGAGTTCTTTGTATATTTTGGATATTAGGCCCTTATCTGAGCTGTTGTTTGAAAATATCATTTCCCATTTAGTTGGCTTTCTGTTTATTTTGTTATCAGTTTCCCTTGCTGAGCAAAAACTTCTTAGTCTGATGTAGTCCCATTCATTAATTTTTGCCTTCACTTCTCTTGCCATTGGAGTCAAATTCATAAAATGCTCTTTAAAACCCAGGTCCATGAGTTGAGTACCTATGTCTTCTTCTATGTACTTAATTGTTTCAGGTCTTATGTTTAGATCTTTGATCCATTTTGAGTTAATTTTTGTACAGGGGGAGAGACTGTAGTCCAGTTTCATTCTTTTGCATGTGGCTTTCCAGTTTTCCCAGCACCATTTATTGAAGAGGCTTTCTTTTCTCCATTGTGTGTTGTTGGCCCCTTTATCAAAAATTATTTGACTATATATATGTGGTTTTATTTCTGGACTTTCTATTCTGTTCCATTGGTCTGAGTGTCTATTTTTCTGCCAATACCATGCTGTTTTGATTGTCGTGGCCCTATGATAGAGTTTGAAGTCAGGTATTGTTATGCCCCCAGCTTCATTCTTTTTCTTTAGGATTGCTTTGGCTATTCGGGGTTTTTTATAGTTCCATATAAATCTGATGATTTTTTGCTCTATTTCTTTAAAAAATGTCATTGGAATTTTGATGGGAATTGCATTAAATTTGTATATTGCTTTGGGTAATATAGCCATCTTGATTATATTTATTCTTCCTAGCCAAGAACAAGGTATATTCTTCCATCTCATTATATCTTTTTCGATTTCCCTTAACAATGGTTTATAGTTTTCATTATATAAGTCCTTTACATTCTTTGTTATGTTTATTCCTAAGTATTTTATTTTTTTTGTTGCAATCGTGAAGGGGATTATTCTTTTGAGTTCCTTCTCAGTTGTTTCATTGTTGGCATATAGAAAGGCTATTGACTTCTGTATGTTAATTTTGTATCCTGCGACCTTACTGTATTGGCTTATTGTTTCTAGTAGTCTTTTTGTGGATTCTTTGGGGTTTTCGATGTATAGGATCATATCATCTGCAAAAAGTGATACCTTTACTTCTTCTTTTCCGATATTGATGCCTTTTATTTCTTTGTCTTGTCTGATTGCTCTGGCTAGAACCTCTAGTACCACATTAAATAAGAGTGGAGAGAGTGGACAACCCTGTCTTGTTCCTGATTTAAGGGGGATAGCCTTCAGTTTAGTGCCATTTAATATGATGTTAGCTGATGGTTTATCATATATGGCCTTTATTATGTTGAGATATTTTCCTTCTATACCCATTTTGTTGAGAGTCTTAAACATAAAATTGTGTTGTATTTTATCGAAAGCCTTTTCTGCGTCTATTGATAAGATCATGTGGTTTTTGTTCTTTGTTTTGTTGATATGGTGTATTACATTAACCGTTTTACGTATGTTGAACCATCCTTGAGATTCTGGGATGAATCCTACTTGATCATGATGTATTATTTTTTTAATATGTTGTTGTATTCGATTTGCTAGTATTTTGTTTAGTATTTTAGCATCTGTATTCATTAGAGATATTGGTCTGTAGTTTTCTTTTTTTGTGCCATCCTTGCCTGGTTTTGGTATGAGGGTTATGTTGGCCTCATAAAATGTGTTTGGAAGTATTGCTTCTTCTTCAATTTTTTGGAAGACTTTGAGTAGAATAGGAACCAAGTCTTCTTTGAATGTTTGATAAAATTCGCTGGTATAGCCGTCAGGGCCTGGACTTTTATTTTTGGGGAGGTTTTTAATGGTTTTTTCTATTTCTTCTCTACTGATAGGTCTGTTTAGGCTTTCTGCTTCTTCTTGACTCAGTCTAGGAAGGTTGTATTTTTCTAGGAATTTATCCATTTCTTCTAGGTTGTTGAATTTAGTGGCATAAAGTTTTTCATAGTATTCTACAATAATTCTTTGTATATCTACGGTGTCCGTGGTGATTTCTCCTCTTTCATTTTGGATTTTGTTTATATGAGTTCTTTCTCTTTTTTCCTTGGTAAGTCTTGCCAAGGGTTTGTCAATTTTGTTGATCTTTTCAAAGAACCAGCTCCTTGTTCTATTAATTTTTTCTATAGTTTTTCTGTTCTCTAATTCATTTATTTCTGCTCTGATTTTTATTATCTTCTTTCTTCGGCTGGTTTTGGGTTGTCTTTGTTCTTCTTTTTCTAGTTCCTTAAGGTGGGAAGTTAAGTGGTTCACTTGGGCTCTCTCTTGTTTGTTCATATATGTCTGAAGCGATATGAACTTCCCTCTTATCACTGCTTTTGCTGCATCCCATAGATTCTGATATGTCGTATTGTCATTTTCATTAGTCTGTATATATCTTTTGATCTCTGCACTTATTTCTTCTTTGACCCATTCATTTTTTAAAAGTATGTTGTTTAGTTTCCACATTTTTGTGGGATTTTTTTCCTCTTTTTTGCAGTTGAATTCTAGTTTCAAGGCTTTATGATCAGAAAATATGCTTGGTACAACTTCAGTTTTTCTGAATTTGCTGATATTGTTTTTGTGGCCCAACATATGGTCAATTCTTGAGAATGATCCATGTACACTGGAGAAAAATGTATACTCAGTCACTTTGGGATGAAATGTCCTGTAGATGTCTATCATATCCAGGTGCTCTAGTGTTTTGTTTAAGGCCACTATGTCTTTGTTGATTCTCTGTTTAGATGACCGATCTAGAGCCGTCAGCGGTGTATTGAGGTCTCCAAGTATGATTGTATTTTTGTCAGTTTTTGTTTTAAGATCAATAAGTAGCTGTCATATATTTTGGTGCTCCTTGGTTTGGTGCATATATATTAAGAATTGTTATGTCTTCTTGATTCAGTGTCCCCTTAGCCATTATGAAATGGCCATTTTTGTCTCTAAGTACTTTTCCTGTCTTGTAGTCAGCATTATCCGATATGAGTATTGCTACACCTGCTTTTTTTTGGATGTTATTTGCTTGGAGTATTGTTTTCCAGCCTTTCACTTTGAATTTGTTTTTATCCTTGTTACTTAGATGAGTTTCTAGTAGGCAGCATACAGTTGGATTTTCTTTTTTAATCCATTCTGCTACTCTGTGCTTTTTATTGGTGAGTTTAATCCATTTACATTTAGTGTAATTATTGACACTTGTAAATTCCCTATTGCCATTTTATATCTTGCTTTCTGTTAGTTTTGTGTCTTGTTTGATCCTTCTCTTTCATCTTTTTCTTTTGTTTTTATTTGGTTGTATTCCATACATCTTTCCTCTGTTGCTATCTTTTTTATCTCATGTGCTTCTGTGGTGGTTTTTTCAATGGTGGTTACCTTTGAGTAATGAAAAGGGTCCCTACCCTGTTCATTGTAGCGAACTATTTTGTGAGTACTTTTGCACTCCATCGTCCTTTGCTACTGTTAATCTCCGTCTTCTCCCCCTCTTTCTTTTTGTTGTTGTCACAGTTTAAATTTGGTTTTATTGTGTTCTTCTTGGAGCTTTTACTTGTGGCTCTGTTTTTTTTTGTTCTTTGTATCTGATTGGAGAACCCCCTTTAGTAATTCCTGGAGTGGGGGTTTTCTGATGATAAATTCCCTCATCTTTTCTGTATCTGTGAATGTTTTTATTTCTCCTTCGTATTTGAAGGATAGCTTTGATGGGTATAGTATTCGTGGCTGAAAGTTCCTCTCTTTCAGGACTTTAAATATTGGGGTCCACTCTCTTCTAGCTTGTAGAGTTTCTGCTGAGAAATCTGATGATAATCTAATGGGCCTTCCTTTATATGTTGTATTCTTCTTTTCCCTGGCTGCCTTGAGAATTTTTTCTTTGCTGTTGGTTTGTGTCAATTTCATTATGATATGCCTTGGAGTAGGTTTGTTGGGGTTAAGAAAACTTGGAGTTCTGTTTGCTTCTTGAACTTGAGGCTTTAGTTCTTTCCACAGGCTTGGGAAGTTCTCATCAATTATTTGTTTAAGTATGTTCTCCATTCCATTTTCTCTCTCTTCTCCCTCTGATATACCTATTATTCTTATGTTATTCTTTTTGATGGAGTCAGATAATTCTTGTAGGGCTATCTCATTTTTTTTAATTTTTGAGTCTCTTTCTTCTTCTCTCTGTTGTGCCTCAAGTTGCTTGTCTTCTATTTCACTAATCCTCTCTTCTATCTGACCTGTTCTATTAGCTAAGCTTGTTACTTCGTTTTTCAGCTCGTGAATTGAGTTTTTCATCTCTGTTTGATTTGTTTTTATAGTTTCAATTTCCTTGGACATATATTCTTTGTGTTCATGGAGTTGTTTTCTGAGCTCCCTATATTGCCTTTCTGTGTTTTCTTGTATATCTCGGAGGATTTTTAGGATTTCTATCTTGAATTCTCTGTCATTTAGCTCCAAGGTTTCCAATATATTAAATTTTTTCTCCATAGATTTTTCCTCATCTATCTGTGTTACCTCTCTTTCTTTTGTATCCATGATATTTGATTTTTCTTCCTTAATGGCATCTGAGGGTGGTTTTGTTGATAGTATTAATGAGATTTAATAAAGAATAAAAAGTTAAAAAAAATAAAAAAATAACAAATTGAAAAGAGTTGTTTCTTTTAAAAAAAATTAATAATGAAATAAAGAAAAATAAAATAAAATAAAAATTTTTTAAAAAAAGGAAATTATTCCCCCCCTCTTTTTTTCCTCTCCTCTCCTCTCCCCTCTTTCTTGAGAAAATCTTGTGGTGGACTGTGAGTTATAACAAACAATGCCTGTGATGAAGGGCCTGAATTGGGGAAAAGTAATAAAGGGGCAAAAAAGAGAGAAAGAAAAAAAAAAAAAGAAAAAAGAAAAAAAAAAGAGCGTATGGACCCACAAAAAGCAAATAAGGAAAAAATTTGGGTCAAGAATAAAATGATTTGCTTTTAGGTGTTGGTTTTCTAAGAGCTATGATGAGAGGAATAAGAGGAAAATGGAAAAATGGGGGGACAAATTAAAAACTTACTATTGTATTTAGTGGAACAAGAACTAGATAATATGGAGAGCCAGGGATGGGAGCACTGCTAGTGAGTTAAAAAGGTGAAGTAAAAACCCCCCAAAATGCCACAAACATAGGTTTGAGTCCCAGATAAGATAATTTGTTTGTTATTGAGGTTTGAATGAGAGGAGATGTAAAGGAGAAAGGAAGAAACTAATATAGAGGGAGAAAAGAAAGAGAGAGAGAGAAAAAAAGAGGGAACCACTAAAAGAAGAAAAAAGAAAGGAGAGAGAGAGAGTTAAGGGTTTTGGAGTGCAACCCTCATAGAGAGAAAGGAAGAGAAGAGAAATGATAATGGGAGATGTAACACTTATGGGTAGTGTAGTTCAGGGAGAAGAGAGAGTAAGACCGGTAGAGAGTTAATCGGCCAAATTGGAGGAGGAAAAAAAAGTCTCAAGAATGAAGATAAGAGAAACAAATGAACAAATATAATAAAATGGGATAGGTTATAAAGTCTGCAGATTATTCTTGATTTTGAGAGGTTATCTTCTTGCTTTTTCTTTTCTCTCCCTCTTCCTGGTCGGTGACTCTGTACCCCGGGTTCTGCCCCTTTGGCACGCTCAGGTAGAGGTTTGCAGTTGATAAGTCTCTATGGCAATGTCATGTATTGTGCTTTATTCTCGTTGGGAGTCGAGGCTCATTAGCATTTATAGGCTCCGACAGTGAGAGAGGCCGTGTTCCTGGAGCCTTTCTCCTAGTCTTTCCTTCCTCAATTAGTAGCCTGATAGTCCAGGTATGGGGTTGCTGCTGCCTCTGCCTGGATAGTAAGAGGCTCAAATTGCTGGCAACTCCCCACTCTATTTCCACTCAGCACAGGGCTCTGGGTAAGGCTCAGTCAGTCAGAGCTGCTAGCATAATCAGGCGGGCTTTCCGCCCACTCGAAGACCTCTGACTCTGCCACTCTATCCGGTAACACAAGCGGGCGCCCACTTCCGGGGCGCTTGGAGGAAACTCTCACTCACTGTCTGCAACCAGGATATCCGGCCAGCAGTCTCACGCTCTGAGTGAAACCCCCAACCGCAGGGAAAAGTTGCAGCGTTGGAATTGAGTCTCGCTCCGTCCCCGTGTGCGGCTTTTGCAAGGCGCTGGGGCGGCCCGAGATTCCGCTTTGGCCCACACAAAGGCCCCTGACTCTGCCCCTCTGTGCGATAACACGGGCGCGCACTGCCGAGGCACTCAGAGGAATCGCTCACTCCTTATCTGCGCGCGCAAACCAGGATATGAGGCCGGCTGCGGTTCCCTCTGAGTGAAACAGCCTCCAGCACGGAAAATTTCCACCGTTGGGATTAGTTCTCACTCCCTCCCGTGCGTGGCTTTCCCAGGGCGTTGGGGCTGCCCAGAGACTCTGGCCTCAGCCCACAGAAAGGCCTCTGACCCTGCCTCTCTGTGGGGCAACATGGGTACCCACTTCCGCGGCTTAGGAAGAAATCTCTCTTCCTCTATCTGCGCACCGACCAGGAGACCGGGTAAAATGGCCGCTCCGCTTGTCTTTCTTTGTTTGGGTTTGGCGCGAGTGTTAGCTTGTATTGCCCGGGTTGCCACAGGATCAGATTTTCCTCGGCTTGGATCTCTGAGCCACAGCCTGGTTCGGCCGTTTTTGCTGCGGCGGCCTGGATCTATTCACCCCCTTTGCCCGCCTCAGTTTCTATATTCACAGTTACCAGAAAAAGCCGCCCTGTTTAGGTTAGTGAGGAAGGCGGAGCATTTCTTACTCCCTATTTCCTTCGGGGTTTGGTTATATATTTAGCCAATTTTTCACTCAATCATACCTCTGGGTGTATTGCGAAGAATCTGGAAGCTCCAAGTATAGGTTTTTCTGTTTCTGGTTGAAGATCTTGTTGAGTTTTGGGGGAGATTTATCGGTATCGCTTCCTACTCCACCATTACTCTTCATCTTTTTTTCTTTTAGCCATCTTTTTCGTCAAAAGGGTTTCTGCAATTAGCTAGCTGACTACTTGATTAAAAGGAGGGAAGTTTACTTCCTGACCTCACAATGACCTGTGTATGTTATGTATTATCCAATAAAAATTTGGTGTTGTCATGGAGGACAGCTGTGATTGGCTCCAGCCACCCGCAACCATGAACATGAGTGGTAGGAAATGAACGGATTGTAATACATGAAAATGTTTTATATTTTTAACATTATTATTTTTTTATTACAGATTTTGTCTGCGAGCCAGATGCAGCCATCAAAAGAGCCACATCTGGCTCAAGAGCCATAGGTTCTCGACCCCTGGTGTAAACGAATCAAAATTGTACCTATTTTTTTGTTAGATAGGTAAAAAAATATATTTTTTGCAGTGCCACAGGATTTTAGAAATTAGTTTATGTGAGGCATAAGATAAAAAAGTTGAAAATCACTGCTCTAGTGAGATGGAAAGTTATTGAAGAGTTTGAGTAGTAGAGTTATGCTTTATTGATTTACTAAATTGAAGAAAAGAAAAGGTATAAATTTGGTAAACCAGTTAGAAGGCTAGTGGAGTATCTAAGCCAGCGAGATGACAAAGGCTTGGTCCAGAATAGTTGCAACGGCAGTGATGGGAAATGGTCTGTTAACGGATGTGTATTTTAAGATATAATGAATGATCTGCTAGTATTAATCGCCCTAATTTACAACTCTAAAGTAGAAAATAAGCAATTAGGAAGCTCAGTAGAATTGATTTTAAATAACTTTTATAAATTATACTTATTGTTTAATAATTTTTAACACCACTACATTTTATTAAGGAATGAGAACACCTTTTTTCACCTGAGTGGCAAAATGAGATAGTCAGTAGTATGAATCTGGTGCCGATAGAAGGGATACGGGTTTGAAGCCTGGTAGACCTGGGTTTGCTTGTATCCCATGGTTTCATTTACAAGCTGTGCAGCTCAGGCAAGCAGCTCAGAGGCTCTTTGTTCTCATGTGTCAGATGATTGTGTGATTAAATGAAATAATGTGTATTGTGTCTAGCATAGCTCCTGGCTTATAGTAAATACACACTCAAATTAGTGTCTTCCTTTTTCCCTTTCCAATACACAAGTCTTCACTTAATGTCATTGATAGGTTCTGTGACTTTAAGCGAATTCCTGTAACTGGAAAAAACGACCTGCGGGTTCTGCTGCCTGCTGCAACACTCAAGGCCAATATCCTTAACGCAGGTGCTGGTGAAAAGGAAAGAGGTTTATTCAAGAGCCGGCAGCCTGAGAAAACGGGGGGACTCCTGTCCTCAAAAACCCATTTTAACAGCTCAGACACAATTGCCAGATTATACATGGGATCAGGGGAATTTGAGAACGGGAGAAAACTCCTAGGGGAAGGGCAGATGTGCAGTTTCTCTTGAGAAAAAGACTTTCTTATTTTCATGTCTGGCTGGACTTCTGTGTTCTCTTGACCTTGTAACTGGAACTAACACTAGTAAGTAATTTATAAACTAGAGTTATTGTTTTTCTGAAACTGGTGTCTCCACATTCCTATAGTCACGTTGTCTTCTTGGTTTATCTGAGAATCAGAACTGTAAGCCTCAGCGTGGTGGAAGAGGGTGGAGGGGGCTTAGGCAGAATCACTTAGATTCCACTTACATCTATTTTTCTCGCCCTGATGTCATCTCTCCATGAGCTGCCAGCCAGAGGGGGATAGACTGTTCAACTGTAAGGAGAACTTGGCCAGAGGTGAAAACATGGGGTTGATTGTATACTTCTGATTTGTTACAGAATATGTAACTTTGATTACTAGATTGGTAATATCAAATCAGTTACATTTATAGTAACAAGTTGGGTTTAATATTTATTTGAGTAACTTTACAAAAATGCTTTTATTATCTTATTTTATTAGTATATTCTTATTTAATTCTATTCTATGGTTACCCAGACTAATATCAGAAGTATAGCATATTTATTCCCCATAACAATGACATAATACAAAACCAATTTTACCATAGGGTAATTGATATAATAAGAGTTAAGTTCCTATGGATCTTATCAATATTACAATGAAATGTTGAATGAAACAGCATTAATCAAGGATCTGCTATAACTCCCTAGCTCTGCCCAGGATTATATTAACACGTTAGAAAATCAAAATCTTAAGTGTGCCTTTTATAACTAAAGAAAATGCATTTCAGAAACAGGAGAATAGAAAATAAATATTTTCATGATGTACTTTTATAAGAAAAAGTGTTTAAATCTGATCAGAGCTATCTATCTAGTTTATTATCAAAACTAATCATTTTTTAGATTTTTACATTGAAACAGACTTGATGTTTTCTAATGACTCAGAAGTAGAGCAGCTGTCTTCAAAAAATTTCAGAGTTTTTACAGATTTTATTCCTCTTGAATAAATAACCTCTTCCCAAATACCAAGATTTCAAAAAGGTAAAACAAAGTTTAAAATCCTTGTTGTTCATTTGAGAATTTCAGCTAGGTGATTTCACATTCTGGGAACAAATTAAAAAAATATGTCAGCAATCACTTTAAAAAAAAGCCAACCACTTACCATGCAGACCTCAACAATTTCCTCTTAGATTTATGTGCACACCGCATTTAGATCTCCCCCACCCCACCCTCTCTGTCTCCCACACACACATTTATAAGCACACTCCGAGGAAATGTAACTCTTAAATCCCAAAACATTATCCTTGGCTCAGATGGTTTTTAGAAAGTCGTGCCAAACAACTTCTTATTCCATACTTTTCCTTTTCAAAAGTTTCTATGTTCCAAAAGTAGCTGTGTTCCTGTTATGCCTAGATAACAAATTAATTGATGAAAAAATTAATTTATCTAATATTTTTTATCTGTATAAAATAAAAAACTTGTTGGACAAAATTTTGCTCCAATTACATACTAATTTTTGGACCTCTACGCTTTGCTTTCAAGATCATTTACCACCTGGTCCTTTTTTGACTAAGTGTGTCCATTTCCTGCTATGATGGTACTTCCTACGCAGCAGGGAAATCTGCTAGCTACCTTATGCACATGACTCACCTACTCCTTCCTTTTAGTCATTTTTCTGACTATATCCTAGCCTGAATTTCTTGTTGTGTCTATACTTTATGCCACTTCCTTATTTCAGAACATTTCTCAAAATTCCATGTGACCTTCCAAGAAGATTAACCTGCTCTTAATAGTTCCAATGACTTCTTTGAATATAGGGATTTACATTAAAAAATGATGCTATTAAGCCTCTTATCACATCAAGAAATAGATGATGTTTCCAGTACAGAAGTCTGAAGCTGGAAGGCATCTTAAAAGTTATTTAGTGTAACCCAGGGGTCCCCAAACTACGGCCTGCGGGCCACATGCAGCCCCCTGAGGCCATTTATCCGGCCCCCGCCGCACTTCTGGAAGGGGCACCTCTTTCATTGGTGGTCAGTGAGAGGAGCATAGTTCCCATTGAAATATTGGTCAGTTTGTTGATTTAAATTTACTTGTTCTTTATTTTAAATATTGTATTTGTTCCCGTTTTGTTTTTTAATTTAAAATAAGATATGTGCAGTGTGCATAGGAATTTGTTTATAGTTTTTTTTTATAGTCCGGCCCTCCAACAGTCTGAGAGACAGTGAACTGGCCCCCTGTGTAAAAAGTTTGGGGACCCCTGGTGTAACCCTTATACTTTACGGATAAAGAACACTGAAGTCAATCCCTGGCTGGATGCTGGGTTGGTTGGAGTGTTGTCTGGGAGCTCAGAGATTGCCAGTTCCATTCCCCGTTTGGGGCACATACAAGAACAGCTCAATGTTCCTCTCTCTCTCTCTCTCTCTCTCTCTGAAAAATAAACAACAACAAACAGAAAAACCCAACAACTGAGGTCTAGAGAGCTTACTTTGCTTTGGACCAGATCTCCAGGTTTCCTGACTCCCAGCCCAGTGTTCTTTCCATTACTTCTTGCTCCATTTTAGAGATACCTCCTTCCCTCAGGACAATTCTTCTAATCTGGTTACTTACACAACTCAATCAGTCATAATACCAGAGTTTCTGTCTTCCTTCACTTAGTAGCTGTTAATATTTGAAAATTACTTAACCTGTTTGTCTCATTTCTTCATCTATGAAATGAGAATAGTGGTAGTACTTACTCTATGGGATTATTGTGAGGTTGCAATGAGATGATCCACATACCTTGGCATATGGTAGATGCTCAATAAATGTTAGTGGTGGTAGCGATGATAATGAATATAGTGAGTATAAAATATTTATATGGGTTGATTTAGTTTATTTGGGGGGGCAGTGTCTTGGTTTCTCTTTTACCTTTCTTAAACTCACTGTCTTCCCATGGGTTCTCTCACAAATGGCGATTTACATCTTTACTTTCAGTTATTGCCCGAAGGTCCAGAGCAAAGGAAGTCATCAATATCAGATCACAGAAGCAGTGAGTAGGTATGGACTGTCTGGCAGAGGTGATGATGGAATAATAAGATCTCATCTTCAAATAACAAGGAATTTAGTTGGCAAGTCATGTCTGAAACCTCAGGAATAAATTATAATTAAGTATCCAATTCTTATGTGATTTAAAGTGCAGCAGGTGATTGGAGAATTAATTGCTAAACTAGATTAGAGTGGTCAATGAAGATTTCTGATGACAAGGGACTTGTGTCATGACCTGGGGTCTCAGTTACTTGGAGAACAACACCTACTTCAGAGAGCAGGCACAGAGAGGAATGCTCTGTGGATGCAGAGGGGAGGGCAAAGTCTAAGACACAGCATCGCCATGCATTTCCCACTTACTGAAACCAAAGCGTTGGCTCAATCACAGACCCTCCCTTCTCTCAATCTGTTTATCAATCACCTGCTAAATCCTGCCCTTCAGAGTTTTTTTTTTTCATTTCATTTGCAGCCCCATTTCCTATAGTCATACTCTCAATCTCTTCTCTCTTGAAGATTGCTCAAATATCCTCTTGTCACTTTATCTCTAGTTTCTCCTGGTTTCTGTCCACTCCTAGAACCACTACCAGATACATCTTCCTAAAACACAGGAATGACAAAAGTAACATTAGTTGTATTGCACTGAGCACTTAGTTAATCTAATAATATATTATATTTAACCCCCTTTATAATAAAGGTAAATGTTCAGATTTACTTACTGAGTTAAATGACTGGCCCAACGCTATACAACTGATGGAAGTTAAATGGAGGATTGAAACCCACCTCATTCAGACTCCAAGACCCATGCATTACCCCAAACCATATGGCCTGAGTTACTTCAAATAAACCAAACACAGAATAGTGACAGATTATTTGCTTATGGTCTCCAATATCTCTAATCCTGAATCCTTGCAAGCAGTCTTACTTAAACTCCCCATCATCAGACGTAAACCCATGCCCCTATCCCAGATTCCACCCCACTATACATGCAAGCATGCACTTGTATGTGTACACACTGTCTATTTGTGCATCAAACATTTTATGACTTAGTGAGATTTGAGATATTACTAAAATTTCCACACTGGCTGCACACAGCTTTCTGACAACTCCTGGCTTCCCTTTGTTCTCTATTTCAATGGTTAAGTGTTCACCTGATCCAATTTTGATTCTGGAATTAACAACAACAACAACAACAACAACAAATTTCTCCCTTGTCTTGCCCACACCCAGGTCACAAAGTGATCTCTACTTTGACCTCAGGGGGAATGTCAATGAATAGCATTTTCTCCCTCTTCCTACATTAGAAAAAACAAACCATTCTGCAAACCTGAGGTTACTGTTTTTGTAAATGAAGTTACAGGTAGAGGGAAGCATCAGATTTTGGTCAAAAATATAATCACTTTCTGTATCTGAAATCCTCATTTTTAAATTCATTTTTTAAAAAAAGGTCAAGAGGGAATATGCTAGTATATAGAAAGAGGAGTAAGTTCCAATTCTTCCCTAGAACTGCTTAGTCTTGTGGGGGAGATGGACACATGCACAGATTATAAAACTACAGTGTAGTAGTTCTTCATTAAGAATCAGCAAAAATGGGCCCTGGCCAGTTAGCTCAGCGGTAGAGTGTTGGCCTGGTGTGTGAAAGTCCTGGGTTTGATTCCTGGTCAGGGCACACAGGAGAAGCACCCATCTGCTTCTCCACCCCTCTCCCTCTCTTTTCTCTCCCTTTTCCCCTCCCGCACCAAGGCTCCAATGGAGCAAAAGTTGGCCAAGTGCTGAGGATGGCTCCATGGCCTCCTCCTCAGGCGCTAGAATGGCTCCAGTTGCAGTGGGCCAATGCCCCAGATGGGCTGATCAACGCCCTCTGGTGGATATGCTGGGTGGATCCTGGTAGGGCACATGCGGGAGTCTGTCTATCTGCCTCCTTTCTTCGCACTTTGGAAAAATACAGAAAAAAAAGAATAAGCAATAATGGCCCTGGCCAGTTTGCTCAGTGGATAGAGCATTGGCCTAGCATGCAGATGCCTCAGCTTCAAACCCTGGTTAGGGCACACATGATAAGTGACCATCTTTTTTCCTTCCCTTCCCTCTACCCCTTCTCTCTCTCTTCTATCCCACAGCCAGTGGCTCAGTTGGCTCAAGTGTTGGCCCCTGGTGCTCAGTTAATTCCAGCATTGACCCCAGATGGTGGGTTGCCAGGTAGATTTCAATCAGGGTGTATGTGGAGTCTGTCTCTTTATCTCCCCTCCTCTCACTTAAAAAATAAAAAGCAAGCAAGAGTAGAGTGTAGATGCACTTAAACAAACCTGGAAGAAGTGATATTCAAGTTAAGCTTAGAAGATATCTAGAGTTAGACGTAGAGGGATGGGAAGTACATTCAAGGCTGAAGTACATTCAGTGACATAAGCAAAGACAAGGAGTATTGGAAAGGAACAGTTAGTTGTTTAGAAGAAGATATGGGTGTAGAATTTGGAAGGGGTAACGTCTTGAAGGACCATGTTTGCCATACTAAATTTAGGGCTTAGACAATTACTTAGAGGAAATAGAGACACAGTGAAGCATTCTAGGCAAGGCAATGGCATGGATAGATTTGAATGAGGCCAAACTGGGACCAAGGAGTTCTGGAGACTAATACAGTTGGGTGAACTGGGATAGAATCGTCACTAAAAGACAAACGGGGGGTAAAATTAGAAGTCCCAAGTAATACATTGAATGTGGGGACTAATGAAAGGGATGGTTTAGGAGTCCAATGTATACTTGTGTCATTTACTAACCCAGGAAACACAGATTCACCAATTCTTATTCTTCCATGGCAAAGGGAGAGGATGAGCATAGTTTTGAGTATGCTAAGTCTTAAGTGACCTAAGATATTAGAATGGAGAATCATTAACTGTCCACTCTCACTCCTTCAGATTTTTATGCAAATGTCAACATCTCACTGAAGACTTCTTTGCATACTACTCACCCCAGCAGTGATCATCCTCTCCAACCTTCCATATTTATTATTTCCCAGTGATATATTTTTTAGTTATCTGCTTTTTCTCACTAAAATATAAGCTCATTGAGGATGGAGTTTTTTGTCTGTTATATTTACTACTATGTTACCAGTACCTAGAAGAATACCTGACTCATTGTAGTAATTCAATAAATATTTGAAAACTGAAGGAATATCAATGTTGGCAGTTGATTTCATGAACTGTTCAGGGGTGGCTGAATAGCTACCTAGGGATATTAACTTCTCTATGAGCATCTCCTGCCCATTACCTCTAATCCACTCTGATATGCGCCTCTACCCTTCCTTCCCTGTCCTCTCAGAAAGAGCTTCCTGTCTTCCTGGCCTGATTATTTAGTTTCACAATTTTACAGTGACTGTGGTTCTGATTCCTGGCAAAATAAAAACCTCTGTGAGTCTATCCTATAGTTTTCTAAGTGTGCAAACAGATACCCGGATAAACTCTTGGTTATTTTTCTGAAGCGGGGACATATTGAAGTTAAATAAACAAAAAAGTATGCTGCTTGGAATCTGAGTAATAGTTTGAATATTTTCCATCACACCAGTGGAAGAGGGGAGCCTGTTGAATCCAAATGAGAAAATGCGTTTTAACTCATGGAAATTTAAAAGGCAATGTGATTTTTTTGTATATATTTTACTTGTGCTTGTTTCTTTCAACTATTTCAGAAGAAGTAAAATTGCTTTTTCCGAAATGAATGCTTTTGCCTGCACGCTTGATTTCATTTCCTCCCGACCACCCTGTGAGTCTCTTGATGCCTTGCCTGCACCAGGTCCTTGCCTCGGTTTCTAGCTCAGGTCCTGGCCTCCAGTCTCTGTTCCCTTTCTACCCAATGCTCATACTGTTTCCAGAGGGATATTTCTGACGCATGACTGATTATATCACCCTAGGCCTTCCTTTATTTAATGGAACTTACCTGTATACATACTGATCTTAATTAGAAAATGAACTCTTAGAAGGCCAGTATCACTTTATACCTGTGACTAGTATGGCACCTGTCACATTATAAGAAACAAAAATCTTGTTTCTTATTTCCTATGAAATGAAGTGAAAATTCACTTAAATGTTATTCCAAGTCCTCTGTAATTTCACCAAGCCTGTTTTGAAAAAAAAAAATCTCCTTTTCCTCTTCTATGACCTTCATACACTACCCACCAGTGAAGCAAGGTATTCTGGGAAATGAATGACCTTCATACACTACCCACCAGTGAAGCAAGGTATTCTGGGAAAAATACATTTAGACAAATGTATTTTTAAAATGTCCACATTACAATATCAATCACATTTTGTTGTTGTTGTTGCTTTAATCACCAAGTAGCCTGGATAACAAATATTCCTGTCCCCATTTTTGGCACTCATGTCCCTGAGTTTCCTCTAGCCTTGAACCTTACCCCATCCTGAGCCATGATGAAACACTTTGGGACATTGCTTGATAATTTTAAAATCTGAAAGAAGTTTGCTTTGTAGGCAAAGTCCAAACCCCGCCAGATCAAACTGGTCCATAAAACGACCCGGCCCATATTGCTGCCTACTTGCTGTTTCTTTAGCTCACTGTGGCTGTTTACGTTTGTACTTTGAGTCATATTTTTCTCTTTGCCATGCATTCTACCCCTGACCCAAATATTCCTTTCTTGGTTAAAACCTGTCCAAACCCTGTTCATCTTTTCAACACAATTAAACAGTTACCTCATTCTTATAGACTTTATTGCTTCCTGTTAGCATTAATTTCTTCATCTTTTGTGTCACCAAAGGACATTCTGAGTGTGTGTGTGTGTGTGTGTGTGTGTGTGTATTCAAAAGGCATTCTCTGTGTGATGCACTAACTGAGAGATGTCCAAGGTGACAACTTATCTGTGGAGATCTTAGGTCCAGAGACTATGGATCTCACACAATCCTAAAGGCCCCAGGATTCACCAACTCATGAGAACATAAGAGACCATACTAATGTTAATTCAAGGCAGGCAAAAGTAGGTTTACTGTTGCAATACAAATAATTAATAAATAATAACACAAGAATAACCTGCCTGAACAATGGTGGTACAGTGAATAAAGCATCAACCTGAGACACTGAGGTCTCATTTTCAAAACCTTGAGCTCATTGGCTTGAGCATGGGCTTATCTGGCCTCAGCACAGGCTTACTACCTTGAGTGTGGGATTATTGAAATGATCCCATGGTTTCTGGCTTGAGCCATAAGGTTGCTGGCTTGAAGCCTAAGGTTGCTATCTTAAGTCCAAGGTCATGGGCTTGAGCAAGGGGTCACTAACTCAGCTGGAGTACCCCCCCACCCATATCAAGGCATATGTGAGAAGCAATCAATGAACAACAAAAGTGATACAGCTATGAGTTGATACTTCCCATCTCTCTCCCTTCCTCTCTCTCTCTCTCTCTGAAATAAATAAATAAATAAATAAATAACTGTTTTGCATACTCAAACTGTAAAACTACTTTTTCCCGCCCATGTATTTTGAATTTCACCAGCATGTGGTCCCCACATGTAACTAAGGATCCAGCTTCTTCATGTTATTTTTGTGTATTCTCCAAGTGGTTGGATATCTCAGGTACTCAGGGATAAGTTCACTTTGTGTTCTTTTTATCTAGCCATCTCATACGCTCCTTAACTTTTCTCTCTGCTGCCACTGCCTTGCATGAACACCTGTGCATAGATGTTGAGGATGCTGGCTCCCACTGGTCTCAAAGTCACTTATCTTTGGGTTAAAGCAATGCTGTGTTTTATACTACCTTTTGTTACCAGGGAAACCATACAGAGAGAAAAGCTGGGGCCAGAAGATTGTCTGCACTTTAGAGAATGGTTATACCTAGTGAAGGGTAGAGGGGAGAAAGAGGGAGATGACCAGTAGCAAAGAACAAATTAATGAAAGTTTCCAGAACTGTTTTGGCAGAAAAGCTCAAACATGTTGAAATCTGTTTGTTTCTTTAGCAATTTGTTTTCAATGATATCATCAGAGATCCCATAAAGATTTATCTTATGGATGTTTATTTTAACATTATTTATATGAGTTACTTCCAGAGAGCAATTTTGGTCAAGTGGTAGAACAGAGGTCAGATTGCAGTAATGAGTGAGGGAGGAGGAAATAGAGGCAGTGAAACTGAGGAGAAACATGTGACAGAACCTTGAGGGGAATAGCAAATGCTCCCAGGTTGACAGAAGAGAATCCAATGTGACTGAGCAAAGTGGAAGAGAGGGTGAATAGAGATGAGGAGAGAGTAGGGTTACTCAGGACTTCATAAACCAGGTACAGGGGGCAGGGTTTTGTTTTGAAGACATGGGCAATAATTGGAAGAGTTTAACTCGGGAGTGAGATGATCTGCTTTTCTATTGGAAAACATCACTTAGGCTATTGTTTGAAGAATAAATTTTAAGGGAAAAAAGTGGAATCAGTGGGGACCAGTTAGCAGATTGTAACAAAAGATTAAATAGCCAGCAGTCAACTCAGGTTTTACTACAACCATGTTCTTCCTAGTTATACTCATAACTTGGCAATAAACAAGGATATATAGATTTCCCCGTGTGATAGGTTATTCTCTTTGGAGAAAATTCCTGAGTCAGAATTACTGAATAAAAAGATATGATTTTTTGTTAAAAGTGGTTTGTAGCAGCACTATTCACAATGGCTAAAAGATGGACACAAACCAAATGCCCGTTGATGGATGAATGGACAAAGAAACTGAAGTTCATGCATCTACCCAATAATAATGAATTCCATAGAAAAGAATGAAATACTGATACATGCTACAAAGTGATGGACCTCCAATACTTTATGTTAAGGGAAAGAAGCCGGACAGAAAAGGATATATTTATAACATCATTTATATGAAATACCCGGAATAGGTAAATCCACAGAAACAGTAGCTGCCAAGAGCTGGTAGGGGGAGGAGCAAAGAGAGTAACCATTTAATGGTTTTAGGGTTTTCTTTTGGGAAGATGAAAATATTTTGGCGCTCAGTATAAGTTGTGGTTGCACAACATTGTGAATGCAGTAAATGTCAGAATTATATACTTGAAGTGGTTAATTTTATTTTATGTGAATTTTACATCAATAAATACATTAAAAAATCATTTATACATTTCTTAACTTTGAGAAAACTTTGTAGTGTTTTCAATAGTACTTTCTAAAAGGGTGGTAACAATTTACTCCAGTGCCAGCAAGGTACAAGAATTCCAGTTTCACCATATATACCTGCCTGTATGTTGCAAATAACATTTCAGTTACAAATTCTCATTTATTTGATTATTTGTTTCTCAATCATATTTCCACCTCTAAAAACTATTTTTTGTTTTATTTGTTTGTTTGTTTGTTTATTTATTTTATCATATTTTTTCTGAAGTTAGAAGCAGGGAGGCAGTCAGACAGACTCCCGCATGTGCTAACCGAGATCCACCTGGCATGCCCACCAGGGGTGATGCTCTGCCCATCTGGAGCATTGCTCCGTTATGGCTGGAGCCATTCTAACACCTGAGGTGGAGGCCATGGAGCCATCCTCAGTGTCTGCACCAACTTTGCTCCAATGGAGCATTGGCTGCAGGAGGGGAAGAGAGAGATAGAAAGGAAGGAGAGGGGGAGGGTTGGAGAAGCAGATGGGTGCTTCTCCTGTGTGCCCTGACTGGGAATCGAACCTGAAACTTCCACATGCTGGGCCGATGCTCTACCACTGAGCCAACCGGCCAGGGCCTGCTTTTTACTTATTTATCTATTAGGTCTTATGCTTCTGTTATCAATCTGTATGTGCTTTAATAAATAAACACATCATTGCCTTTTCTGTTCTGTTTGTTGTGCATATTTTTTCACAGTCTGTCTGCCTTTTTAAGACTACATTTAATTGGTTTTACACTTTTATGCCACCAACCTATTTATCTTTTTCCATCATGATTTCTTCTTTTACCTCTAGGCTGAGAGATTTATTTTTTTTTTATTTTTTATTTTTTTTTCATTTTTCTGAAGCTGGAAACAGGGAGAGACAGTCAGACAGACTCCCGCATGCGCCCGACCGGGATCCACCCGGCACGCCCACCAGGGGCGACGCTCTGCCCACCAGGGGGCGATGCTCTGCCCATCCTGGGCGTCGCCATGTTGCGACCAGAGCCACTCTAGCGCCTGAGGCAGAGGCCACAGAGCCATCCCCAGCGCCCGGGCCATCTCTGCTCCAATGGAGCCTTGGCTGCGGGAGGGAAGAGAGAGACAGAGAGGAAAGCGCGGCGGAGGGGTGGAGAAGCAAATGGGCGCTTCTCCTGTGTGCCCTGGCCGGGAATCGAACCCGGGTCCTCCGCACGCTAGGCCGACGCTCTACCGCTGAGCCAACCGGCCAGGGCGAGAGATTTATTCTTTTCAAGTTGTCTGACTAAATAGCCAATTCACGGTTTTTCTTGTTTTTCTATAATTTGATCCATCAAAATAGTTAAAGAATTTTTATAAAGTTTGTCAATGGGCAAATGAGTTCAATTTTTTTGTTTTTACCAGAATTATACAATTTTCCATATAGTTTGTCAAAATTGACCAATATGCAAACTACTTCTAAGAGAAAAAAAAAATAGCTCTTTAATGACTTAACTTATTTTTATTATGTTAATTCCTGTTATGAATTAAATTATGTTCCCTCAAACTCATATATTGAAGTCCTAACCCCTAGTACTTCTGTATGTGATCTTATTTGGATATGGGGTTATTACAGATGCAATTAGTTAAGATGAGGTCATGTTTGAGTAAGGTGGGTCCCAAATCCAATATAACTGGTGTCCTTATAAAAAGGGGAAATTTGGACACAGTCATTCATGTAGGGAGAACACCATGTGAAGACTGGAGTGATGCTGTCATCAGCCAAGGAACTACCAAGAGCTAGGAGAAAACCTGGAACAGATCTTTCCCTAGGGCCTTTAGGGAAAACATGGTCCTGCTGAGGACTTGATTTTGGACTGTGAGATACCAAGTTTCTGTTGTTTAAGGCATCCAGTGTGTGGTACTTTGTTATGGCTACTCTGGCGAAATAATACACTTACATATGTACAAACTAATACTAGTTATACCTCCATAAACCTACAATTTTTTTACAGCTATCAAAGCAGCACAAATTTACAAAATACTTATGTTTAAAATGATAGGATCAACAAGTTTGAAAGGAGCCACATTAAGTTAGTGAGACAATTGGTCTAATTTTGCTACAACTACATCCCAATATGAGTATGTTCCTGACTGACCTCATTAAGGTGTCGGTAGAATTCCATTCTCCTTTCTCTGCTCCCAAATGCTCCTTCACGTAATGCTTACGCAATCATTTGGTTTGTATTTGGCCTACTCAGTTCTCATCTGTTCTTTTTTAGTAATTCTTAATAATTTATATACACAACTGCAAACATAGGACCGGAAATCATGCCAGAGTTCTTGGTTTCAGGATGGTTATCCAAATAATGCAGGTTATGCTTATGCTGATTACTTTTAAATGACCATGAAAATGCAAACACAAAATAAAGCATTCTCGTGGGAACCTTGCAGACCCCTGAGAACACAGGTGCAGACTATAAAGCACACAGAGACCTCAGCATGAGAAAAGTGTGCTTGGGAGGGGCTCTGTGATCTGCTGATATCTCTGCACTGGGAACAGCTTTTCCAACCCCTTCCTGTTCAGTTAATGAACTAGATCATTGGAACAGAGATATTTTCCTGGTGACCTCACTGTGTGCTTTTCGGCGTTATGTGGACTTCTTCATGTCCCTTTCCCCTCTCAGAGAACCCCAAAGATGACTGCTCACCCAAAGCCAGCTTCCTTGCTGCTACTGGTCACTGAAAATGTGAACTGTGAAAGTTCTCATGACCTAGTGAGAAGTAGTGAGAAAGGTTTTTTATTTTCTTTTTTATAACTTCAGTTCAGTCAAGAATATGAGTTGAAAACAAGTCAAAGATCAACAGGAAAGGCTGGATTTGCATAAGCATTTACTGAGAAAAAAAAAAGTAATCCCAACAATGTAAATCTAGATTGCTGTGGTCTTACTTCCCAAATGCCCAGAGAAGGAACCGGAAAGCAGCAAAACCACTTCTCCTGCTCTATAATTTGGAAAAGAGGAGAACTAGATTTCACAGTGTTTGGACACCTTTTCTCAACTATAGTATAAGCATATTTTTTTCTCTCTCTAGATTTCTGGGAAAACTAACATTCCTCTAAGGTAAGTGCAAGATTTTGCTCAAATCTGGGCCAAAAAATAATGGCTTGAAAATTTATTTAAGGTTTCTTGTAGAAAGAAGTGTCACAATCTTTAAAACATTCTAAATTAATTTTACCAGTGCTTGCTAATGGAAAATCAGACATGGAACATGCTGACTTATTCCTTTGAGCAGTGCCACATCCTGGGGCAGGATGAGAGAAGAGAGGTCTGAGAGCTTGGGAGTGCTCAGTCGGGCCACTTCCCAGGACAGCTTTGAAGTCAGTGTGATTCAGCCAAGTCAAGAGCCTGGGTAAAGGGAACGGAACAGAGTGTGTGGCACAGAGAAAGAAAACTAGATTTGAATTCCGCAAGACCTTAGACAAGTTATTACATCTTCTTAGCTCTTGTTTTTACATGTGTACCTTGAAGAAATTGACCGACCTTATAGGATATTGTAAAAATTAATTAAAATAAAATATCTGTAAAGCACTTTTGCCTGAGACACATGAAGACATGCACACAGCACGTACTTATACACCAACACACACGTTACCTAATACATGTATGAACACACAAATATTAACTTGAATCATTTTCTTTTTTTTTTTTTTTCATTTTTCTGAAGCTGGAAACAGGGAGAGACAGACAGACTCCCGCATGCGCCCGACCGGGATCCACCTGGCACGCCCACCAGGGGGCGATGCTCTGCCCACCAGGGGGCGATGCTCTGCCCATCCTGGGCGTTGCCATGTTGCGACCAGAGCCACTCTAGCGCCTGAGGCAGAGGCCACAGAGCCATTCCCAGCGCCCGGGCCATCTTTGCTCCAGTGGAGCCTTGGCTGCAGGAGGGGAAGAGAGAGACAGAGAGGAAAGTGTGGCGGAGGGGTGGAGAAGCAAATAGGCGCTTCTCCTGTGTGCCCTGGCCGGGAATCGAACCTGGGTCCTCCACATGCTAGGCCGACGCTCCACCGCTGAGCCAACTGGCCAGGGCTTGAATCATTTTCAATTGCCAGTATTGACCATTTTTGACCTACAAAAAATTTTATATGTTTTGACCTATATATCGATCTGTATGATTTATATAGAGTTATGGGCAGTGGTAAAAAAGTAAGAATCACTACTTCTTTGGGCTAAGCCAAAGCACACATCTGTACTTAAAGACAAAGGAAGACAGCTGTCCCAATATAACATTGCTGGGCAAATGAGTTTGTAAAATTTGTCTTTTTTGAGTTTGCTCACTTTTAGTGTTAAAAAATGGCACTGGGCAGTGCCAAGTATGTGATCTGTGAAATTGCAAATTACCTTCCTGCTTGAGAAGGGCTATTGTCTTGCTAATGTTTGCTGGAGGAGAGGTTTTTGTGCCAGAAAGTTTGAAGAAGTAGAAAAAGAGAGAGCAAGGGAAGAAGAGAAGCCATGTTTTGTAGGAAGAGCAGAGAAAATGCAGAATGATGAGAGAGAAGCCAGTTTGTGCAGAGAGAGAGGAGAAGATGTGCAGATGGGAAACCAGAGGTGAGGAGATTTTGTGAGCTCCACTGAGACTGGTGAGGCCTTTGATTCTAGGAGGAACCAGAGAAGATTCTCCTGGTTGTGGAACCAGAGAATGTGTCAGGGCTTTGTGAGCTCTGAATGAATGAAGAAGGAAGTGTTTTCCCTGTGTGTTTACTCACTGGCTGGTGAGAGACTTGAATAAAGGAATGGCCCACCATATTTTGGCTCCTCTGTTTCATTAGTGTCTGCCCGAATCCAGTGAGAACCTGCATGTGCATAGCCATGACGACAATGGTGGTGGCCCTTGGCCCTACAGACATACGGACAGTACGGTGCAAGACGAGAAAATGCAAGACTGAGCAATAGATGTATCCATCCCTAGTACACATTGAAGAAAGAGCACAAAGGAATTGATCTAAGCACTAGGACCATTTTGGCATATAGATGCTGTGTTAATGTCAAGTATTCAAAAAAGTAATTTCTGAACTAAAAAAAACCCCCCAATTTTCTAAGGCAAATTAAAAATACACCTTGACATTGCTTTGATACTTATTTTTTATTTCCTTAATTAACTCTGAGGTATGGTCTAATGTTGATGCCAGGATGTGAGTCATAATATTTTGCTCATTAACCCTTATTTGCTATAACAATGGAATAGGACAGCCCCAGGGCACGCATGGTGGCAGTTGTTTTCAGCTTTTCAGACTTGTAATGAGCAATGTTCTCTCAATTTGCCACCCACACATTCTTCTGGAAATAACTTGCTACCCACAGGTTTTGTCTTCTAATAAATGATTCAGAGATCTTGACTTTTCAACTAAGTGACTTTGTTACCTAGTGGCTAAATGGATTCCCATGGCTTTGTCCAGTGAAAGAACTGGATGATCACTAGTAGGAACTGGGTTAAAATGGTGAAGATTCAGGTCAGGAGTGTTTTATTTATCACGGCCAGTAGGACTAGAATGAGGTCAGGAGATCAGTTCAGTGTCTGTTTTGAATCCTTACCCTTTGGGCTTAAAATAAAGAAAAGTTCAAGAAATGTAGCTTCACAGGGTCTAGGCTGGGAGGGGGGAAAGGATGAACTGTTAGTGAGGAGAACTCCAGAGTGATTTCCACCCCAATTTCCATGAACTTCATGGGTTCTCAAGAGTTAGGACTTCAGGGAAATCCTCCAAAAGTTTAGCAAATACAGAAATTTCATCAGGTTTCTTACCAGACAAACACAGACCCAATGCATTGCTCAATGTCTGCATGGTAAAAATTATATGCTGTGGTGGATGTAAAAGGGGAAAAGCCGTAAGTGGAGAGCATTTGTCCCACAGCGGATCGGTGCCAATTTTAGTTGGTAGCACCACAGTGGCTTCCAGTAACCTAAAGAAAAATATTATGTTAAACCCTGTCCCTAATATGACACCTTCTTCAAAACAGAAACAGTAAATCGTTCGACTCAATAACAATACTTTAGGTCATATAACGGGATCTTGATGAACCTTCAATTAGTTTTCCTCGGTTTTAATCTCTTGTTTTTCTTCTGGTTGGCTTATTGTTGGTGATTTTATAGAGAATAGGATCTGGGTGACAAGCCCTCTTTATTTTGAGTTGGAATTTTTTTTTTTTGCCCAAAGTTTGAACTCTGCCCCAGTAATTATTTAGGACAGGTTTACCCAAAGGCTGGTTAGGAGTGTTGTGTGCAAATACCACATGCCAATTATAAGTCAGTAACCACTTTGGGATGTTATTTTTGATCTGAACCAGTTTGGCTTCATATAAGGCAAAATCTATATTAATAAATGCATGATTAAGTTCAGAATTATGAAGTACAATTAAGTATATATACACTTTGTTTTCAAAATGCCTACCTGGTGGTTATTGTGCGTTAGTGTACATCAGCAGGTGAAAGGACTGCAGTAACTCCTTAGGAAATCACAGGTCTGGGATAACTCTCATTTTCTCCCAGCTTGGTCCTTGGGACCAATTGTTGCTTGCTGGCCTGGGACTCTGAAAGTCATTGAGTCACCAGGGTATATTGTTAACAACAAGCAGAAAGTGACTTGGCTAGTGTCTGTCCCTTACTGGATCAATGGTGCAGACCTAGTGTTATACCCTTTCAGATTTGAATGTTTACCTCTTGATATTTTTCCCCTTTGACCTCTAGTCTTGGGTTTCTTATTTTTTATCTTCCAAAATTCTTTAAGAAGCATGACCTAACTTCTCTGCATTGCAGTTTTCTTATCTGTAAGAAGAAAATGATAATAACAACAGTAAAATGTAGTTATGTATTGTTATATAAGTAAAATGAGAATATTTAGCCTAGCAACTAAATAAATATTAGCTGTCATTATCATCATTCTTCTCATTTACTTTCTATATCGGTGTGTATAATGCCGAACAGTTTTTACAGACAAATTAGCCAACAGGAAAATTCCTTAGTCTGTAAGTGATTGATTTAAAGGATACTTTGGGGGGGATTCTTAGCTTTAATGCCTCTCTAATCTTGTCCATTCTGATCTGTCTTTTATTTTTCTAACAGGAGGATTAGCCAACGCTAGTGAAGATTGTGAAGTAGCTACAGAATCTGCGGGAAGTTAATAATTTGCTCAGTGCTTACCATGTCCACAATCCCTGTCTAAGAGTGACTTTTTACTCATTCATTACCATAGATTGACCACCATAACATCATCCTGGCCATTACTTTAACCAAATCCCTGAAACCAAAAGTAGCTGTTCATCGGCTTGGCCAGAAAATTTCATGCAGCAGGAGTGATTATATATTTGAGAGTGTCTAGATAAATCAATCACATTCTCTCAGAGTGCAGCAGGTCTTCAAATAACATGATTTTCTGGTTTCCTCACATCATTTTATTATAATGTTGATGAGATGCCATAAGAACTTAACTCTTATTTCTGTCAATTAGCCTATGGTGAAATTGATTTTGTCATATATCAATTCACTTAAAGTCTCAAATCTATTAAAAATGTTAAATGAGAACTTAATTGTGTATGTCAGAGAGAGGAGAGAGACAGAGAGTGAGATAGAGAGAGAAAGAGAGTGGACAGAGGCTAGAAAACTTATAACTAAGAAGAGAATAAGTAGACACTTTGAAACCGTAATAGAAACCATGAAAGAAGGCAAACTGGGAGCACCAGGAGTTGGCACAGGCAGTAGAGATTTAAGAAGGAGCAAAGAACATAGAAGAAAAGAGACAAAGTCTAGCAATGTCTCCTAATTAATGACTGGCTTTGGTGGAGTTATCACCAGAGCTGCTACTAGACAACTAATTGAATTGGGAAAGCTTAGAGGGCTGTCTAGATGATCCTAAATATTTTAAAGGTGATGGGGCCTCCGTGAATCCCTTCAAGTATTTCTTGATAGATAGTGACCACTTGCTCAGTCTCCTGGTCATGCTGACCCTTACAGACAACCAAGTTCTAACTTTCTCCTCTCCCTTTTCTTCCTTTTTGGCTAGCAGGTAACCTGTTATCACTCTTGTCCTCTGTATCCAAGCATCCCTGCAGTACATGTCACTCCTTTAGCCACCTTTCAGCTGGATTTTATTGTCAACCCCAATGTACCATATACTCAAATAAAAAAAGACCAGTGAGGTGAAAGCTTAAGGAGAAGATTACTGTGAATGCATTAAAACAAGAAAGAACAAGATTTATCAACCAGAGAACAGTTTGTTTATCTCTGTACATCTGCCAAGATGCCATTTTCTCTACTTAAAAATCTCTTTACCTTGTCTCTCTCAGTCTAGACCCCTCACCAAATCCATGCAGAACCTAATGAAAGTTCACAGCCTCTTACAAGAGTGTTTTGGTTGACAGACTTCCACCTGATCTGCCCTAGCTCTTGATTATCTCTGTTGTCCGATATTGAAATGTGTACGAGAAATACCGCTTTGTAAAAAAAGATGCTGTCAACTTGTTTTTGCTAGTTTTGTGTTTCAAAGATTCATCTTCTATTTCTTGCGTGTCTTCTAAAATTTTAAGTTTTGTGCTTCACGCATGATTTATGCTCAACAATTCTCGACTAATATTCAATAATAGCCAATAACAACAGCACAAAATGACATTAATAAATATGGAGAACCAGAGATGATGCAGTGGATAAAATGTGGACCAAGAACGCTGAGGTCACTGGCTTGAACATGGGGTTGCTGTCCTAAGTGGGGGATTATCCACAGGATCCCAAAGGTCTCCAGCTTGAGTCCAAAGGTCGCTGGCTTGGGTGTTGGCTTAGCTTGAGCCTGAGATCTGATCCCTGGTCAAGGCACTTACAAGAAGCATTCATTGCACAACTAAAGTTAAGCAACAATGAGTTGATGCTTCTTACTCTCCTTTCATCTCTCTCTCTCTCCCCCCCCCTTCCTGTCTCTCTCTTTCTCTCTCAAAAAAATGTGGAGAAGCTGCTATCTGTCAGATAAGGTGCTGCTGCTTTACTTATATTATTTCTATTCCTCATATTAATATGAAAGAAGGATACTTTTCATTCCTAGTTTACATGTGGGGAAAATAAACCTCAGAAAAGTTAGGTAACTTTGCTAAAGTCACACAGCTTGAAATTAAATTTTGTTCACACACACACACACACAAAAAGTCACACAGCTTTTCAGTTACGCCATCGAGATTGAATTCAGTGCCTGTTTCATCTGTACACTATGATTAACATGTTTGGGTGCTGCACTGAGGAGAGTCCACGTGTCAGTTCTACTATTGCTTATAGCCTGAAACATGAGTTTCTACACTGGTTCACTTTATTTTGAAAATATTTTGCATTTCTGAACTAAGATTTTTCTTCCTTAAATGGCTTTTCAGGAAATAAAAAGTCATTTATTTTGTTATATATATTTCTCTCTCCCTCCTTTGTAGTTGTGGAAAATCCAATGGTGATTCATAAATATAAAATCAATTTCAAAGGTATGCAGCTTCCTCCTCCCTACCCCGAGGGCATAGTTCACAGACTCTTCAGATCATTTGTATTTTCATTCAATGCAAACCTCAAATATTGTCTAGAGTTGAAACCAGACAACATGATTCACATTAGTTAGTGACACTTTGTACCTTAAAAAATCTTATCAACCTACAAAAGATTGTAAACAGCTTCTTTAATCTTATGTATTAATGTCAATAGTATAATAGTAATATTACTTAGGTTGCTGACATCCTAACTGAATGTAGCTTCTTACAATTTAAACTGAATTTGGGTCTAGGTAATTTTTTTCTGTTTAATTTAGCCACTAACTAAGTGATTTTTGACCACTGACTTTATAAATTCAAGAATTAAAAAATAATTATAAATATTATGCAACCCACAGAAAAAACAATTATGAACTATAAAAAAGTTAGGTTTACAGAGAACTCTCTTCAGACAACTAAAAAGAAATCTCTAAATCTCCTCCTGATTAATTATATCCTGATCAGGGAGTTGCTTGTGTCATATTTTTGTTGTATTTGTTTCCTGAAACTCAAACATATGTGTCCTAAAAAGGCAATTGTGTTTCTATTGCATCACAAAAAGCAGATGAATATACTTTATGACAGGTAATCTGGGGTAGGCTGGTCTGGGAGGAAAAAGTAGGTACCTGGCTCAACGAGGTTATCATTACTTGTCTGCCTGTATCTCGATGGCTCTAACATCCTTTACCCTAAAAATTGCTTTTAGAACACAACAATTCAATACAGACCAGAGCTACTCACAAAAAAACTGATAAATCAGTGCTCCCCATGTTAATTTGGACTGAGGAACACAATTGTGAGGTTAAAATATGATTATTAAAGAATAATATTCAATAATTATATATTCTTTTCCACTGAGAGATACCTACATGAGAAATATAACCAAGAATGGTGTCTTTCTAGTTTATTTGGAGACAGAGCCCTGGGTGATCTTAAAGGGTGATTCCCTTAGACCTGGTCTATTACTCTTTTCTCTCTCATAGACCAAAACCCCCAGCAGAGAACACTAGGGATTGCTCTGTTAGAATTATGTAAAGAATATAAAAATTATAAAATCCTACAAAACCCAAAAGAATGGGAGGTTTCATTACTACCTGAGAAATTTCTGAAATGAACGAAATGATAATACTGGTCTTTCAGAGCTTGTTTCATAAAATTCTGCATTTAATACAGGTTCAGAATTTATAATATCTAAAATATTGTTAAAATTAAGTAGTTAATGCATTTTATTATTATTATTATTATTATTATTATTATTATTTGTATTTTTCTGAAGCTGGAAACGGGGAGGCAGTCAGACAGACTCCCGCATGTGCCTGACCGGGATCCACCCGGTATGCCCATCAGGGGGTGATGCTCTGCCCATCCGGGCATCACTCTGTTGCGACCAGAGCCACTCTAGCGCCTGAGGCAGAGGCCATAGAGCCATCCCCAGCGCCCGGGCCAATTTTGCTCCAATGGAGCCTTGGCTGTGGGAGGGGAAGAGACAGACAGAGAGGAAGGAGAAGGGGAGGCGTGGAGAAGCAGATAGGCACCCCTCCTGTGTGCCCTGGCTGGGAATCGAACCCGGGACTTCTGCACGCTAGGCCAACGCTCTACCACTGAGCCAACTGGCCAGGGCCGTTAATGCATTTTAAATTTTAAAATTTATAAACATATTGTAGAACATGACACTTGTCAAGTATGTATTTTCTTTGTAAAACAAATTTTCAAAATAAATTGCTAAAATAAGGTGTTATTAAAATAAAAATATATTTTTATATTCTTTGGTTTTACCATTTATAAATGAGTTTCTTACATAAAATTTCCTATATTAATTTCAATATTCTTACCTTCATATCCTACATTTTGAGGAAATCCCCTATTTTGCTATCATGAAGTTAGAGGCAAATTAGATATTTTGTCTCCATTAATTTTGTGAGGTCAATCATGAAGAATAATAACAAAGTACTGAATTTTTCAAATGATTTACATTTTTTAATTTGTTATATTTCCTGAAGTTTTTGTTATGATAATGTCACTCTTACAACTTTCTAGTATTTTTTTTTAATCAGAAAGAAATGTGGAAGTACAGGAGGTGTCCTGTGCAGTTCAAGGAAGAGTTCACTGCATATGAATGTCACCCATCATTTGGGAGAGCAGAAAATAGGGTGAAAATATACGAGTTTATGTATATCTCATCAGCAAGTCAATTTTGACCAGCACTGGCTCCTGATTTAATACCTAAATTTAGGGGAGGTGGAGAGGTGAGACATCTTAATTTCTGGGATTGTGCCCTGAGCTGTGGCAGAGCAACTGGTTCAAAATCACTTATTTAATCTAGATATGACAAAATATGCTGGGAGCAAATTAAACATTAGGATGAAAGTGTCAATGGCTACTAGTTATGAAATATCCTCGCTTCCTCTGGCTGAAAGCACTCTGAAGTCAGCCAGAAGTTGGCAGGTGCAGGACTTTCCAAAATGTGTAAAGCATTTACCAGAGGAGAAAAAAATGGATAAAATTCTATATCTAACCTCTTGCTTGCTCAGTTTCATCAGCTTGTATGTTTGTACAGGAAGGAGTAAGATCTGCTTAATCATTTGTGTTTGTCAATGTTTTGGAAATTTTGGAAAGGAATTTGGTTTTTGGAAAAAATTGACACATATCCTTAGGGATACTTTACCGGCAAATGGCTCGTTTCCTACATCTGGGTTATATTATCTCATTTAGGGCTGGACTCATGGTTACAGTGGTCCTGGCAGCAAGCTAATTAGATGGGTTCTCAAACTGGAACAAACTAGTAGTTCTTGTGAGGATTTTCTGGGGAAATTCTTCCTAGTCTACAGTCCTGTCTAGTTCTATTCGTGTCTTTGTCTAATGTTTGGGACAAACTCACTCAGATTACTGACCACTCTTTAATCAATAAGAGTGAATGCAAAAGGACAGTGCTTGGCCTTTTGTTATTTTAGAAAAAATGCCACTTCCTTTCTAACCTACATCTCTTCCTCCCTTCCTTTTCTCCTATCTTTTTTTTCTATTCACTTTCCCCTTTCTTCTCTTCTTTTCTCTCCTCCATTTCTGCCACCTTCTTTCCTCCCTCCCTTCACCTTTCCCTCCTTCCTTCTGCCCTCTTTCCCTCCTTTCCTATGTCAGAGGGCAATTTACAAGTTCCCTGCTATTTAGTCAGTTTTAGAGATAAAATTCTAAAAAAAAAAAAGCAAACGTACATTCTATATTTAAGGTCATTAAAAAAGTCATGAAGCCTTAGTTTTTATCCATAAATTTTTACTTTGGACAAAAGAATGTGCTATCTTTGCTCTGTCCTTGAACAGAAGTAGCACAAACAAAACAGGGATAAGAAATGAATCATCTGTCCACACTTGAATCTATATAACCGGCTCAGTGAGGTTCAAATTATCTCCCTCAAAACCTCATCCCCTAATGAAGGTCTCTGTAGACTCCTGAACCTCCAAGGCAACCATGTTTGTGCTAATCGCCTTTCTGTTCTGGACCCTTGCTGTCCATTGGCCCTTACCACTCCCTTCATCCACTGCTAGGGACCAAGAAATGCCTCACTAAGGCAGAATTGCTTCCTGTGAAGGTGACAGTCTCCCCCTCTTGCTGTCCTTCTATTTTAGTATATAGCTTCTTTATTTAATGGACTTAATCGTGTGTTTTCTCTCTAGCACTACTTGAAAGCCTTTTATAATCTCTCCTTGAGATCAACACATGGGCAAAAGAGAAATCTGAGCTCCTGGGAAATAGATCCAGCATATGCAAAGCCTTCTTAGGTCTACAAGCAAGCAGCCAACTGGATTCTGAAACCTTAAGTCTTATAAAGCTGCTAAGGCGTGGGGTCCCTGGTATAGTGGAGTGTAATATTTCCCTAAGGAAATGAAGTGGCTAATTGTAAGTTGACCTACAAGTAAAACAGGTGACACATGATTTTTCCTTTGTACAATGTGTAATGTTACTTTAGCTGGTAGGATCAGTTTTGCTAGATCCTATACTTATGTGTTAAGAAGTAGTTTGAGTGGTTTGGGGGCAATACACAGTATCCTGGAGTATCCTATTCAGAAGGTTGAGGTTCTAATACTATCATCAATGTCACCTCTTTGTGTAATTTTGAGGAAGTTTTTCAATATCTTTGAAACTGTTTTTCCAGTGTAATATAAAGGGAGTAAGCTAAATGATCTCTGGGGGTCTTTTGGAGTCTATAAGTCTGTGTTGTGTCCAAATAACATTCTCATGTACTGCAAACCAAGCCTTATCTCTGCTTCTTAGCTATTGAGTTAGTAATCTTCTCTAGGTTGCTTAAAATATTTTAGAGAAAAATAATCTTTTAATTTAAAAATATCATAAAGAGTGAATGGTTTTATTTTTTCCTTGTAATAATTTTCAATGAGAATTAAATTTTAAGGAATAGTTCAAATCAGTGGCCTTTTAACAATGGTAGTGTGGTACAAAAGATCATTTTCTTGCAAATTTTGAGAATTCAAAAACGACAAATATTGAATTTATGTTAAGTGAAACGGATTCTTTCTCAAGTAAGATTCTTTAAATTATAACTCAGCAAAACAAAGGATTAAGACGTGAGATAATTCCAACAAGAAAACCTTAGATAATCACCTTGAGTCTGGCCTTGATTTGTATCCATTTATTTATTCTTTTATTCATCCATTCAACACATTGTAACTGGATGCCTAACATGTGACAAGCTTGGGTAGAATTTCTAGGGATATAAAGATGAATAAGAAACATTTTTTGCCCTGAATTTCAAGTACATCAGAAAATATTTTTCTACTAGTAAATGCCTTTTAAAGTGAAAGCTCACTGATTTAAAGGTTGCTGATATAGGTATATATTTTATATAGTGTTTGTAAATCTCATTTAGCAAAATGTTGGAAAAAGGAAACACTGTAATGCCTTTCTGTGCTAATATTTAGTTTTACTTGAAAGGCAAACCAAGTTAGAATGCATAGCTAATTCTTTCCAAGCATTTATGAACTTAATGATTCTTTAATATTTTTTATAATAATATTTATTTAATGTTGTGCCTCTGGGATCACCAATTCAGTCTTTTAGTGTATCTCTTATGTAGCATAAGCTGAATGTTAATTTATTAGTTTTACTCAATTATCTCCTCCTGCCTTGCACTTCAGTAAAATTAAAACAACATTCAAATATTTTATATCAATTGAAATTTTACACCCTTACTCAAAATTATTCATGTCTTATAGTAGTTTTTAAATCCTAAGTAATTGTGGTGCAGTTTAGATTTTTTTTTTTAGCCAAAAATACTTATAAACACATAAGAATTAAGGCGGTCTCTAAATAAAATTTAATATACTATGGTATACCGTAGATTTCTGAATCTATAAAGAAATAAAATGAATCATCAAAAGGATGGCCTTAAAAAGGACAATAATTTTGGAAATTTTCCATTTGGGGCTGTACTGAAATGCCTCTGGGTAGCTGTGTGTTGGTCAGAATAGGCAGTTACACTTCCAGCTCTTTCCTCTGAGACTGTGGACTCTGCTCTCCAAGGAGCATTCAAGGTTTGGAGCAATCAGACCCAACTCAATCGTATTAGTTTTCTGGGACACTGCTGACATGGTGATCTTATTTGAAAACTGAGGTAATAATGATGAAAAGATTGTCTTTTTTTTTTTCTGCCTTAGGTATATTTGTACAAATAGCACAGGAGGACACTAGTCCCATGCAGACAGCAGCCCAGGGGTCACAGCCATCTTCTGTGCACACATTGGCAGATAAAGGTCTCTACCTTGGAGAATTTGTGGCAGCCTGGGCACCCCTGGGAGCCTGAGCCAGAGCCAGCAGCAGAGCTACACCGCAACCGAGGCCTAGATTTGAGCCTTGGCCTTGGACTTTGGCCAGCAGAGCCTGAGACCTCCTTGGTGATGCTGCACAAGTGCATTTCCTAAGCTTGGGGTTAGGGGTGTAGGCAAGTCACTTGAGCTTGTGACTGCCATCCTTCAGGATCTTGAGCTTGACCTCCTTGCGCTTTACCAGGCCTTGAGAGCCTCTACACATACACTCATGGCCTTGGCATTGTTGGCCTTCATCTTCTACAAGACCTTCTTGGTGTGCTTCTTGGCAAAGTGTGTGTTCCTCAGGAACCTGGGGGCCTACCCCCTTAAAGATTCATATCTTTGTGATCAGGGCTTCTTGAAATTGTTTCTGTACCATTTGGGGGACTGGTTGGGCCTGATGAGGTTCTTGGACTTGGCAATATCTGCACCAAAGCCTGCAGCTCTGGAAGTGCCTGGGACTGTAAGAGAAAAAAAGGAAAAACATTGTTTTTATCAAAGATTTTCCATGTTTTAATGCACGCTAACTGAAGTGAGAGGTTTTGTTCCTGTCTTGACAATGTCCCCAGTTATATCTGAGTTTTTTTTCTCTTTGAGAACATGGAGCTTTCTCTCCCATTTGATAGATCCCTGGACAGCTGGCTCATGCCTTTCCTCCTAAGGAGGGTCAGGGAGTGATATGCACTTTGATGCTGATGAATTTGGGACAAACAATGCCAAAGGTAAAGATAAATATTCTTCAGCTAGGATTGGTGTAGTTCTAATTCCTAAACTTGTCTAATCGTTGACCTTGAAGAGTGGTTAAAATTCTAGAAATCCCCCTTTTGGGAGACAATTGCTTTGTCCAATTAATATATAAAAGTGGTCAAAACTTTGAGTTTTCCATCTCATATATCCAAGTGGCAATTAAGGCAATAAAATAGAACTAACCAAATTGCTTTTTGAGGTTGGAAGTTTAAGCTAACACCACAGAGATTGTGTGGTAACACTATAAAGTTTTGACTGTGAGTGAAGAAACTATAACAAAGTTTATCAATTGTTGATCATTTAAACTTTAGGTTGGTGAAAATTATAAATTTATAGTGATTTACAAATAAAACATATTGTCATGTATTAAGTCATAAAACAATGATCTGTATTTCATGTTTTATTATATTATATTATACTCTTACTCCTCACCAACATTTTTTACCAAATATTATATTAAGAAGTAGTCAACCATTAAAGATCTATCTACAGTCTCTCTACATTTTTATTAGAAAAAGAATGTGTCACTCTGACCCTGAGCTGGCATAGAAAATATATCCCTCATAGGAATTGAATGGGCATTAGAAAAGCTTGCTGTAGAAGCTTCCCTAACTTGGGCAAACATGGAATTAGGAGGGTGTGTGTTTAAACCAAATACATACTAATACTTTTGTTTGCCAAGTACTTTCTGCCAGAAGGCTGCTGAATCAACAGGGATTATTGCTATTGGCGTGTTTAAAATTTTTATGCAAATGTTGCTAAATACTTTAAAAACAACCTAAAACCTTATGCTTGAATTTCCCTCATGTATCCATGATTTCTTTCAATTCAGAAATTGTTTTTATAGTGCCAAAATAAACTTTGGTTATACTTCATTGTCATTAGTTCAGATTTTAATTTGTCATAATTACTGTACATTAAACATTATTTATCAGATGCTTTGGGTAGCAATACTATAAACCACACAAACGCTGATCTCTGTTACACTTATTGAACTCTTACAATCTGCCATGTGCTTTACAATTAAATTTCCTGACATATCCTATAAGACTATTTTATTTTTATTTTTGTTTATTTTTTTTTAAATGAGAGGAGGAGAGATAGAGAGACAGACTCCACATGTGCCCCAACCAGGATCTACCTGGCAACCCTGTCTGGGGCCCATGCTCAAATCAATCAAGTTATTTTTAGTGCCTGAGGCTGACAATCAGACCAACGGAGCTATTCTCAGTGCTTGGGGCTGATGCTTAAACCAATTGAGCCACTGGCTGCCAGAGGGGGAGAAAGAGAGAAGAGGGAGAGGGAGAGGAAGAGAAGCAGGTGTTTGATTCTCGTGTGTGGCCTGACCAGGAATCAAACGCAGACATCCATCGTCAGGCTGACACTCTATCCACTGATCCAACCTGCCAGGCCAAGACTGGATTTTATGATTCTCACTTCACAGGCTTTGGTCTGTCTGGCTTCAGGACCCATATACACTACCAGTATAGGATCTACCACTTCTTTTATGTATTCTAAACTAACTAGATTTTTAAAATATAACTACAGTTGAGCAGTGGCCACATATTCAACTTTTTTGATATAAAAAAGTGGCCATAATTTTTCCTTTATTCATCACTGTCTAACAACACAGGGTCAAAAGGCACAGCAAAATCAGTGATGTAAGCTCAATGGTTCCAACCTGACACCCTTGGGCACTGTGTTGTGTCAGGGCCACTTGCCGCAGACCACTGAGGAAAGTATCCTTATAGGTTTTGGCTTTTGTCTTTCTTCCCTAAATATACAACAGGGGAGGGATGTAATTAGAAAATCTTGAAGGGTCCATTTAAAAATTATTTAAAAGAACTAATTTTGTGTGGCATTTATCTAGATCATCGTGACTGAGTTTTTTTATAGACTCTAACCTGTTTGCTACTGCTGCACACGAGTTTGGCCATCAGTCCAGTGATCCTGGGGCTCTGATGTTTCCCACCTGATGCTCTATACCCACCCAAGCAAGAGAAAGATCTCTGAGAATGATCTAACCATCTAGGCTTTCTATGGTTTGCTGAAGTTTGGTTTTCTTCTCATTACAGAAATATTCATTTGCCTTCTAAATCCCTTAAATTTTTTTCCAATCTGTGTTCCGTGGGACTCCAATGCTGCAAGAAGCAACCTGAGAAGAATGGTCCACACTCAAATAACTGAGAGAATCACTCCAAGCTCTCGCTCTTAGAATTTCATGGAACCATGAAACTCTGAGAAATCCTCCAAGAAAGAAATGGGTTCACAGTTGGTTAAATCAATATTTCCTGAACTTATTTGACCATAGAAATTTCCCTTTCCCACCCTCTCTTTCTTTCTTCCTTCCTTCCTTCCTACTGTTAGTCATGGTGGAACATCTCTGACATCCATGGAATAGGGTTTCACAGCACCCCTTTTGGAAAATGCAGTCCTAATACATGGAATAATGAGTGTTTTTATCCATGAGTTTGTGGAAGTCCACATCTGAGCGAATCAGGATTCAGGTTGGCCTCCATTTATTTTTATCTAAACTTTTAACCTTATCTCAAGGTGAATATTTTATAATAATTAAATTATCTGTGTATCTCTAATTTAAGATTCTCCAAATCTTTCCATCTCAAAAGAAAGGTTTGTAATTGTACATTGCACTTTAACAAGTATGTGGTGGACTACAGAATGCTGTTTCATAAAATTTATCTTATTAAGGCTCTGGCCAGGTAGCTCTTTGCTCCCAGGTTAAGGCACATATAAGAATCAACCTATGGCCTGACCAGGCGGTGGAGCAGTGGATAGAGCGTCGCACTGGGATGCAGAGGACTCAGGTTTGAGACCCCGAGGTCGCCAGCTTGAGTGCGGGTTCACCTGGTTTGAGAAAAAGCTCGCCAGTTTGGACCCAAGGTCGCTGGCTCGAGCAAGGGGTTACTCAGTCTGCTGAAGGCCCGCGGTCAAGGCACATATGAGAAAGCAATCAGTGAACAACTAAGGTCTCCCAACGAAAAACTGATGATTGATTCTTTTCATTTCTCTCTGTGCCTATCTCTCTCTCTGACTCTCTCTGTGTTCCTGTAAAAAAAAAAAAAAAAAAGAAAAAAAAGAATCAACCAATGAATGCATAAATAAGTGGAACAACAAATTGATGTTTCTTTCTCTGTCTCTCTCTCCCTAAAATCCATCAATAAATTAAAAAAATATCCTATTAAAATTCATATAATGTATATTAAGTTCATTCCAAATTTTTGTGTGAGAAAAGAAATTTCTACTAATGGTGGGAGATTAATTAAAATCTATAATCTAATTAATATATAATTTAATTATATAGGAAAGGTATATAAGAAGAAACAGTAAGTCAGTGCTGATTGAGACTGGAAAATGTATTACTGCTTTGCCATTTTAATTCTTATATTGTCAACTATATCAATCAGGAGACAACCAGGGACCATGAGCCACTCACATATTAAACAGAGGATTAAATTTCACAGGTGATGGAAGACCTAAAAAGATAAACAGAAAAGTGTGAAACAACCCAGAAGTTAGCAAAACCAAAGGCCTCTACCAGCCCCTGAAAACACAGGGAAGAGGTGACCTGACTAACCCAGAGCCTCAGTGATCTGGGGAGGGCGGGAGCTAAAACTCATGATGGGGCTGCTCAGCGGGAAGTGACCTGGAGACAGCCACATCTCCTAAGGAAGAGAGGGAAGAGGACGAGAAAATCCTGGCTTTTTTGCTCTCTAGGGCCTTCCACTGGCTCAACCTACTAGTTGGCAAGAGGTTCCGGGAAAAGTGGTTAGCAGCAGAAGGGCTGGAGATGGGAAACTAAAGACATCAATTTCACCTTCAAGTGAAACGGTGACCCTAAAATCAACCAGGGACCCTTCCCCAAACATAAGAAAATACAGGGCAATATTTGGGAGTAAGGATTAGGAATAAGCCATAATATGTGATCTGAAGACTTTTTCCTTTTTCCTACCACATTTTCACCTAGATGTCAAACTAGAATGCTAATGATTATTCTGTTTTTGAAAATAATTCAGAGACAATTTGAAGGAAATCAAGAGACCTTGTTGGGGCCCTGACCAGTTGGCTCACCAGTAAAGCATGGGCCCGGTGTGTGGAAGTCCCAGGTTCGATTCCTGGTCAGGGCACACAGGAGAAGTGACCATCTGTTTCCCCATCCTTTTTACCTCCTCTCTGGTTGATTTTAGGGTCATTGTTTCATCAGAGCAGCCATGGCTCCAATGGTTTGAGCAAAGTTGGCCCTGGACACTGAAGACTGCTCCATGGCCTCTGTCTCAGGCACTAAAATAACTTGGTTGTCAAACAACAGAGCAGTGGCCCCAGATGGGCAGAGCATCACCCCATAGTGGGCTTGCCAGGTGGATCCTGTAGGGATACATTCATGAGTCTGTCTTTCTGCCTCTCCGCTTCTCACTTAATTAAAAAAAAAAAGAAAGAAAGATCATGTTGGGTCATTATTTTCTTAGTTTGAGATCCACTAAAGAGATCATTTAATGGTCAAACTCCAGAAAAATGTAATTAAGACTTCACACTTTGATGCCATTGTGCCATTACAAGGGAATTTTTCTCTTTAAATACACATAAGTCAAATTTTGGGCCTAATATCTACTTTGGGTGGTATACAGTGAAACAGACTGGAAAGCAAACCCCACATTGACCTTTTGCAAATTTTCCAGCTCAGTTTTTCCCACCATTCTCCACAGTGACTGTGTTCCATCAGTTCCTATCTGTTCCTGAAGAGAAGCTTGATTCCACCCTCCTGCCTCTGTGCTTTCTGGATACATACTCTGCTCCTAGGTATTGACATGGCTGAGCCGCTCCTGTCATCCTGGTCTCCGTTTTAAATATATCTCCTTAGAGAGGTCTTCCTTGACATTCAACTGAGTGTTCATTCTCTCAGCCCTGCCTCCAATAATTCTATAGCATCACTCAATGTTGTGTTCTTAATAACATGCAGAGCTATTTAAAGTTACCTTTCTTAAGTGTCTACTTTCTCCTTCTCTGATCTGTAAGGGTCCTTGTCAATATTGTTCATGCAGTATCTCCTGTGCCTATGAGAGTGACTTGCACAATAGGTTTGCAGGGTGTTATGTAGGTTAGTTATTGTGAATTAATGAAAAATAGATGTTTGCTATGTGCCAGGGACTGTTGCAAATGCTCTTCAATCATTATGTCATTTAATCCTCAAGTATTCCATTAGACAGGTACTGTGATGATCCCATCTGTGTAGTTAAAATCAGTAATTCTTCTCCTCACCCTGCTCCAGCCACACCGGCCTCCTTGCTGCTTTCCTCAGATACGCCAGGTACATTCTTACCTCAGGGCCTTGGCACTTGCTGTCCTCAGATACACCAGGTACATTCTTACCTCAGGGCCTTGGCACTTGCTGTCCTCTCTGCTGACAACCTTCTTCCCCAGACAGCTCCATAGCTCATGCCTTCTCCTCCCTCAGGTCTTCACTCAAATGTTACTTTCTCAGTGAGCCTTTCTCTGCCACCATATATAAACTGCAATAATCCTCCCTGACCCCCTCACTCTCTATTCCTCTTTTCTGCTCTATTTTTCTCTGAATTTTTCTTATAATTATCTCTCTTTTCCTACTAGAGTGTTAGCTTCATGAGGACCAGGACTTTGATGTGTTTTTTTGCTGCTAGATCAGTGAGATTAAACAGATGGAGCTGGTTATTTCAGCTGGTTCTAAAGCCTGTGCTCTTACTCTCTCCATGGCTCTCATAGACTAAAAGTCCGGATCACAGCAGAGGTGACAGAAACAAACACCCATCCTACAGTCCATAGCTTAAAATGATTTCTTTGCAATTTAGATGTCAGCTTATCACATTCCTTAACTTAGACATGTTTTAGTTACTTGGTCATAACTTTACTGTCAATGATATGGCTTTTCTGCCTGATCTGTGGTGGTGCAGTGGATAAAGCATCAACCTGGAACGCTGAGGTTGTGGTTTGAAACCCTAGACTTGCCTGGTCAAGTACATACAGGAAGCAACTGCTACGAGTTGATGTTTCTTCATTCTCCCCCTTCTTTTTCTTTCTCCTCTTTCTCTCTCTCTCCTTCCTCTCTCTAAAAATCAATAAATAAAATCTAAAAAAAAATATGGCCTTTATAACTCACTGTAATTAACAGAAGAAATGTTTCAGGCCCTCGTGTAGTGCTGGATCCATAGCCCAAGGAAATCAGTGAGCTTGGATTCCCAGGAGACACCCAGAGGATCTGGGCTTCTGTCCATGATCCAAACACCTTTTTTAGTGTGGACAAGTACTGGAGGTATGAAATCATCCCAGCTGCCAAACTGAGGTAGAAATCTCTGTTGGCAGTTCATGCTTGCAGTGACTTCTTTTCTAGAGTTTTCTGAAATTAACTAGAGCATATAGAAAGTTTAAAAATATTAACCTCTTTAATGCATAGCATTATTAAGCTGTGTTTTCTGAAGTTTTGGGTTTATTCTCAGTTTGATAAAATCAATGAAGAAAGGCTAACAATGCTTTCAGGGAATTGAAAATAAAGTAGATGCAACAACATGATGAGATTTTCTATTCTAGAAAGTGCTGTTTTAAAAAACTTGGAAGATTGGCTATCATCTAAGTATATCAGCTTTAAGGATACATCTATATATGGGGATTGTCTAAAAAAATCTTGAGGTATTACAGTAACTTTTTTCTTCTAAGTTTTTTCCTATTTTTCAGTCATTATGTAGTGTTACTTTTTTGTATACTACTTCTTTAAATCCAAGACCTCTGGCAATCAGAACCACTGGGTTTAGTGAGATATTGGAATTTCTTGGTATAGGCAGTAGGATTAGAAGAGTAGGAGCCTAAATGCTTTTCGATTGCAGATAGATCAGAGAGGGAAAAAGGAACATGAACCCAAACAACTCCTTCCACTCCGGCCACCTCACGGAGAGGGCAGAGAAAATTGATTTAAAAATATGTATCAAGTTCTTTTTAGTGAATTAAGGTAACAAAGTGAAGCTAGGTTATTTTAAAAATAGATTTTTGCTCTGTTGTTTAAATATTAGGAATTATTAAAAATACTGAAATTGCTGTTGTTAAAACCACAAAGGCCTGATTTCTGTCACTTGTTTATATTCCTAGTATTCACTGCCAAACAATGCAGATTTTTTCTTTGTCAGAGACTATGTGTTCTATTCCTGGTTGTTTTCTCTTACAGTATTTGGTTAATTCTGGCAGAGGTGAACATGCAGTAACCAGTCTGTAACAAAACACAATAAAAATTAAAATTCATTAGAAAGTGAGCCCAGAAAATTAAGTCTTGACTTTCGGATGTCATAGCTGAGTAAGAACTAAAACGAAGTTCCTTTTATTTCTTGAAGAGTCTATTTATTTCTCTTATGGATCAACCTAGTGTAAGGTATTTTCTGCTGAGGAAGAAAGAAGAAGGACATAGCCATCAAGTGTGGACAAGCAAAAGCTTTATTTAGAGTGCTCCCAGGCGAGGTTCACTGGTCCACAAGACAGGGGCCAGGGAAGTCACGCAGCTTCTCCCACCTGGGATAATTTATAGCATGGTAGGGTGGTGGTGGGTGGCGAAATTTCATTGGCTGACAGACAGTTGTTCTTTTTCAAAATGCTCCTGGGCCATTTCTTTTGGTGGGGTGTGGCCGTTTCTTTTGGCGGCCACGGGTGGGGTGGTTCCTCATGTGACCTTCCCCCATTGCCAACTGACCTCACATTCCGACCTTTTATGTTAGAGATGCCGCTATTCATCTGGCTACTTCCTGCTGGTTAGCAGTGTCGGTGTCGTGGGGTGGTGGCAAATTCCCTGTGGGAGGAACAGGAGTAACAGGAGGATCTGTGGGGCCCAACTTTTTAGTGAGCCAGAGACAGGTGGGACCCAGTGGTTCTGATTGCCAGAGGTCTTGTATAGGGGCAAGCTTGAGGCGGGAAACATGGTACCAAGGTGTTTGCCCTAGGAGCTTGGCTGCGGTAGGAGTAGTCAATATTATCATATGGAGTCCCATCCATCTGGGCTGTAGGGAGCCAGGTTGGAGTTCCCTTAGAAGAATGTTGTCCCCTGGTTGGAGGAGGACTGCTGGATGAGCTTCACTTGGACTCCCTATGGGAAGGAGAGTCTGGTCTGCACATTCCATGAGAAGATGGCAGAGTAAAGACAGAAAGGGGAGGTATGTGGCAAGAGGAGGGGGGTTGACAGGTAAGTTGTAATTGATTAAAAATGGTCTACTGTAAACCAGCTCAAAGAGGTTAAGTCCAGTGGGGTTTTGCAAGGTTGCTCTGATTCTGGTGACTGCCAGGGGGAGGAGGTTTGGCCAGGAGAGTCTGGTCTCAATGGAGAGTTTAGTTAGTTGACCCTTCAGGATGCCATGGGCCCTTTCCACCTTACCCGATGATTGAGGGTGATAGGGTATGTGGAGTTTCCAGGTGATGTTGAGAGAGGTGGCAACCTGCTGGACTCTTTGGGCAGTGAAGGCCAGGCCGTTGTCTGACTGGGTGGTAGTAGGCAGTCCAAATTGCAGGATGGTACATTCAAGGAGAATGGAGGCAACGGTGTCTGCCATTTCTCGAGAGGTGGGAAAGGCTTCTGTCCGCCCTGAAAAGGTATCAACAAAAGTTAGGAGATAGAGGGGGCATGTGAGTGAAGTCAATTTGCCAATCTTGGCCAGGTAAGTGCCCCCTCAGCTGATGAGTATGGAAGCAGGGGCGAAGACCCCCTTGCGTAGAGGTTTTGGAATAGATAATGCATGCTGTGTGTACCTTTTCAATAGTTTGCTGTAGGCCTGGGAAGAAAAAGAGTGATTACAAGAACTGTTAGAGAGCTTTTGGCCCTATGTGTAAGGAACAGTGGATATCAGAAAGGAGAGTTTCAGCCTGTCCTTTTGGTAAGGCAATTCTATCTCTGAGAAATATCCATCCCTGGTTGCACATGTCTCCACCTTTTCTGAGGAGAGCCTGTTCTTCCTCAGGAGTGTAGGAAGGTTTCAAGGAGGTGGGAAGAAACATGAGAGGAGTGGGGGAGGTCCCCGTGGTGAGGTTTTGAGCCGCTGCATTGGCCCAAGCATTTCCCAAGGCCACTGGGTCCTGAGAGGTTTGATGGCCCCTATAATGTACCATAGCCACCTCAACAGGAAGCTATAATGCCTGCAAAAGTTTAGAAATGAGGGTAGCATTGATTTTGGGGGAGTCCCTGGTAGTGAGGAAGCCCCTTTCCTTTCAGAGGGCAGAGTGGCTGTGGGTGATTTAAAAAAGCATATTTAGAGTCAGTATATATGGTTACGTGTTTTCCCTGGGCCAGAGTGAGTGCCCGCATGAGGGCAATTAGCTCTGCTTTTTGAGAGGTGGTGTCCTCTGGCACCTGTTGAGTGTGGAGGAGGTGGTGACTACCACGTAGGCTGCCGGTCATCATCCATCGGGTCCCTGTAGAGAGCTTCCATCTACAGAGTATTAGATCTGGATCTTTTAAATGAGAATCTGATAATCCATCTCGGGATCTGTTGAGGAAATCTATTAGCTCTGTACAAGAGTGGGTGGGTTCCGGAAGTATCATTGGAGCTGGCAGTAGAGTGGCTGGGTGAGTCGGAGAGAGGGCAAAAAGTGACTAAAGGGTTTTCAATGAACAGGAGGTGAAATTCTTGTAGACAGGAAGGACCCAATAGAGAAAGAGATTTGTGCAAAAGGAGGTCGGTGAGCCTGTGGGAGGAGAAGACAGTGATGGGTTGGGAAAGGGTGCGTTTAATGGCCTCCTTGGTGAGTTCAGCTGCCATGCCCAGTGCCCGGAGGCAGGGCTGCCAACTTTTGATGGTGATGTCTAATTGTTTAGAGAGATATGCCACGGGTGGTATGTGGGCCCCAAAGGTTGAGTCAGTACTCCAATTGCATTACCGTGCTTTTCATCAGTGAAAAGGTGGAAGGGGTGTCTGGGGTCAGGTAAAGCGAGAGGGGCAGAGGGGATGAGGGCATCTCGAAGGGTAGAGAAAGCCCTTTTAACAGTGTTGAGGGATGTGAGAGGTCCCATGGGAGTCTCTTTTGCAGCCTCGTAGAGGGGTTTGGCTAAGAGAGCAAAATTAAGAATCCAGTGTTGAAAGAAGCCTATTAGACCGAGGAAAAAAAGAATTTGATCCACAGTGGTAGGTGGCTGGAGACTGCAGAGGGTCTGAGTTCAATCTAGAGTGAGACCTCAGGTGGTAGGGGTTAAGGCTGAGAGTGAAGTTGAGCCTTAGTAGAGGAGACATGATACCCCTTCATGGCGAGGAAGTTAAGAAGGGTGGTGGTGTGTTTCCTTGAGGTGGACAGGGAGGGGCTGCAGAGGAGTAGGTCATCTACATAATGCAAGAGGGTACTTGTCTCGAGATCACATGCAGCTAGATCCTGAGCTAGCGCCTGCCCAAACAGGTGTGGGCTGTCCCTAAATCCCTGGGGCAGGACGGTCCACATAAGTTGTTGGGCTGCGTTAATGTCCGGGTCCATCCAGGTGAAGGCAAACAGAAAGTACGAGTCAGGGTGTAGAGGAATAGTAAAGGAGGCATCCTTGAGGTCTAGAACCATGAAGTGAGTGATGTCAGGGGGAATGTGTGAAAGTAACATGTATGGATTAGGGACCACTGAATGGAGGGGGACAACTGCCTTGTTTAATTAGTCGTAAGTCTTGTATGAGGTGATAGGCCCCTGAGGGTTTTCGAACAGGAAGGATGGGAGTATTACAGGGGGAGCCCATAGGGATGAGTAGGCCTTGATTTAAGAGGCTGGTAATTATGGGTTTAAGGCCCTGTTGATGATTTGCCAAAATGGGGAATTGGGGACTAGATGGGAATTGGGAGGGATTCTTCAAGTGGATGTGTACAGGTGGGTGGTGCATTGCTACCACTAGGGTCAAGGTGTCCCAAATTTGGGGGTTGACAATGTCTGGTGGAATAGAGGGTACAATCGAGTTAGGGTGATCTGTAGTAGTGGGAGAGCCTTCAGTCAGGAGTGGTAGGAGTAGGTGGGAAGATGCTGTCAGGGATGCTGTCAGCTGGACAGTGGCTCTAAGACTTTGTAGAATGTCCCAACCCAGGAGGGGTACAGGGAATGAGGGCATAACTAAGGAGTGCAAAAAGGGGATTCTGTCCAAACTGCATGTCAGGAGTGGTGTGTGAAGAAGAAAAGAAGGGGTCTCATCCACTCCCATAACCGAGACTGTGAGGGAACTAGAGGTCCAGAGTGTGATGGCAAAACAGAGAAGGTAGCCCCCATGTCCACAGAATTGAGATGGACTTACCCACTACCTGTAGTATTACCCGGGCTCAGCGAGGGTGATGGGGGTCTTCAAGTCCAGGCCTCGTCAGTCGTCTATGAAACCAAGAAGTTCGAGCGATGGGCCCACCTGGCTTTCTTGGCCTCCCATTTCAGTGGCTTGTCCTCTGTGTGGAGGCGCTAAAGAAGAGCCTGTTACCCGAAGGGCTCAATCGCTTCACCAGTAGCCAGGTTGCTTGTAGTCAGGGCAGGGTTTAGTGGGTGGCCTTGGGCAGGGGCACTGCCGGGCCCAGTGACCCTCTTTGCCACATTTAAAGCAAGCTCCTGGTGGGGTTCCTCTTTGTGGCCCGAATTTGGGGGCCTATATCTTGCCCCTGTTGATCTGCCAGCCTCAGGGCTGCCACAAGAGCCTGGGTTTGGAGAATTACCTTTTGCTGCATGTAAGCCAGGTGAGTAGACTCGGCCTTTTTCTATCGACCATTAAAAACATTAAATGCCATGTATCAGGTCTCAGATAGGGGTTTTGGGGATCTCTTTTGCCTTTTTAAGTTTCTTCTGAATGTCCAGGGCCAATTGGGAAATAAAGTGGGTGGCTAATACAGTGGCCCTGGCATCAGATGCAGGGTCTAGACGGGTATGGAGAACCATAGCATCAGTGAGGCAGTTCAAAAAGAGGGCCAGGTTATCCTCAATTTGTCATAGTTAACTACCTTTTGGGCTGCGCTCTGTGTACCAGCTATGAGACATTCAATCAGTTGGTCTTGTTGCCTCCCACCTGTTTGTCCCGTCTGGTAATCCTAGTTGGGGTCCATGTTGGGGACCACCTGTACCCCAACTGGCATTTGGTTGTTTGTGAGGTGAACCTGATCGGCATGAGTCCATACCGCTGTCCGGATTCAGTCTGGTTCATTGAGGGTAAGGATAGAAGACATGATAACATAGAGATCATGCCAAGTGAGGTCATATGCCTGAGTGAGATATTGGAATTTCTTGGTATAGGCGGTAGGATTAGAAGAGTAGGAGCCTAAATGCTTTTCGATTGCAGATCGATCAGAGAGGGAAAAAGGAACATGAACCCAAACAACTCCTTCCACTCCGGCCACCTCACAGAGAGGGCAGAGAAAGTTGTCTCCCTCTTGTGGCTCAGAGTGAGATCTGGTGTGAGCACTGACAGGAGAGGAGAGAGAGAGACTGGTATCTGCAGGCAAATGAGGAACAGGATCTGGCGAAGGGAGAGGAGGATCCTGATAGGGCGGAAGGGGTCATGCAAGAGGGAAAGAGAATTACTCTGGGGTGTAAATATTGTGAATGAAGAAGGGGTTCTATGGAGAGTAACTTTACAGGGTGATCTTATTATAAACTCTTATCTGGGCAGGTCATGGTGGGTAGTCATGCCCCAGGCACGTAACTTCTTTTTTTTATTTTTTTTATTTTTTTATTTTTATTTATTTTTATTTATTTTTAGAGAGGAGAGAGAGAAACAGAGAGAGAGAAGGGGGGAGGAGCTGGAAGCATCAACTCCCATATGTGCCTTGACCAGGCAAGCCCAGGGTTTTGAACCGGCGATCTCAGCATTTCCAGGTCGATGCTTTATCCACTGCGCCACCACAGGTCAGGCCACGTAACTCCTTTAGTAAAAGATTTATCTCTGCCTTAAGCAAACCATTGTTTCTGTGCATCTGCCCCCCTTCTAACCCCTCCTTCTAAAGCATTACCACCCTCAAGAAAGCAAATAATAATAATTATTTTGTAATAATTGCCTTGCTTTCTCCCACCTTTATGTAATCTGTTACTTTCCCTCCTTAATCTCAAATGCATTAAAAAACACACACACACACAAAAAACTGCAAAACTTATTCTCCAGAGCATTTGAACTCTTGCTCTTAAACATATGTTGTCAGTTTTGGCCCAAACTCATAGAAATTCTCTACAGGTTTGGACATTTCTTACATTGACAATATGATTGAGCTTTTAAATTCTAGTTTAGTTCTTCTTTTAAGCAAATATAAGCCCTTGCCTTGGAATTATGAAGAAAAAATCAGACAAAGCAACCATCAGAGGGTGTTTACAAAAATCATCACCTCAGGCAGGTGCGCAGAATCAAGTCACTTCTCATTTAGAAAAATAAAGATTGGCCCTGGCCGGTTGGCACAGTGGTAGAACGTTGGCCTGGCGTGCAGAAGTCCCGGGTTCGATTCCCGGCCAGGGCACACAGGAGAAGCGCCCATCTGCTTCTTCACCCCTCCCCCTCTCCTTCCTCTCTGTCTCTCTCTTCCCCTCCCGCAACCAAGGCTCCACTGGAGCAAAGCCACCCTGGCCGCTAAGGATGGCCCCATGGCCTCTGCCTCAGGTGCTAGAATGGCTCTCATTGCGGCAGAGCTACGCCCCAAGATGGGCAGAGCATCGCCCCCTGGTGGGCATGCCGGGTGGATCCCAGTCGGGCGCATGTAGGAGTCTGTCTGACTGCCTCCCCATTTCCACCTTTGGAAAAATACAAAAAAAATAAAATAAATAAATAAAATAAAAATAAATAAATAAATAAATAAATAAAGATAATACTAGGCATTATTTGTTGTCGACATTGATAATTTACAACACTCTAAACTGAAGCCAAATTTTTTATCTTAAAGATTCTTTGCTTTATTAGCTATTATCAACAAGATGGGTAATAGCAAATGTTGGAGAGGCTGTGGAGAAAAAGGAACCCTCATTCACTGTTTGTTGGTGGGACTGTAAAGTAGTACAACCATTATGGAGGAAAGTATGGTGGTTCCTCAAAAAGCTGCAAATAGAACTACCTTATGACCCAGCAATCCCTCTACTGGGTATATACCCCAAAACCTCAGAATCATTGATACGTAAAGACACATGTAGCCCCATGTTCATTGCAACACTGTTCACAGTGGCCAAGACATGGAAACAACCAAAAATCCCTTCAATAGAAGACTGGATAAAGAAGATGTGGCACATATACACTATGGAATACTACTCAGCCATAAGAAATGATGACATCAGATCATTTACAGCAAAATGGTGGGATCTTGATAACATTATACGGAGTGAAATAAGTAAATCAGAAAAAAACAAGAACTACATGATTCCATACATTGGTGGAACATAAAAACGAGACTAAGAGACATGGACAAGAGTGTGGTGGTTACCAGGGGTGGGGGGAGGGAGGACATGGGAGGGAGGGAGGGAGAGAGTTAGGGGGAGGGGGAGGGGCACAGAGAACTAGATAGAGGGTGGCGGAGGACAATCTGACTTTGGGCGAGGGGTATGCAACATAATTTAATGATAAAATAACCTAGACATGTTTTCTTTGAATATATGTACCCTGATTTATTAATGTCATCCCATTACCATTAATAAAAATTTATTTAAAAAAAAAAAGATTCTTTGCTTTATAAAATTTTCATAATTTTAACTGAACTCAAAAGTCCCATTGTTTCTATTATTTCTAATCTGGAATCACCCTGTGCTTTACTCAAGGGTTGTTCATGCACATTTTAGGTTCTTTTTGGAAGATGTTTTGAGATTAGAGACTGATGATGACATATGTTTTAAAAAGTCCCATAATGTTTATGTCTGAATCAGCAGTAGAAACACATTCCTAACTTAGTCCACAGTTTTGTTTGCTCATTCTACAGATTTTCAAATTCCCAGTGAGTAGGTAGGGTTGTTTGAACCATTTGTAAAACCCAACTCAGACTCATTGTGTTAAAGTTGTCATTGGAAACCACAAACACTTCACTAATGATAACCAGAGGCCCGACTTTCATCTTAACAATGAACAACCTGAGATAGCACTTGTGTAAGACAAGCAGTCTGCCAACACATTTCCATGTGATGACACATCCCAATCATCACTTTAAAATTACTTCTCCATGAACAATAGCTTCTGACAAGTAGTCTGATTTTCTTTTTAAGGAATCTCTTTCTACTTCAATCTGAGAAATTTTTATTTACACTACTAAGAAAATTATAGAATGAATAACAACATGTTCTCATTAACCTCTTTGTTTTTTTTTACACTGTTTATGTTCTTAAATGAAATAAGAACCTAATAAATAGCAAAAGCATTTGATAATAAGCATTATTTTTAAAGTTAAAAAACAATGATATTTATTTATTTTCATATCTCATTAAAAATATTTCTTTGTAGGTGAGATAATATTGTATGATTAAGAAAATGCTCTCATCGTATTCTTCAAAGATGACTAGTATGGTATCCTATATAGTTGATGCCCAATCAATATTTATTGATTGATTTAATAAGTAAAAGGTCTCTAAAGAAGTCTAATTTAAAGTAGTATTATTTCTGTAAAAAGATGGAAATTTGTAAGTACATTTAGCCTATTTCAGTCTTTTCTTCCACTTTCAAACATTAAACAAAAAATCACCTGTTTTAAATTTTAAGGACTTTCTTTTTTATCTAAGGAGACTTTAAAAGATTATGAACATTTATTAATAAAAACAAATGCTTTCTAATGAACTAATTTTGTATAAGGTTAATACATAAATCAAACTTTGCATAATTTCCATCTAATCAAAAAGTAAATGTGGTATACAGAGAAGGCTTAAAACAAATTATTGTTTAGCATTGCTGATTGAGCCAAAATCTAATCTTGAACTTATTAGAAATAATCTACTGTTAAGTATTTATTTAACTCTACCTTGGATGAAAGCATAATAAATTTCCCTCACTCCCATTTTCAATTTCAAATGCAATCATTTAGGTTTTATAGGTTTTTCTGCTTTTTCTTTTTTTCTGAGGTATTGGCTAATCTATATTAAAGCATTTTGCCCACATGATGGGGTATCTCTTTTTTACTCACCGTAAAGGTATATTCATGCTTCTTCTCTTTGCCTTAATATGTTCCTGACCTGAGCTTCTCTCTGACTCTCAATCAATTGATTTGCATTTTCAATCATTCAATAAATCTGAAGATGATGGACCTTAAGGCTCTATGCATCTACATCTGTGAGGGATCAAAATGGCATTCTGATTTCATGGCATTAAATGTGTGATGTTCTCAAAGAAATAATAAACTGGAGGTCCCTAGAAGACTATTTTCCTGAGAATTTTGACCAAAAGTATGTCTATTATTCAAAATTAAAAATAAACATTGAAAAACTGAAAACTGGCCATTGGTTTACCTAGAGCAGGGATAGTCAACCTTTTATACCTTCCGCCCACTTTTGTATCTCTGTTAGTAGTAAAATTTTCTAACCACCCACCGATTCCATAGTAATGGTGATTTATAAAGTAGGGAAGTAACTTTACTTTATAAATTTTTTTTTTTTTTTGGTATTTTTCTGAAGCTAGAAACGGGGAGAGACAGTTAGACTCCTGCATGCACCTGACCGGGATCCACCCGGCACGCCCACCAGGGGGCGACGCTCTGCCCACCAGGGGGCCATGCTCTGCCCCTCCGGGGCGTCGCTCTGCCACGACCAGAGCCACTTTAGCACCTGGGGCAGAGGCCAAGGAGCCATCCCCAGCGCCCAGGCCATCTTTGCTCCAATGGAGCCTCTGCTGCAGGAGGGGAAAAGAGAGACAGAGAGGAAGGAGAGGGGGAGGGGTAGAGAAGCAGATGGGCGCTTCTCCTGTGTGCCCTGGCCGGGAATCGAACCCGGGACTTCTGCACGCCAGGCTGACGCTCTACCACTGAGCCAACCAGCCAGGCTACTTTATAAAATTTATAAAGCAGAGTTACAGCAAGTTAAAGCATATATATAATAATAATTACTTACCAAGTACTTTATGTTGAATTTTCGCTGTTTGGCAGAATAAATCTTTATAAAACAACTTACTATAGTTAAATCTATCTTTTTATTTATACTTTGGTTGCTCTGCTACCACCCACCATGAAGGCTGGAATGCCCACTAATGGGTGGTAGGGACCAGGTTGACTACCACTGACCTACAGCCTTAATTTTCCTGGGTACTCCAATAGGTGTGGGAACAAGCAGCTCAGTTTTAAAGAAAATACCTGAGAAAGGATGGAGTGGATGCCATATTGAATGGTGGTTAAGAACATGAATTCTTGAAACTACTGGCCTGGATTCATATGCTTATAGTACCATTCATTTATTAACCTTATGACCTGAAACAAATGTTTAATATATTCTATGTCTCATATTTTTCAGATATAAAGCAAAAACAGGCTTTTCAATAGTACCTACTTCATAAGGCTGTTGTAAAGACTAAATAAGATAATACCTTTTAAGCCTACTAAGTAGTAATCCCTCAATATGCATTAGCCATTATATTGTATTCCAATACATTTTATTCCAGTATGTCCTACCTCTGCCTGGACCTGTGAGGAACTAAGGCAGGAGGTAACACTGTGCTTTTAAATTTCAACCATAGCACTCGGATCTATGGAGGTGCTCTAATACCTCCAAATCTCCAAGCTTGGTTCTGGTCTGAGACATAATGTTTCCATTGTAGTTGCTCTAGAGAAAATAAAATTGAGAAGTCACCAGATTGTAAACATTATGGAAGTAAGACCATGATTTCTTTTTAAAGAAGTAAGTGCACTATCTTGATATTCTTATCTGAAAAATTAAAAGTAGCTGCTCTCCAGCAGAGCGGAAAATTTTTATGCCAAAACGAAGTGAAGAATTTACTCCTCTTAGTTTCTTCCCACAGTGTCCATAAAAATGCTGAGGTTGTTTATTTTGCCAGATGGTTTTTCAGACCCTGCTGAAACGAGAGATGCCCTCATTTTATATTTCCCTCAAATTCTACCACAAACCACACTTCTAGGGAGAGAGAAAAAAGTCGCCATGTCAGCATGTTTACCTTCAACTGACTAGGAAGTTGAAACTTGCCCGTAGATGATGACTCACCATTGTAGCCCTATAAAAGAAAAGGTCCTGGGCTGTGGGAAGGCAGCTGCCTCCAGGCACAACATTCAAGATGCACTCAGGTGTCCTGGCTGCCTTCCTTGCCTTGAGCTGGACTCACTGTTGGTCCCTGCCCCTGCCCAGTGATGAAAATGATGAAGATTTGTCTGAGGAAGACTTCCAGTTTGCAGAGGTAGACTATCTTGCCAATCACAATGGTGTGATGTATATTATAAATGCCCTTCTCTTTAAAAGCAGGTCATTTGCTCTTTTTTCTAGTACTACCTCAGGTCATACTACCATCCCCTGAATCCTGCTGGCATCCTGAAGAAGAATGCAGCAAGCTCTATGGTGGACAGGCTCCGAGAAATGCAGTCTTTTTTCGGCTTAGAGGTGACTGGTAAACTTGATGATAGCACCTTAGACATCATGAAAAAACCAAGATGTGGGGTTCCTGATGTGGGCGAATACAATGTTTTCCCTAGAACTCTCAAATGGTCCAAGATGAATTTAACCTACAGGTAAAAGTATAGGCTATTTTTCTTTAATTATTAGTTTTTTTAGTAGTATTAAATGTCTGATTTTCATCATAAGCTACAGATGACAAAATATGCATGGTCTCATTATTTTTTAGATAGGCCTTAAATATTTAACTGAGAGTTAAATAAACCCAGGAATAACTTTAATACTGTTGATGAAAATGTCTCATAACATCAATTATTGTTATAGTAACCAACATTTTTTTCACTGGAAATCCAAAAGTATTCTTTAGATATGAGTCAAAACAGGAAAAATCTAGGTTTAATAAAATTTAAAAATGTATAACATCAGGCATATTTATTATAACAATGATAAAAAGAGAGAGTTCTATTCTTTCTAGGAACTTTTCAGAACTATTTAATTTGTTTAGGTTATAGTAATACAATTCTAAACTTTTAGTGTGCAATGTAAGTTTTATTAAACATCAGAATGCTATAAATTAAAAATGCCAAATGGTCAGATATTTGGTGATAATTAACATGTCTGACTGAATTTTTCATTATTTTAATCTTTGCATTAAATCATAATTATTAAAAGTTCTTTAAAACAATGTACCACCAGTATAACTTTTGGAGAAGCCATTGCATTTGGAGTTGAAAAGCTGTATTCCAAGAAAATATATTCTAAAATAGCTTTTACTCTCTAAAAATCTAATTAAAACTTTCTCTGTTGAATAGAATTGTGAATTATACCCCTGATATGACTCATTCTGAAGTTGAAAAGGCATTCAAAAAAGCCTTCAAAGTTTGGTCTGATGTGACACCTCTGAATTTTACCAGACTTCACAATGGTACTGCTGATATCATGATCTCTTTTGGAACTAAAGGTAATGATTCAGAATTGTTTTTGCAATATTTGTATATTCTACTCCTTAATTAGTTCTATTTTTAAGATTTTTTTATTGAAATCATTTATTACTTTTTACAGAATTCAACAAAAAATTCGCCAAGATCCCGTGCTAAGCACTATTGGGTATAATTAGATTCTTAACTCTTGCTTTTGTGCAGAGCATGGAGACTTCTATCCGTTTGATGGACCCTCTGGTCTGCTGGCTCATGCTTTTCCTCCTGGGCCCAATTATGGAGGAGATGCCCATTTTGACGATGATGAAACTTGGACAAGTAGTTCCAAAGGTAATATTTCTTATAAAGATTTCATTAATGATTACTAGATGAGACTAGACAGCCATTGATAGGAAGTTAAAAGGCATATGCATTATATGTAAAAGTACATGAATTATACTTGGTATTTGATTACATATATTTTTAAAAAGTATAAAAGTTTATCTTAAAAAAGTTTATCTTATTATTCTCCACAAGTAACACTTCTACAAACCAGTGTGAAACATTAAAAATGAGTAAAATCTACCTTGTTAGTGGCTGGAGGGAAGTAGGACCTTTTAAAATGTCTTTCTGTCAACCAAAGTATTGTCACTGTGGGTTACCTTTTGGCTTGTTAAGTAGAGTTTATTACAAATATATATCTAAAAACTACTAGTTAGATATGTAGATCATAGATGAGTTGGATGTGAGTTGAAATAGTTTTATCCCCTTAGTAGAGATATTAATGGAACAAGTCCAGTCAAATTTTTGTTTCTTGGTGTTATATCAGTTACCTGTTTCAGAATTGTCAATATCACTGATTTTATAAATACCACTCTTAACAAAACCAAGATAGTGTCTTCTCCAAATAGCATGAATCAGACCAGATGAAAGTTATATTTACAAGAGAAAACTGAAATTGAGGGTTGAATAAATTCAGTCAGTAGTTGAATCTTCAAAGGCTCAAAAGAGTTGGAAATGTTAATTTCCATAACAAACAAACAAACAACCTGACCTGTAGTGGCACAGGGGATAAAGTGTTGACCTGGAATGCTGAGGTCACCGGTTCAAAACCTTGGCTTGCCTGGTCAAGGCACATATGGGAGTTGATGCTTCCTGCTCCTCCCTCCTTCTCTCTCTCTTTCTATCTATATAAAAGTGAATAAATAAAATCTAAATATAAAGAAAACAAAACAAACAAACAAACTGTTTCAACTAGGACTTAACTTTGGAGCAGTACTGACCCCTAGTTATGACAATTATGACAATTAGAGGTAGTCTTCCTAGATAGTTAATTTTTATTATTCATTTAAATTAAAAAGATTATTTTTTTAAAGAGTATAACTGGGCTTTGAATGATCAATGTCATAACTCCCATGCCTCTACTCTGTCTTTTGAAGGAAAAATGAGAATTTACATATTTATATTCTGTTTCACAGGCAAGAATGGTTTTAGGAAGAAAGAGTAACATTTAGTATTTTTAAGACTGTCACAATAAATCTCAGTTTTAGGTTGTTGCACAAATTTTGGGTTTGAATATTTACTTGAAATAAATGAAAATATCCACAAATAAATCAAGATTAATTTTTCAGCTAAAGGCCAGAATAGCATCCATTACTAGTCATTTCAATGACAGATTACTTGTCACTCAGATGATGTGAACTCTGATTACTTTTATGATCTGCACAATTTACTGAGTTAATTACACATTTTCTTTATGCATAAGCTATGATAACAAAGAGTATTTAAGGTCAAATTGAAACCACTGGCTCCAGTTTTCATGCGTTATTTTTCTTTTAATCTTTTTTATCTTTTCCCAATTTAAAATACAGTGTCAAGAGGCTCAAAAACTGGTGGAAAGAATGACTAGAGGACATAATGTAAATACAGAATCATAGTAGTTTTTTTAAAGTAAAGGGAAGTTGACCAACTATTCTCAAAATTTCTGTTTCTTTGAAATCTAGGGTCAAGAGATATTCTCAAAGGGATCATTTGGTTGGAATTTGTTCCCAAGTAGATTCTCAGAGACTCTATTTAGTGCATTCTCCAAACCTGGTTATCATCCTTTTGAATGCTGCTTCCTATTTAGATGATGTTCTAGGCAGCAAAAGTAGATTTAGGCATGTTCATGTGGAAAAGACTTAGTAAATAATAATACTCTTGTTTTGTGTACTCACAACTGTAAACATATTTATGCCTCCACCCTATATAAACACCCATGTGATTTCCCATGACTCCTCATTTACGGTCATCACTGTTCACTTCCCTCATCTCACCTGAGAGAACAGAGAACAAGTCAGGATTGCGAGTAAAGTCTTACTTATTATTTGGGAGCAATATAATTAAATAGGTAACTGTAATAAGAGCACTAAATTGTTTATAAAGAATAAAGCAGTTTTTGAATCTCCCTTCAAGCAACTGAATGCTAATATTTAAAAATGAGCAAAATAGCAAAGAAAGGGGAATGATGGCATGTAAAATAGATGAGGAAAATAACATTAACCTTCCTTCCAGTGGTCATTGGAGGACCTTGCTTTCTCCTTGTTTCTTTATTTTCTTACAGGCTACAACTTGTTTCTTGTTGCTGCCCACGAGTTTGGCCACTCCTTAGGTCTTGAGCACTCCAAGGACCCAGGAGCACTCATGTTTCCCATCTACACCTACACGGGCAAAAGCCACTTTGTGCTTCCTGATGATGATGTGCAAGGGATCCAGTTTCTCTATGGTAACTCCTACTTAATTGGCTTAACAGCAAATAAGACTTACACATTTATTTTCTTAATCATTAGTGTTACCATTACCACTTTTGCTGTTGTGGTTTTGTTCTTAAAACCTGGGAAAATAGGCCCATTTATTCTTTCTAAATCTAACTGCATGCTCAAGTAGAAAATATTCCATTATCCAAAATTTTTATAGATTATAACTCTTTGTATTTGTACTTTATACATTGCAAAGTACATTTGACACCCTCAAAACACCTCTGACATAAGAAAATAATTTAGCCTCCAATTAACCAATGAAGATACTAAGTTCTGTAGAGTTCAAATAGTATGTCTACAGCTGGGGGCAAATGAGCAAATGTGAGATCTTAACTAGCTATTATTAATTCTGGGCATTCTTTCAACCACTTTAGTTTGCCACAGTAGAAACCATTTAAGTGGCCTGTAGTAGTTTTAGTCAACATTTGCATTGACCATTGTAAGAATTTCTCCTTTTTTTTCCCCTTCCAAATTTTCAAAATATTTACAAAGTAATTAAACCAAAACCAAAACAAGCAAAATTACCTGCCAAAAATAGAGTTAAAGCCACAGTGCACAGCCATCAGGGTAAACACTTCTAGAATACGGCTCAGAAAACTTGCTTCTGCTGCCCAACCCACTATTTCCCTTCTGGATTTAAATCTACTATAGCAGCTAGTGTAAGCATGAGCAAGTATTTTGCAATTATTATTTTTACAATATTGTGACTAAGGGACCTAATGATAGAACTCATATGAACTAGGTAGAGAAAATGCAGTTTAGAATGTTATTGTGTGCACCCCTTTTGCACTCTTGTGAGCTGAAGAAGTCATAAACCTGTGGCGAATCTTATTAGTGTTGCTGAAGACTGGGCTTTTCACTGAGATACAGCTGCACTGTGGTAAACTGGCTAAGCAACTCTAGCTGAGGTTGATAGCTGCTGAAAAACTGGGCACGAGAAAGAACCAAGATAAGGGCTCGCACAGGGACGATGGGCTACCAGAAATGGCTTTAAGAAGAATGTGTTTCTCAAGAGCAGCCTGTCCATCGGTTGTGCAAACTTTCCTCAAAGTCCCCTCCCCACATTTCTATCATCATCCTCAAGAAACCTAAATTTGTACTTTAGATGAATTTCAAGGGATCTTGAAGGATGAAAGCAGACCTTGGTAACCCTGCAGGATGAAAGTAGGATTACATGGTATTTGGTAGGAGCAGCAGGATTTACTGCCCTCCCTGGAGGGAACCCTCTCCCGCTCTCCACTAGCAGGATCAGCTCAGCAGTAAGGTCATCCTCAGTAACTTCTTTCATTCATTTTATGATTACAGGTCCAGGAGATGAAGACCCCAATCCTAAACACCCCAAAACACCAGACAAATGTGATCCCTCCTTATCCCTTGATGCCATTACCAGTCTCCGAGGAGAAACTATAATCTTTAAAGACAGGTATTCTTGACATTATTTTATAAAATCTGCATGTAACAAACATTTGTGAAGCTGTCTGCAAATTGCTGAAACATCCAGTCAAACTTCTGATGGTGAGGTTAACAGTGAAAATAACAGAGCCTTATGCAGTTTACTACTTCAGATAAAATAAATTAAACATTTTATTTTCCAATGAATGGACTTGGCATTGTGTCAGCTTCTTATATCTTTGGTATAGTTTTTTTATAAAGATAATTAAATAAATATATAAATCCAATTTATTTAAAAACACAAAAATTGAAATTAATTACCATATTAGTAAACAGTTACTCATAATGTCCACATGAATTCCTTTTGGTATGAAAATTTTTTTATGGGTACACATGTTGAAATATGAGACAGGGAGTGCTTTATAACCTCAATTTGTTGGTAATAAAAAATATTAAATTTTAATTTTGATATGCTTATAAATATACTTAATTGTTTGTTTACTCATTGATCAATTAATTGTTGCCTCATCTATGATCCATTAGCATTTCTACCTTCTCTATCATAGCTCTAGTGACACTACACTATACTGTAGGTGTTTCCTCATTCAGGGTTCCCCAGGCCATGAGATCTTGGTGGACATAGTTTATGTGACTAATGTTTTCTTTCCAGAGCCCTACACGGTGCCTGGTATATTTTGTTTCCGTTTTCGATACATGCAAAATTGAGCAAAGCATGATCTCGACACACAAAGGACTTTCAGCCTTCACAAAGGCTCTATAAGACTTAATTTTAATACTTTAGGCTTGAATTAGGATAGCAACAGCTTGGTAAACTGGCACATAATGGGAAGTGGAAAACTTTTCCCCTTCACAGGTGATAGAGAATGCTTGTGTCTAAATTATCTGCATTGATGTAGATACAAGTGGCTAGCAGGATAGAAATATTGTTCTTACAAAGTACCAGGGATGACTGTATTATTATTTTTGTGTTAGATTCTTCTGGCGCCTGCATCCTCAGCAGGTTGACGTAGATCTGTTTTTAACAAAATCATTTTGGCCGGAACTTCCCAACCGTATTGATGCTGCTTATGAACATCCTTCCCATGACCTTATCTTCATCTTTAGAGGTAAGCCTTCCACTGGCGAGGTCTTTCACATGTCCAAGGTAGGCCGTGATGAACTTGATACGCCACAGACTTCATAAAATGATCATTCCTGAAAATATAGCTAAATTAAGAACCTAGTGGAACAAAAAGGAAAACAGAAAGCACCTAAAGTATCCTCAGATTTCACAAGTAAAAAGTCTATATTATTATGATAAGTATATAAGGATATGTATTATATATAATAAATACATATGATAAATACCTACTCTTTCTTTCACAGCAATCATATCAGTTCTTTCCTGTTTCTTTTAAAAAGTATTTACTGAACAAGCATTAAAACAATGTAAATTTTGAAAAAAATTTTAAATTTATCCATAATTCCCCTACTAAAAAGTCTATTTACTATATTTCATTTTCTCATCTTCTTTTCTAGTTCTTCACTATATATAATACATATTTTTAAATATTTATATTCATAGTATATGTACATTTTAATACTCTACTTGTTCCCTTGACAAAAATATCATAAAAAGTTTTCTAAATTGTCATTCCACCTTCATGATAATAATTAAAATGATTACATAGCATTCTACTAACATTGTTTCTGTTGTTTGACTATTATAATTAATGCTGTAATGAAGTTATTTTTTAGAGGCTGAAATAACTTTTTATTTTATATAAAATTTGAGTTTTAGTCCAATTTACTGTTTCTACTGTGTTTCTTATTCATGTAGAAATCTTAATGTATTTTTCATCCAACTTTAAACTTAATATTCAGAGGTAATAAATTGCCAAGTTAATTATGATATTTGCTTGGTTATACTAATAATTAGGAAATTAGGGATCTTAAATATTATTTTTGTTTGAAGAATGTTCATGTTTCTATATTTAATAAACATGGTGACCACCAAAACTGACTAATTTATTTCTAAATAATTAGTTATTGACAACAAATACTAATTTATTTTTAAATGTATAAGATGAGTTTTTATTTGTTAAAGTTAATGTCTATATATGTGAATCCTGATAGATTCTCTTGAATAATGAGACCATTCTTTTACTTATTCTAGGCAGAAAATTTTGGGCTGTTAATGGTTATGACATTCTGGAAGGTTATCCAAAAAAAATATCTGAACTAGGATTTCCAAAAGAGGTTAAAAAGATAAGTGCAGCTGTTCACTTTGAGGATAGAGGAAAAACTCTCTTCTTCTCAGGAAACCAGGTCTGGAGGTATGGCGGCCATATTTACTGATCCATTATCTTGTGTCATAGCTGCAAAGGGGGTCTTGCACATCTCTCACTACTTTACATTGTTATCTCATGCGCATTTATAGAAATGTTAAGCCATTCATATTAATTTCTGTCCTGTGTCAGCTCCTGCAGGCAGCTTCTCAGAGATTTTAAAGTTTCAAGTCCTCTTGAAAATGCATATATATGTATTCGTATAATTCTCGCCTCATCTGAACCACATATTTTTTTCTTTTTTAGCCATTTGTTGTAGCTCAACTGTGCTAAAACCATCTCTCACTATGTGGGAGATCAATAGAAAATTGTTCAATGCATTAACATATATTGATTTTTCTCTAAGAATACTTTTCTAATAACATACTTTATAACAGATATGCAATTTGTAAAATGGGAATGAATTTGTAACTATCTTTACAAAGAGAGCTTTTAGACAAGTCAAAAAATACTCACCAGACATCCACTGTACACTCAGTATTATAATTCCTTATTTTAAAAATCTACTAGATGTTTTAAATGAATGTAAAATTTTAGAACTTGTTAAATTTGAAAGATGCCATTATATCATTTCTAAGGTAAATTCTAAGAAATAAAACCTACTTAAGGATTTTTTTCTTATTAAATAGCTATGATGATACCAACCACATGATGGATAAAGGCTACCCCAGACTAATAGAAGAGGACTTCCCAGGAATTGGTGATAATGTAGATGCTGTCTATGAGAAAAATGGTAACTAATTTCATTGCACAGACTGTAATAGGGGGTTTCTATAGTCCTTCAAATCATTTTCCTTGTAAAGGATTTTTATGTAAGATTTAGATATGCTAAGAAATGTATGGTAGTTAAGGAATTAGTCATTCCTTTGTGACTATGTCCACTGACAGCAAACAAACAATAATATGCTTAGAATAAATAAAGATTTTACTTAATGATTGCTAATCCTATGAATAAAAGACTCCAAACCTTAAACACTATCTTAAACCAATGTTAAAGATGCCAAGATGCAAGGAGTACTGCTATAATTTAATTTAGGGGTGGAGTGGAGAGTAATTTACATATGAAGACCAATAGCTATCATAACTATATAATGAGTTTTATTTGAATTATAAAAAGGACTGTTATTCTTAATTTACAGCAAATAACTAATATCAATACCTCAGTCATCAAAACAAGAACTCATGACAAGACAGCAGCTAATTTGAGGTGATAATTTAGGAGAGCTGAGAACTTTTGGACCTATTCCTCCTTAAACTATAAGCAATATACTAAAGCATTAGTAGGGTTTATAAAGCTAAATAAGATAAATGTTGGTATGTTAAAAAAAAAGGTGGCTCTAACAGAATAGATTATTAAGGGTAGCTTGAGTAAAACCTTATTGTTTTCAAACTGAATTTTTTTTTTTTGGTCTTTTTCTTATAGGTTATATCTATTTCTTCAATGGACCCATACAGTTTGAGTACAACATCTGGACTAACCGTGTTGTTCGTGTCATGCCAGCAAATTCTCTATTGTGGTGTTAAGTGTCTTCTAAATATTGTTATTTAAATCCTGAAGAACATTTGGAATAATACTTCCAAAATATGGGAGGGGGGGGCAAAGACAGGGAAAAATATCAGGGGAAAGCTTTGTTCTGCGAGCAAGCTTCAGTAAATTATGTTTGAATATGTAATATCTGTATAACTATGTGTGGCTGGAACCACTTTGAATTTTAAAATAATGGAATTCAGTATCTCTAAGGATCACCTAACTCTTATGTGTTATATAGAAGCAATAATTGACAATATTCCCACATCAAACATGGAACATATGGACTGTCAAAGAGAGTTAACATAATTTTTAATATAGTTATAAGGCAAGTTTTCAAAAGCATAAAAGTAAATCACATTTATATAATTAATAAATCATTTTTGTCGAAAAATATATAATTGTATACAAATAGAATTGAGGGATCATATGGTAGCCATAGAAAAACAAAGATGAATCAAAGGTAAATGTCTGTCTGTAATAAATATATTGTAAACAACTTTACAAAGAAAAAATATGGGTTTTGCATCAAAAATATTTGGATATGCATGTACCTTTTCATCCAGACACTTGAGTGACATATCAAAGTCACCAAAGATAGGAGACAAAAACAAATGGTGAGGACCATATGTGGCCTTTGGATTCTGTTTAAGTTTTACTTTTGACAATGACACAATGCTACTCTCAATGAAGACAGGTATTTCTTTGCATCTTTACAAAAGATAAAAAGAGACGATTTTTCTGTATTCAAATATTTAAGGTCTTTCAAAAATACCAAAGTAAAGTATTAAAATTGTTATCAAAATGACCTAAGACCACAGCATTTTCTCTAATTATTCTCATAATTATCTAATTAAGACTAAAAGTAACATTTTTACTCTATTTTCAGTGAGATAATTGTTTTAATTTTCTGGTTTACCTTGGATATGTAGCCTATTTTATTTATAGATATAGACTGAAATATATCTTATATATTGGAAGGATGTATGTTAAAACAGAAACATCCAAAATAAAGAAAACAGTTTATATAGATTGTGGTCCTCTAAGAATATGCAGAAGAAGATATCTCTCCTTTAAAAAAAAAAAATCTCTCAGTACTTTTTACAGAGCCTGGCACTTGGCATTTATTGAACATATGAATGGCCATCAAGGGAAGAACCATTGTACTGAGAGATCTTGTTTATAAAAACACAGGCAAAGAAAAGAAAGTGCTATATTTGCGAAATGTACTAGGAAGTGTTTATATTGTTTATAATAAAAAAGATATTTTCAACAGGTGGCGTTATATGGTCTATGATCTCTTTTGGTGCATTTTTAAACTTCCCTCATAAAAATACGTCCCTTGAAATCATTCCTTTTTCTTGCCAATGTTTGTTGGTGAATGTAAATCACTCACAGTTTTAGTTTTATTTTGTTTTGTTTGTTTTTTGTAAGAAACTAAATTCAGAATTTAGAATTAATTGTACCAAGCCATGTTAACTAAAATTCCGATAGAGTTTGGTTAGCCTGGTGTTGCTAAGCCCCTTCTTTCGGAGCCAACTTCCATAGAGAGTATGATTGAGCTACGAAGTGGAAAGAGAATGGATCTGGGGTTCTAATGCTTCCTCTGCCATGAAATTTACGTGTGACTTTGGATAGGTCATTTGTTCTCTTTGGGTTTTACTTTCCTGATGTTTAAAATGAGAGGACTAGCAGCTTTGGTGAAGTTAGGGAAACATGTGGGAGCAGGAAACTCTAACAAGGAAGGCACACACTATCTAGGAGCATCAGGGTTCACTGAGCTTTCATCATTAGATCCCTTCTGTTTTCCTAAACATAGCCCATCCCCAAACATTTAGGTAAGTGTCTGTTAAATGTAGACACCTAAGATGTTGAGATGATTCAGAAAAACTTGGTCTCTACCCCTGAAGGGTTTATATTTTACTATGGAGATAAAGCAATTACAATTCATTAAATTAAGTACTTGTTCAGGGGAGCAGTGAGCACTTGCTGTGGGTACAGACAAGATTATTGATTTCTTTCTCCCAACATAGCCCCCAAAGTTGATTTACACACTTTTCGTCTTCCTTGACAATTTAGTTTGATTTTTTATTTCTAAAGTTTGCTATTGAAATACAACATACTCTGTCCATCCATCCATCCATCCAATAAGTATGAAGTGAGCACCTAACTAAAGTGGGTGCTGGGGATACAGTGGAGAGCAAAGCCTCACTACTTTTGTGGCACTCACAGTGTAATTGAGGAAACAGATATTTATCAAATAGTTACAAATGACAACTGTGATAAAGAAAAGGAACATGGTGCTCTGAGAGCATCCAATAAGAGATTTTATCTACTGTGTATACATGGGGAGGGACACTTAGGGTGGTTCAGGAATGGTTACACAATGGAAGGGCTACCCAGGCTAACATAAAAAAATGTGTAGCAATGGAATAGTGAAAGGAATCAGGGAAAGGGCTGCAGGTTCCTCCCTCCAGACTGGAATGGATATGTTAAAGCTAAGTAAAGTTACAGTTGTGTTTTATGATGATTTTGGGAGAATATGGATGGGTAATCTGCAGCAAAAAAACCCCTAAAACCAACAATGTTCCTTCTAGCTTTCAAAATGCCAAATATAAATTGATGAATAAAGAAATAGACAGCTTTAGGCCCTGGCAGGTTGGCTCAGCGGTAGAGCGTCGGCCTGGAATGTGGGGGACCCGGGTTCGATTCCCGGCCAGGGCACATAGGAGAGGCGCCCATTTGCTTCTCCACCCCCCCTCCTTCCTCTCTGTCTCTCTCTTCCCCTCCCACAGCCGAGGCTCCATTGGAGCAGGAATGGCCCGGGCGCTGGGGATGGCTCCTTGGCCTCTGCCCAGGCGCTAGAGTGGCTCTGGTCGCAGCAGAGCGACGCACCGGAGGGGCAGGGCATCGCCCCCTGGTGGGCAGAGCATCGCCCCTGGTGGGCGTGCCGGGTGGATCCTGGTTGGGCGCATTCGGGAGTCTGTCTGACTGTCTCTCCCCGTTTCCAGCTTCAGAAAAAGAAAAAAAAAAAAATAGCCGAACAGATGGTGGCACAGTGGATAGAGCATCGGACTGGGGTGTGGAGGACCCAGATTGGAAACCTCGAGGTTGCCGGCTTGAACTCAGGCTCATCTAGTTTTTTTTTTGTTTGTTTGTTTGGTTTTTATTTATTTATTTTTTTTTTTACAGAGACAGAGAGTGAGTCAGAGAGAGGGATAGACAGGGACAAACAGACAGGAATGGAGAGAGATGAGAAGCATCAATCATTAGTTTTTCATTGCGCGTTGCAACACCTTAGTTGTTCATTGATTGCTTTCTCAGATGTGCCTTGACCGCGGGCCTTCAGCAACCCCTTGCTGGAGCCAGCGACCTTGGGTCCAAGCTGGTGAGCCTCGCTCAAACCAGATGAGCCCGTACTCAAGCTGGCGACCTCGGGGTCTCGAACCTGGGTCCTTCCGCATCCCAGTCCGACACTCTATCCACTGCGCCACCACCAGGTCAGGCCAGGCTCATCTAGTTTGAACGCAGCTCACCAGCTTGAACCCAAGGTCATTGGCTTGAGCAAGGGGTCACTCACTCTACTGGAGCCCCTTGGTCAAGGCACATACGAGAAAACAATCCTTGTACAACTAAGGTGCTGCAATGAAGAATTGATGCTTCTCATCTCTCTCCCTTCCATTCTGTCTGTCCTTATCTGTCCCTCTCTCTGTCTCTGTCACAAAAAAAAAGAAAGAAAAGAAATAGACAAAAAAATAATAACAACATGAATCATTCTAGGGGTTGGCATGCAACTGTTTACAATACTTCTTATGATTGAGTCAATTAATAGAAACATTAAACATTTTTAGAATATGGGTGCTTTTCCAATATTATTCTGAGAGAAGGTCAGCACTTCTCTCTGTCAGAGCATGAGGAAGAGCCTCTCCAGTGAGGGGGCCTCTGTCCGGGCCTGAAGCCCCAGTGAATGGTACCGGTGTATCCCCAGCCATAGTTACCAGCAGACAACTGGGCTGTTAGGGAAGCTCCAGGTGGATGGTTTCTAATTCCCCTCTGCACGGGAAAGGTTGTTTTATAACAGTACTCAAAGTGTGTTTTGCAGACCAGCAGTAGTAGCTGCACCTGGAAACTCATTAGAAATGCATATATTGGTCTGACCTGTGGTGGCGCAGTGGATAAAGCGTCAACCTGGAAATGCTGAGGTTGCCGGTTCAAAACCCTGGGCTTGCCTGGTCAAGGCACATATGGGAGTTGATGCTTCCAGCTCCTCCCCCCTTCTCTCTCTCTATCTCTCTCTCCTCTCTCTCTTTCTCTCTATCTGTCTCTCTCTCTCCCTCTCTCTCTCCTCTCTAAAAATGAATAAATAAAATAAAAAAAATAAAATAAATACTTGTAAAAAAAAAAAAAGAAATGGACATATTGTGCCACCACAGACCTGCATGAGAAACTCTAGCTTTGGCACCCAGATATTTGTGTTTTAACAAGCCCTTTAGATCCCTCAGATCCCACAGTCCCTTAGGAAATGTCTAAGGATGTGCTTCTCATAGCATCTTTTCTGAGAGAGATTACATAGGTATTACTGGGGCACAAAGCTTCCTGGTAAGATCTTGGGGAATACTCTTCTACATTTATAGTGCACAATAGCATATGAAAAGTTACAAGTAGTCCTGTGGCAAAGAAGCTGCTTAGCTTTGTTGAAAAATTCTTCAAACATATCTGAACATGGAAATTTATTTACTTGTTTTTATTCTTTATCATTTGTCTGGTCTCTATCTCTCTAATGGGTGGAAGGATAGATATAGATGATTGATAGATGATAAATAGATAATAGATGATAGTTAGATAGATAGATGATAGATAGATAAATAGAAAGGTGTAGGTATATAATCAAGATTATTTCCTGATTCCCATCTGTAGTCTCAACCCCAACTTCCAATCTGGTTGGTGTTACATAAATCTATCTTCTTCCACTATGGCCAAGACATTGGATTCAAATGATAACAAATGTCTATTTGGAGCTTACCAATGAGGGTAAGATATACTCCAAAGAGATTATTATGAGTTGAGCAGTTGTTTCTCATAAAATTTGCTATAAAATGTTACAGTTAAAATGCTGTTAGCTCATTCATAAATGATGTGAATATACCAGATGAATATTTTATGAAAAGTAATACTGTGTCCACAAATGTTGGTGTGTGTTTGCCAGAGCTAAAGTCCTATGCAAATGCACTGCACTCAAGTTGAATTGTTACTAATAATAGCCTCTTTCTCAGATAATGAGGGAAAAAGCTTGAAAAAACCCTGAAACTAATAGTCCCAATGTTTTTGTTTTGTTTTGTATTTGTGACACAGACAGAGAGGGAGAGACAAAGAAAGGTACAGATAAAGACAGCCAGACAAGAAGGGAGAGAGATGAGAAGCATCAACTCTTTGTTGCAGCAACTTAGTTGTTCACTGAGGGCTCCAGCAGAGCAAGTGACCTCTTGCTCAAACCAGCTCAAACCAGCGACCTTGGGCTCAAACCAATGACCCTTGGGCTCAAGCCAGTGACCATGGGGTCATGTCTATGATCCCACACTCAAGCCAACAACAGCCCCTTGCTTAAGCTGGTGAACCTGGGCTCAAGCTGTATGAACACGTGCTCAAGCCGGCGACCTCGGGGTTTTAAACTTAGGTCCTCTGTGTCCCAGTTTGACACTCTATCCACTGTGTCACCGCCTGGTCAGACCCAAATGTTTTTATAATAATAGCAATTTTCAAGATCTTATGTTGATATAACAGATTTGTCCCTGAAATTATCCTGGGAGGATTTTTATGTTAAATTAAAAATATGCCCTTGAGATCCACATACTCATGTCAGAATAAAAGTGCCAAAACATAAATAGCAAGCATCACAGAGAGCCACCACAACTAGCTCCTAAGTTCCAGAAAATATCTTGATTTAAGGATTCATCACAAGGCTGTAAGATTTGCAGTAGTTCCACTAGGTGGCACTAGCAATGCTCTTTTGCAAATGGTGACATGTTCAGATTTGAATAACTCACAAAACCAGTGCTTTGTCCTTTACCGTAGGGGTGAGGAACTTGACCAAATTAATGGTAGTTTAATTTCTGATTTTATGCCACTAACTTTCAAATAAGGTTGAACAGCTAAGATTTTCAAGAGCAGCTTGCTCTAGGTTTCTTAGACATAGGCATCCTTGACCCTTATGTCTTGAACTATAATGCTTCCTTCCTGGAAGTGAGAGTCAGGATTATGTGTCATTCCAAGCCACCAAGACCAGTGGCAGCCCTCCTCCTCCCCGGAGCTGGGGCTGTGAGTCATCACTGGCCTCTGGGTGACAAACTCCAATGTGAACCACAAAAAACACAACGTACACAGAGGAACGGAAATTGAACTAGCCAGCAGAAAGAGGAAAGAAAACCCCAAATTACCAGGCCTATTACCTGGGGAAAATGTCAAGTTTAGAGGAGGAGAATGCTTAATGTTCCTAAAGTTTCTGTCTTACATGGGTTAGTTTTTCTAACTTGTTTGGACTTTTGTACCTGATATTCCAGGATGTGTGAAATGCTGACTTAGAATTTCTTGACTTTGTTCTACCTCATTGCTGCTCATTAGGCACTAAAATTAAACCACAACTATTAGTGACCTCTGGAGAATCAAAGTGTGCTAGGTTTACACCAACAACAGAGCTATTTTTGTAAGAGTTTACCATTATGACTTCTTTGACTTAAATGGTAAAAAGTATGCCCTAAAATTAGATGCTGCAAGACAGTAAATTTTTCTTCCATATATTTAATATTTATCACCCACTATAGAAGTAATCATACACAGTAGTGTCAGCACACATCAGCTGAGCAAGGAACTAACAAGTATGAGTCCTTGATATCCAGTGAGTCTGTGAGTTTCCTAAATCTTGGTTGGAATGGAATTGGACTTCCATTATTCAAAATCAACCCGTTATATCTTACCATTCTTTATAAGCAGACTGCTGTTCCCATTTGCATAGCTTTACGCTGGATTAAAGGATATCATCCAAGCATCCTTAGCTATGTCCCCATATGCTGTGCCAAAAAGATTTAAAATTAGTAACTAAAAATGTGTTTTAATTTTTTTTTTAACATTTACCTACACCAGTAACTTTCCTTGTCTTGACAGCTCTCTCTTTCCTTTAATAAACTGGGCATTAAAAACTAGCACAGTACAGGTCACAAGCAAAACAATTCATGGGAGCCTTCCAATTCTATCTGAAAAGAAGTGTTGCTTTCTGTGGTTTAGGGTTTGGCTTCTCTGGGCTGTATATTCTAACCATCTTGTGCCTCAGTTTAGTGAGTGCCCAGTGGCTGTGACTTTGCCTTCAGAGCAGCTAAAGGAAAAAGGAGTTCTGTGAGCTGCAAGTACTTCTGAGCACAGGGGTATGCTTTGATTGCTTGTGTTGGTGCAGCTTCTGGTCAGCTCCGGTCTGGATCACTTCGAGCTGAGCAGAGGGCTGAGACAACACCAGCCATGCCTCCAGCTGGGCCCACCCGTCCCAATTTACTTATCAGGCTTTATCCCTTAATAAATAAATACTTCTATGTAATTGTATTCCCAATTTCATAGGAAACATGTAACCTGATTTATGGGTTGAATAACTGAATAAACTAAAGGCCAAGAAGGCAAGGTAACGAAGAAACAAACTATTGAGCAATATTTTGCAGTAGTGGTAATGTAAGCAGAGTACTTGAGCAACAAAATCATCCAGGAATGATGTAGGATTAACTGGAATATGAGATAAGAATTCCAAAATATTTTACTAGAATTTCCTTAAATACTTTCTAGGTATATGTAATATGCTTCTGCTTGATACTTACATTTATGTTCAAAACATTTCCTGAAATCTTTCAATGTGGCCAGTTTGGGAGAGTGGATATGATAACATTGTTATGCCTTGTGTCTACTTAAGATGAAAATAATTAGAGGAACCGGTTAGATCATCTGATTCAATTCTCATTTTATAAATAAGAAATTGAGACCAAGGGAGAGGAAATGATCTCTCTAAGATCACACAGTAATGTTGAAGACTGGACCATAAAAATCATCCCACTTTTCTGTTTCTGGCTTGTTAATTGCTCTACTCCCTTTCCAGGCCAAGTCACTATATGTTTACACATCCATTATTTATTAGGGATCATGAAATACATACAATTTTAACATAAGGGTTCCATAAATCTGATGGTGGAAAGACAGCAGAGTTGGACAGTTTATATTATCTTGGGTTATTGTCAGTGTTGGGCAAATAAGTTTGTGAACTGTGATTTTTATATTTACTCACTTTGTTAAAAATGGCTGCTGCCATTTTTGTGATCTGTGAAACTGCTAATTACCTTCCTGCTTGGGACGGGTCATTGTTATGCTAATGTGTGCTGGAAGAGGGGTCTTTGTGGGCCCAGGTAGTTTTTTAGAAGAGAAGAAGGAGGAGGAGGAAGGAAGCCATTTTTGCAGAGTTTGTGCAGAGAGGAGAAGGGAGAAGGTGTGCAGATGGGGAACCAGAGGTGACTGAGGCTGGTGGGGGCCTTTGATTCTAGGAAAAACTGGAAAAGATTCTCCTGGTTGTGGAACCAGAGAATGTGTGAGTGGGTTTTGGTGCCTTGTGTGTGCTTTACTCTCTGGTCAGTTGCAAGACTAGAATAAAGGGATGGTCCACCAGTTTTTGGCTCCGCAATTTCTTTACTGTCTGTCCTAATCTAATGGGAACCTGCATGTGAATGGCTGCAACAACTGCAGCTACTGGCCTTACAGTCAGGCACCACAATGTTCTCAGCCTTGCTGGCATCCAGTCCCCACCACTGAGGTTGTTTGACCTTACTGATTTCAGTCAGGAGAGATGCAGGAAACTTCAGCTCAAGTGCCTGGGACTCAGTGAAAAATTGTTTTGCCAGGACAACTTTGGCTTTGATTCCAGTTTTAACAACTCAGTCAAAAATGTGTTTTTCTCAAGTTTGGGTTTCTACCTTGCTACAAACTATACCCATTCCTATTCCCTGTGCCACAGTCCCTGTTTTTTAATAGCCTGTGTCCAGAGTGTCCTGCTTTCTTTTTGGCAGACCTTAGGGGCTCAAGTTCTGATCCTAGCCTCAGCCCAGAGGCTGGGTCCACTATTTATTGTGGGGTTCTGGCCTCTTCCTTCAGTGAAGACATAAATATTGAGACAAATACATATCTCAGTTTTGGTTGCTCCATCCCAAACATTGCAGGTCCTCCTGCCCTCCATTCTCAGCCATCAAGTTGGCTTCTTCAGAAGGGAAATCACTGTCAGCTACAACGCCCTGCGCCGCACCGGTGTGCCTGCGCCGCACTTGCGCACTCGCAGCACGCCTGTGCATCCGCCCCATAGCCTCACTTTGAATATTGCCAGCACAAAAAGCCGGTCACAACTTTTGCTCCTTCTAGATCTCTCATTGTCATCTCCTAGATGAACAGTATATGTTCTTTGGCCTCTTAAGACCACCTTTACCCAGAGCCTACGACTCTCCCTGAAAATCGTGAGGCTCCTCTATCCAGCAGGTTCTCCATTCCCTGCTCCCGCTCTGGTTAGCACCACAAGGCACCGCACACATACTGTGAAATCCCAGCCTGGAGATCCAGCCATGCGCACTGTATTCAGTAGTCTCCTGGCCACCACTAGGGGTATGCATGTCATTGAGGGGTCCATCTTGGTAGAACAGACTGGTGGAAAACGCAAATTCAGGCTTTGGCAATGGCGTATTCAAGAGACCCATGGTCTACAGCTCTATTTAATAGAACATAACGAGTCATATATGACTAAAAAATTTCTTAATTAAAAATGTCCACATGTGGCCCTGGTCGGTTGGCTCAGTGGTAGAACGTTGGCCTGGTGTGCGGGGGAACCGGGTTCGATTCCTGGCCAGGGCACATAGGAGAAGCGCCCATTTGCTTCTCCACCCCCCCCTTCCTCTCTGTCTCTCTCTTCCCCTCCCGCAGCCAAGGCTCCATTGGAGCAAAGATGGCCCGGGGGCTGGGGATGGCTCCTTGGCCTCTGCCCCAGGCGCTAGAGTGGCTCTGGTCGAGGCAGAGCCACGCCCCGGAAGGGCAGGGCGTAGCCCCTGGTGGGCATGCCGGGTGGATCCCAGTCAGGCGCATGCGGGAATCTGTCTGTCTCTCCCCGTTTCCAGCTTCAGAAAAATACAGAAAAAAAAAAATGTCCACATGCAAAAAGTAAAAAGAGATAAATAACATGGACTTAAATATTTTACTTAACTCAATATAGCCAACATATTTCAATTATAATTATATTTTTAAAAATTATTAATGAGACACTTTACATCTTGTTTTTATATGAAGTCTTGGAAATCCAGGGTATATTTCATACTTATGACACATCTCAATTCTGACCAGCCACATTTCCAGTGCTCAGTAGCACCTGTGGCCAGTGGCTGCCCAAAAGGACAGAGCAGGCAGGGAGCAGACGCAGGGGCAGATGGACACATCCTGGCACCTCCGAGACTGCAGTCTGCAGAGAGCAAAGTGAGCTCTTAAGGGTGTGCTACTGTCAGATCCTTTCATTTTTTTCAAGTTTTTATTCTTGCTTTGTCTTCACTTTATTCCAACTCTAACCCAGACTTCGTGACAGCACCAGCTCAGGTCTCCTTTGCTCTCTCTGCATTCCAGCCCACTGCCATTCCCCTTTCCTTTCAAGTCTCAGTGTGTGGAGAGGCTGTCGGAGGAGACCACCTGCTGCTTGACTGTACTCTCCACCTTCGGGAGGATTAGTGTGACAATGGGACAACGGGATGCTACTCTAGGAGGCTCTAGGGAAGAAATTGCAGCCAATATTATAATATGAATAACTTAACTATCTATAAAACATTGTGCCTTTCCTGACCAGATGGTGGTGCAGTGGATAGAGGATCAGACTGGGATGCGGAGGACCCAGATTCGAGACCTTGAGGTCGCCAGCTTGAGCACAGGCTCATCTGGTTTGAGCAAAGCTCACCAGCTTGAACCCAAGGTCGCTGGCTTGAGCAAGAGGTTACTCGCTCTGCTGTAGCCCCATGGTCAAGGCACATATGAGAAAGCAATCAATGAACAACTAAGGTGTCGCAACGAAAAACTGATGATTGATGCTTCTCATCTCTCTCCGTTCTTGTCTGTCTGTCCCTGTCTATCCTTTTCTCTGACTCTCTCTCTGTCTCTGTAAAAAAACAAAACAAAACAAACAAAACATTGAGCCTTAAGGCAGTACTTATCCTGCTCCTAGGATACTGGTGTAAAACCTTCAGAGAGACTCAGTCTCATTTATAAACCACATTTCTAAAATGTGATTGGTAATGAGTAATGGATTTTACACTGTTCTATGAGTTAGACTTTACATATATCAATTTGCTTATTGTCACAAAAGCTCTATTTTTGTTCCTATTTTATGAGTGAGCAACCAAGCACAGAGGGTTAAGAGACTTGTCTTAAAGTTACACAACTGGTACATGGAAGAAATGAGACTGAATCCAGATATTTTATCTTGGGAGCTCTGCTCTAAACTGAAATAACGCATGTGTAGCACTTAGCAGTCTCCTGGGCACATTGTAAGTGCTCACTCAGTAAAGGACAGGTGCTACTTTAACAGTGCTGTAGCTGGAATGCTGGGTTTAACTAAATCAGGGATACGTAGCACATCCACAAACCAGTAGCTGATGTCACCCCTTCAGATTGACCTCTGTGATCCGTAACCACTTCCTCTGTTCACATAATCCACTTCTCTTCAGTTTAGTGAAGTGACTGCATATCTTCTGTGCTTCTTGAGAATATGGAATTCTGTTTTAATGATTCCGAGAAGAAGTCTTCTGGAATTATAAATAAAAACATCAATCATACACTTCTATCTAGCGAGTAAATCCTGCCTCTCATTGTTTGGTTCTGGGCCAGCAGATGACTCTTCTGATGTGGGTGTAGCATCAGAAGGAATTTGTGCCCTCTGTGAAGACCATCTGGTAATCCATTTTATTATCCAGGCTAACAGTGAACATTAGCATGGAAATGCAGTAATTTAGAAAAAAAAAAAATGGAGAAAGCACTGAATAAAGGATTTATTAACTGTTCATAAAATACATTTTAAATCTTACTAAAAGAAATAGTTTTTCTTTACTAGAAGTCTTATTTGAGCTAGTTTTAAAATTCCTGAATACACACAAAGCCTAGGGGAAAGGCCCAGTGACATCTAAGCTGCACGGAAGACTAGCCAATCATCAGGGGTCTCTCCCAAGGAGAAGTAAGAACTCGATGGCTGTTAACAAGACACTGCACTTTGGGGCAGGACATCTAAGGCTAACATCCTGATGGATCTTCAAGGTGAACAAAGACAGAAACCATTGATGTCTAGCTCTTTTCTGAACTTATTTTACCCTATGCTTACACAACTTAACCTTGCCACATGACCCAGTCAGCTAAAGCACAGGTAGTCATTTTTCCAACCATGAGCCTGACTTTAATTCTGCATCACTAATTGAATCAACTCTGAGCATTCACAGCATAGCTGAAAACCAAATCCTCTGGTTCTTTTGTTTAAAACCTTATAGAGTAGATATAGTCATTCCTTAGACAGCTCATTGACATGACCACACATGTAGGTTACAACATTATAAGTTTATCTCATGCTGCCTGAAGGATACCTGACCTATCCCTTAGCCTGTCTTTAACCCTGACAGTTAATGCTATCAACTCCCAATTCCATTTGTGTTCCCTCTGATGGTGTCATCATTGATGATTCTTTACTTAGTGAATATGAGTTAAGAATTTGACCCAGGGGGCAAAAACACACCCTGGGGAGGCATGGTCTTACAACAGCTAAATGCCTGCTGCTGAACATGATATGATAATCAGAATTGAGTCAAGCTTGAAAAGGCGCTCAGTATATGCCTTTGAGACTAATTGCTATAGTTGAATCTCTCAAAAAGACTGGAAAGTTAACATTAATACAATTGTCTTCCACATTTCTTAGAATAAAATTTACGTCTGTTTGGGTTTCTGTTCACCACTTCCTCATGCACTAAATATAGTCATTCTGTGTACATAGCAGATTAATTTTGTTTACTAAGGTTATTGGTATATTTCTCAGGAAGAAACCAAAATTAGGTTTAAATGTAAACTGGGCCAAGCCATCAAAGCAAAAAGTTTAGGTAAAAAGTGCCAGAACATATTTGGTTAATCATGTGACTTGCTCAGCAGATTAGAGTTACAAAATATTAGGTTATTTGGTCTACATAATTTTACAAATAAGGAATAAGCAACCTTCCATGGCAGAGTAAGTAAATACTCATAGTTTCTGACCCCCAGGAGCACAATTGGTGGGTGAAGGCAGAGCAGGTTGGGAAATGACAGGTCCCTGACAGACTAGGCCTACCTACTCACTCTCAACGAAAATGCAAAAGTTCCAGTGGTTCCTTAAGTAGCTGTTCTTTGGGGTGGTATATTTCCATTGCAATGTCCAGACAATCACTGAATTAAGAAAAGAAAAGACAAATGCTCATTTTATCCTTGTGGCACTGAGCACTCTCAGTCTTTATTTGCATCAGGAGATAGCAACTGCGATGTGTCTTCCCACTGGTGGTGGTTCCTGTAGCCCTGGCCGATGAAGAGCTGTGTGGATGACATCACAGGCCAAGGCTAGTTGCGTGACCTTGAATAAAGCTGGCAGTCGTCCTGCTTCAGAGACAGTCATGTAGATTGCAAAACTTTCGAGGTTCATGGTGTCATTCTGACTAGGGAACACCCTTGTGTATGAAGTGTTACTGACTGGCTTAGAGGAAGGCTTGCCCAGCAGGATCTGGGATGAGGGCAAGGAGAAAGAAAAGGGAAAACAGGAGCAAATGACGGACCTTGAAAACAGAAACACAGTTTGTAGATATTCACCTGCTATGAACTGCTCTGCCCAAAGGGCACTTGAGAAATATGTGCCTAATAATATAGATGTGGACTATGTGGTCTGAGGACTGTGCATGTGTATGCAAGTGGCAGGGAGATGCTGTAACCACTTGGACCGATCTTCCTGCAGCATGGGCCACAGGAAAAGTACAAACATTCCCACAATCTTCTGCAACCTTTGAGGGCTAAACTCTGTGCAAAGGGGAGTCTGGAATTATTGATCGAATGATCTCACTCTGAATGAATTAGCTCATACTTCCACACATTTAAACCCAAAGATTTATCAAGCCAGACACACTAATTGATAGGAAAAAATGGAAGCACTCATTGCATTCAGAGCTGATTTATTATATAGAAAAGCATCTTTCTATATATTAAATATATATTGTCTATTCCTTTAGTTTTCACCTGTCCTTTAAATCCTATTTCTTTAAAGCCTATTGAACTTTGAATTGAGATCCCCTAAATGTTGCACCAATAAATTTAGAAGAGTTCTGCTATTACATGATGCCTAAGCCAGTACTAACTTTACAGAGAAAATGTAGCCCCGGAACAAGCTGGATCCTGCATTTTACACTATAGGGAGGATGTTTTCTGGTTTCTGGATAGTGTGTTTCCCTAGTTACCAGACCAAAAAGTCTTAATCCCTCCTCTTTGACTTTTTTGGAAAAGCGGTGGAATTTGAAACTGTTCAAATTCCTTCCATTTTGAAGGTAATGACATCCATAGCATCTGTGAGATTGCACTTAACTGGTGTTTTTATTAGCTCTATTGGTTCTCTGAATTTCTTTCTCTTTCCCATAAATATTCCCTAAGTTTATTTCATCAACCCTTTTCCTTTCTCCTCACGTTTTTTGTCTTTGGCTGCCTGAGGCACTTCCACTATTTCAAATAGCTCTTCCCTGAGAAGATATAGCCTCTTAAACTGTAGTTACAAAATAGTCATGAGAATATAAAGGACAGCATAGAAAAAAATGGTCAGTAATATTGCAATAATTAAGTGTGCTACCAGGTGGGTACTAGAAATATCAGGGGGAACACTTTGTAAAGCATATGATTGTACTATACACTTGAAACTAATACAAAATAATATTAAATATAAACTGAAATTTAAAAATTTTTTAAGAAAGAAAAAAAAATTCCATAATAAGAAGAAAAGATCACAAGAAAGAAAGAAAGAAAGAAAGAGAGAGAGAGAAAGAAAGAGAGGGAGAGGAAGAGAGAGAGAGAGAGAGAGAGAGAGAGAGAGAGAGAAAGAAAGAAAGAAAGGAAGGAAGGAAGGAAGGAAGGAAGGAAGGAAGGAAGGAAGGAAGGAAGGAAGGAAGGAAACTTATATTTCTGGTCTGCTCTGGATTCAAATTCCTAGTATCTGTCAAACATCTTCATTCAAATGCTGGCCCCTCAAATTTCACAAAGCAAAAGGGTGCGTGACAGGCCCCAGGTTGCTTTTCTGATGTCAGTACCCTTGTATCATTTATCTCTTCATGAATTCACTTTTAGTCACTCTGATGCATTTCTGTTCTTCAAATATACCAAGCTCATCTCTGCATCAGGGTCTTTGCAAATGCTATTACATCCTGCATCCTTCTCCCTGGTTCTTCACCCATAGGGCTCCAGCTTACTCTTATTCCCAGTTGGCCCATGTCTAGTTGGGCTGTGTCTAGCTACCTTCTTCCACAGCAATCTATTTTGTTTCCTCTGTAGCACTCATCACTCTGAATGTAGCCCTTGTATGTTTAGCATATAGATTTTTGTGAAGACAGCCTGAATATATCTGTCATATTGTAGCCTTAGTATTCAGCACAGGGCCAGGCACACATTACTCATTCCATTAACAAATTGTGCACTCAGAAATCTGGGTTTTCATTCCAGATCCGTTATTGACCAGTTGTCTGCCATTGGACAACTCACTTTTCCTTTAAGAACAGCAGTTTTCTCAATTTTAAAAGATGGAGCACTGCTTTTCCAACCATTTTTCAAGCAGCATGTAACAGGCATCCTTGGGTATGTTTTGAAGGAGGAGAAAGCAAGAAGGAAGGCCTGAGTGGGAAGGCTCTGGGACCCTCCTACCCACTCCTACCTCAACAAGAAGGGTTTTATTTTGTTAGACAGCTTAGACTTCCACTTAAGATTTCATTTCAAGGAAGGTATCCACATTAAAATTAAAAATATAAGGTTTTGAAATCGCTGATTCTGATTATTGAAAGGCCCTTTGCATCTTGAACTGCAACCAAAGTAGAATTCTTTTTTTCTGTCCTCCTACAAGTCTGCTTGAATTTCCTGTTACTATTTTTGGAATTGTCATACAAATTCAGAACTTCAGTTATTTTTGACAGTTCCTTCTTCCTCTCCTGCCCTATTCAACTAGTTGCCTAACTGTTTTAAATGCCTTTCTTGTCAACATTTTATTTTCATACCCCAAGAGTGGAAATAAAGCCTTGCTAAAGCCCTAGGTCAGGACCTGATAGATAACTTTTACCTAGACAACTACAGTATCTTCTACTATGTTCTTTATATATACTGTGCTGGTGATCTTTTCCCCTCACAATCACTAATTGACCTATCTAAACAATACCTGTATTCTAGTATTTAGTTTTTCTTAAATCCTTTAGTGGCTTTTCATTGCCCATGAGAGAATCGAAATGACTTACCCTGCAGCCTGTCTTACACACAGCAGTACTTGTGTCTACCATGTCCACTGCCTTCTCCTCTCAAATCCATTTAAAGGCTCACCATACTTGTTACATAGGATCCCACTTTTATGGCCAAAGCATCTAGTCAGACATCTACTATCTTTGTAGTGGTCTGTAAGTCAATCTTTCAAAAGAACTTTGACTAACAGATGTTCTATATTACTATAGATAGCAGCTGCCTTGACTAATCAAATATTTTCTTCTGGGAATTTAAATGCAACAATTGAGGAAATATGCAGACATTAGGGTGAAAAAGAGTGAAGAGAAATATAGAGAAGAGATATTGGGCAGAAGCCATGAAGTAGAAAAAGTTGTGAGTGGGCAGATATCATGCAAAGAAGAGAGCAGAGGGATTCTTCTATTGTAAGAATAGAAATAGAAATGGAGATATGATTGATCCATTGGGTGGATGTTTGCTGGATATACTACTGCCTCCATGAAGATCTCCTCATCACACTAGGCAAAGTCACTTTCCTTCCACACTCAGCACTTAGCCTCTCTATTTTGGCTTTTATTCTACTCTATGTCTCCAGGGCCTTTTGAATGTAAGCAATACAGAACTCGATTCAGTTGGCTAACAATTCAGTTCACAGAATTGAAAGAAAGGCAAAACTAGATATCACAAAAGATAAATTCCAACACAGTTCTTGATATCTCAGGAATCCAGAGTTTCTTTGGGCAGTGTCATTGAGATAAATCTACTCAACTGCTTCCATCTTATGTTACTCTTCTCAAGAGTCAAATCCAAAAAGAGAGAGTTGGGTTCCCTCAGTGTAAGACCCTTGGCCACCCTTGGTAGGGATGTATGGCTTTGGCTGGAACCAAACTGATAGTTTCACAGCACAATGATCCCATGGGAGAAGGAAAAGGGAGATTCGCAAAGTAGATGAGGGGTACTTCTTACTAACAGGAAAAGAAGATAATGTATAGACAAATAAAACCAAACAAAAATTTTCTCTACTTTATGATTATTTGCAAAATTCCCTTTGTCTCCACTTTAAAGAAAGTAGGAAATACATTTCCTTTTACCCTTTTTATTTTTATTTATTTATTTTATTTTATTTATTCATTTTTAGAGAGGAGAGAGAGAGAGAAAGACAGAGAGGGAGAGAGAGGAGAGAGAGACAGAGAGAGAGGAGGGGGGAGGAGCTGGAAGCATCAACTCCCATATGTGCCTTGACCAGGCAAACCCAGGGTTTCGAACCGGCGACCTCAGCATTTCCAGGTCAACGCTTTATCCACTGCGCCACCACAGGTCAGGCACCCTTTTTATTTTTTAATTATAGTTGACATTCAATATTATTTTATATTAGTTTCAGGTGAACAGCATAATGGTTAGGCATTTTACATTTTCCCCTTTAGGACAGAGTTTACTCATTAATTTTACTTGATCCTTTAAAAATCACAATGTTATTTGCTATTCATCACTAACATTTATTGAGCACATATTTAGCTATGTACTGTGCTGAGTGTCCTATGTCCATTATTGCATCTTTTTTTCTCAGTAGACATATATAGATCTATTATTAAGCACACTTTACAAATGAGAAAACCATGACTTGAAGTGGTTAAGAACTTTCCTGAAAACACAACCAGTAAGAAATAGAACCTGGGCTTGAACCTTGTGTAATCTCAAAGCTCAGGCTAGCCCTGGCTGGTTTGCTCAGTGGTAGAACATCGGCCTGGCATGTGGAAGTCCCAGGTTCAATTCCTGGCCAGGACACACAGGAGAAGTGTCCATCTGCTTCTCCACCCTTCCCCTTCTCCTTTCTCTTTTTCTCTCTCTTCCCCTACTGCAGCCAAGGCTCCATTGGAGCAAAGTTGGCCCTGGTGCTGAGGTTGGCTCTGCACCCTCCACCTCAAGTGCTAGAATAGCTACAGTTGTAATGGAGCAACGTCTCAGATGGGCAGAGCATCGCTCCCTAGCGGGCTTGCCAGGTGGATCCCACTCAGACACATGCAGGAATCTGTCTCTCTGTCTCCCTGCTTCTCACTTCAGAAAAAGACAAAAATAAACCACAAAAACAAAAACAAAAAATGCCTCAGGCTCTTAACCACTCTGATATATTGCCTCAACAGTACATGAAATGACTGAGGCATATTTTTAATAAAAGTATTTTTTTGTGCTTGTGCAAGCTATCTCTTAATAATTCATGCAGTCTTGGTCATAGCTAAGACTTAAAAAAGATAAAAAAGACTTAATAGCTACTGAGAAACAGCAACATAGTAGAGAATTGGTTGAGAAAAGAAAGTCTGAAAAAAATAATGATACCCTCATGTGAAAAACTCCAGAGAAATTGATCAGGTCAACCTCAGTGTCCATGGGCTAATGGACATCCCAGGTTCTGAAAAATAAATGAGACATTCCATGAAGACTGTGTAGACCAGTGGTAGTCAACCTGGTCTCTATCGCCCACTAGTGGGCGTTCCAGCTTTCATGGTGGGCAGTAGCGGAGCAACCAAAGTATAGATAAAATGATAGATTTAACTATAGTAAATTGTTTTATAAAGATTTATTCTGCCAAACAGCGAAAATCCAACATAAAGTACTTGGTAAGTAATTATTATTATATGCTTTAACTTGCTGTAATTCTGCTTTATAAATTTTATAAAGTAAAGTTACTTCCCTACTTTATAAATCACCATTACTGTGGAACCAGTGGGTGGTTAGAAAATTTTACTACTAACAGAGATACAAAAGTGGGCAGTAGGTATAAAAAGGTTGACTACCCCTGGTGTAGACTGTAGAGATTTATGTAAGTAAAAGACATGATTATTTCCACTCTAACGCACAGAATAGGTTGAAAAGTAAAAACAAAACAAAACAAATTTTAAATAAATTTATAGTTCATATAAGGTTAAGGCACTCTGAGATTGCTTATTCTTATAGTTGAAGTTGGTAGAGCTCTCCCCCACTTACCATCAAACTTGTTTCACTTTGGCAATCTTCATATTTTTTAATGTGAATCCTCCCAGAGAAGTGAAACTACCAGGGTTTTCAAGCTACTGCTCAATGTGTCCACTGTAAGAACAAGTTTGCTTCAAGAAGATCTCAAGTGAGTCATTTGTGTTCCTAGAGTGCAAGCCTGGGGAAGAACAAGAAGACATCGTGGGCAAAACTGATCTGAAACGAATGAAATCCACATATTTTGGGTATCCAGGTGGCCGTGTCCTGTGTACTGGCCTTCACAACACAGAGTCATGGTCTTAGCCTTTTCTGTGTCCCATTGAGGGAATCTGAGGTGAGGGTCTTCCCATAGCAGGTTTGCCCATGTAGAAAAGATGACAGTGTGAGGGAAGGGAGTTGGTTCCATGGAAATCAGTGGTTTCCATTGTGACTCATCCAACTCATGTCCTGACTAAACTTCCATGCAGTCTTCCGGCTCATCTTTGAACAATAGGAAAATAAAATCTTCATTCCTTTCTTTTCATTCCCTGTGATATTTACTGGCAGCTCTCAGATTATAGCATATGTCTTACATGGGGTCTGCATTAAAAATGCAGACTCTAGGTCACAATCCTAAGAATTCTGATTCAATAGATGCTGGTGGACCACATATCAAGACAAACCAGTCCCCATTCTCAGTTTGTTTGAGACGTTGTTTCATACTTGCTTAAATGTTGCTTTCATGGTGGAACTTCTGTCCCCTTTCACCTGGTCTTCCTCTGATTACATCATAGTTTTTAAGACTAGGAGATGTATCTTTTCTTTCTCCAGAATCCCCAAAGTTATACTCACATTTTTTAAATACACATGGGAGTTGCTGATTGACCAAAAGGTGCCAAGCCCCATCCAGCATGTGAATGTCAGGGCTGGGTTTGAATGGGAAAGAATTATTTGTTAGGTTGAAAGAAACAACTGGATAAAAAAAAAAGTAAGATTTTCTAGTACAGGTTTATATGGATGATTAAAAACACACTGAAACAAAAACAAAACAGAATACAGAACTTAAAATCCTTTTTTTCTTAGAGGTATTTTTAATTAGTTAATTTTACTTAGAACACTGTTTTTCAATCACCAGCCTGAGAACCAGTCTGCCAGAAGTTTCACATTGGTCCACAAAATAGTTAGCCACCCTGATGTTGTATGAAAACTATAGACCTAATGATCTTAGTCAAATTCGCTTATGCTCTGGGTGATTTCTGCTTATGCTCAGGGTGATTTTCTTATTTAAAAATAAGAAAAATAATTCTTTTATTTTTCACTGGTCCCCAAGTATAAGGAGCTTGAAAACCACTGACTTAGCCTGACCAGGCAGTGGCACAGTGGCACAGTGGATAGAGCGTCGGACTGGGATGCAGAAGACCCAGGTTCGAGACTCCGAGGTCACCAGCTTGAGCACGAGTTCATCTGGGTTGAGCAAAAAAAGCTCACCAGCTCGGACCTAAGGTCCCTGAGCAAGGGGTCACTCAGCCTGCTGAAGGCCCACGGTCAAGGCACATATGAGAAAGCAATCAATGAACAACTAAGGTGTTGCAACAAGAAACTCATAATTGATGCTTCTCATCTCTCTCCATTCCTGTCTGTCTGTCCCTATCTATCCCTCTCTCTGACCCTCTCTCTCTGTCCCTGTAAAAAAACAAAACAAAAACAAACCACTGACTTAGAACATTATTTAAAAAAGTTAAAATATTTTCTCATTCTACTCTATGCTTAGTATATATCCATTGCTATCTTTTATTAATAATTCATAGAAAAGCAATATTGAAAATTAGTTCCAAATTATTCAAACATACACTAAAATCCAAAGTCATCTAGTAGTCATAGGCATTTGTTCAGGGAAAAGAAAGAATAGTCTGGTCACTTCCTCCTTATTTAACAATATATTACTACCTTGCTTAAAACCCATCAATGGTTCCAGTTAGCTCTGTGTATATAATTTAAACCCTTACTGTGGCTTACAAACATCACTTGGTCATCCCTCATGTCCCCACCTGCCACTCAAGCTTAGTCTTTGACTCTGTGGCCCTCTGTTCCTTTACTGCCTTCCTTTCCATTGCATTCGATGCTTCAATCATCCTTTCTTCCATTTCTTGAAGATGTCATCATCTTTCTTCTTTGTGGCCTTAGTCTATGCCTTCCTTCTTGTCTCAGATAACTCCGTTTTCAAACTTCAGATCTCATTTTAAATTTTACTTCATCTGGGAAGCCTTTCCTGACCCCAAGTCTGGCTTAGGAGTATGATTTTCTTTTCTGCATTGTAATTGCCTGTTTTCTATTCTGTATTCTTTGCTAAGACTTTAAATTTGGTGTGTGGCAGAGAAATTAAAGCCATATATATATGATACCCACTTTTATATTTATTTATTCACATGAATGTCCCCAGTGTATCTGCTGATTTCCCATCCCTCAGATGGTCCCTAGGCTCAGTGTCCTCTGAACGGCTCTCATTTAAAATTGCACTTGAGGTGTATTTGGCATAGGTCTTCCCATAGCCTGAGAAGCAGGGTGAACCATCTATGTTCTGTGGCTTTTTAGTTCCTTAAAGACCTCTACCCCAATGTATACTGCCCACACATTTGAAAGGCAGTAAATCACACCATCAAATTCTATTTCTGTCCCTCAAAGCTTCACTTTCTGATTGGGTCATATTAAATGTTATCAATTTCTTCCTTATCCACACAAAAAATGTTGTGATCGCTTGAAATAGATCTTATGAACAGATATCTATCTATCTATCTATCTATCTATCTATCTATCTATCTATCTATCTATCATCTATCTATCTACAACACACACACACACACTATATATATATTCTATATATATATATTCTATATATATATATATAGTGCCCTATAGCTAGATTCTCTTAAGTATTGGTCACAGGAAGATCCTAGGATAACCCATAGCACATCTTCATGGGGAAGATGCCAGGAGACATAGGAAGAATAGGCAGAAGCTCTGTACACAGCCAGTATCATCCCTTGAGCAGGGCAAGAAGGGCCCCCAAACAAGCCCCTACATGCAGAGTATCTTGCATGTTAAAAACACTGAAATATAAAGCCTTTTTTCTGTTTGATAATCTAAAGATGTTTGAAAATTCACTACCCCATTAAGTGAAAGATATTATGGGAAAAGAATGTACAAGTTGAATTGGCCCTCTGTGTCAGCATGGGCAAGTGTCTATATGTGAGTGTGGGGATGGGTGAGAAGGCTGCCTACCCAAATCATGTGAAATGTGTGTCTTTGCAGATATCTTTTCTCTTTCGTCATGTAATTTGTAGAGGTTCTTAGAATTACTTGGAAATTTGAGTCAGAAATGAGGCACTGGGGAGGGTCACCTATACACTATTAGGTGCTTGATATGATGAGTTCCCAATCTTTGTTTTGGACAGGGCCAGTCACGCCAAGGAGTCCTGGCCAGAGCCCAGCTTCCACTTGCCTCAGCAGACCCGCACTATCATTCAGGCTTACAGGTCCTTGGGAAGTAGGAGGTTGAGGAGGGAGAGAGTAGGGGGAGAAGCAAGAGCCAGTTTCTTCAGCCTCCAGTCTATAAGAGCCATATCAACTGCAGTTGTTGGGTAGATATAAGAGCTGATAATGGACATGATTTGATTTATAGCTTCTAAATATGTCAACATGTATTAAGTGGGTCTCTATTTAAATCCTTCCCTTTTATTCCTTACCAATGTTTGAGCTAGTTCCATACACAGTAAGAGCTATCTGTGTTAATTGACTCCTTGGAAATTAACACCATTACTTCTTTACCTTTTTATTCAAGGAGTGCCTCAACTTTTTTTCCCATTGATTTGAGAGAGAGAGAGAGAGAGGAAGAGAAGCATCAAATGGTTGTTTCACCTAGTTGTTCCACCTAGTTTTGTACTCATTGACTACTTCTGATTCATGCCCTGACTGGGGGTTGAACCTATGACCTCTGGCTTGCCAGGTAAATGCTTTATCCACTGAGACACCTGAGCAAGGCTGGAGTAGCTCAACTTTTAATGTGTGCTTGTATGAATTCTCCATCTACCTCTATTGACTAACTGAACTGTTCACATTCAAACTCCCTTTGAGAGAGGATTCAATTGGCTAGTCAGTCTAGTCAATATGAAGCCCCTCTATTGGGCAGATATTTTATGCTTATGTCTCAGAGACCATCTGTTGGTCAATAAATATCTTGAATGAGGCACCCCTCCGTGAGTTTATCAACTGTGGCCACGTGGCAGGTGACATTGTCCACAGAAAGATGGTGACTTTTGGCTGAGAAAACCACTCTGGGTGTTGATTCTAAAAAGGCTATGAGCAGAACAGGCATTCAGAGCTCCATGCCCAGTACATGCTCTGTATTCTATCCTGTACTGCTACTCAGGTTTTTGAATGCTAATTTTGTATTAATTTTTATGATGTCACTTATGCAATTGTTTGAACTCGCACCTAATCATGCCAGCTAAGACAATGTGTGAAAATCTAAATGAAATCATTCTGACTCTTCTTCAAAAGGGGAAGAGAAAATATGAACTCTTCAAACTTCAGTGCACAATTTAGAGCTTTTCAAATTATTTAGGAAGATGTGGTCAGCAATTACTGTAAATTTACTCTTGTTTCAGCAATGCCTCATGTGTCTGAGAATGGTTTCATTTCTTTCACAATGGTAGACAATAAACAGCACAAAATTAAGACAGTGGAAATAGAAAAAGCCACATCTACATGCAGACAACAAATTAATTTTTAAAATTATACACTAGTATGGGGAATTTTAGTGACTATTTCTATATAATTTACACATAAGGTTAGTTATAGAGCTTATATACAGTTGTCCCTTGCCGTATTGCAGTTCACTGTATTATGAATTTTTAATTTGTATTAATATCTATCTAATTTTGTATTGTGGACTTTTCACTATGTCACAGAATTTTGCAGTATATAAGTATTTTTATATATTTATTATTTTAATTATTTTTGCAGTAAAATAAGCATTTTCTAGCCTGCAAAAATTGGAAACAATACAAAGAGAGTGTGGGAAAGGTTACTAACAGTGTGGGAGAGGTTTATAAGAGTGTGGGAAGGGTTTATAAAGCCTTAAAATATATATAAATAATAAAATAAATATAAGGTCACTACTTCGTGGATTTTTACCTATCTTGGGGGTTCTGGATTCACCCCAGTGATAGACAAGGGACCACTGTAATTTATTCATTAAGTTGGCCCAAACACTGGGCTGAACATTTTTTGGTCCAACAGGTTGGTCATATAGACCTAATCATCCCTCATAATGTTATGTGACTCCTACCATAGCTAGTGTTGTGCTATGCTTAAAAATAAGCCAGAAGTTGACTCCAGTCTTTCTTCATGACTGACATTGGCTTCTTACTGGCATTTTCTCAATGGATGCCGCAGGGTTGGTTAATGGGCTCCCAGGAACCTTTGGAGCTGTGGTTCCTGGCTCCTTGTACTTATTTCTACAAAAGTAAGTGTGGATGTCCCAGGCTTCTCTATAGATGACCTGTCTCAAAGTGTTTGTTTCATCTTTGGAAAAGAGGAGGAAATTAATGAGAAAAAGTAAAACTTAAGCCTCATTTACATTAAAGAATTCAAGTTTTCAGAATTAAGGAGAGTGTCAAGCATGGGATTCTCAACTCTGGTTACTCACTGGAACCAATAACCATGTTTAAAATGCTCACACTCTAGCACCAGCCTGCAGATTTTAATGTCAAAGTCAGGGGTGGGGATTGATTTGTGTAGATACTTTGAGTTTCTAATGGTAATTTTGATGCCCAAGCAGGACTGAAACCAATGGTTTGGATGAAAGGTTTAAAATTTGCTTTTTCACCCCTCCATCAGTGGACAAGACTTTCATTTCATTAAATAACAGACTCCACACATTAGTACTATTCCTGCTTTAGAAGGAGAAAAGTGGGGTTCCAAAAGTAACTTCTGCAATCTACCACAGGCCTTAAAAGAAGAGTGTGCAGCATCATCCAGCAATGAAATCTGACTGACTATGCATATTTCCTTCACTGCAAACCTGCTTACGATCCAGTACAGCTTCTGTTTCCCAGTGATGCTTTGGGAGAGCGTCACCATTGGGTCCCTTGGGTATACTACTGCAAGTGAGATTGCAAACAAATTCTTGAAAAAGTCAAAACTTTCCACTACTACTCAGTATAAGAAAAAAAAAGAAAACACTTTTGACAAAATAGATAATTCTTAAAAAACATACTAAGTGAAAGTAGGTAGAAATAAAGGTTAAATACTGCATGACTCACTTCTATAATATTCTCAAAAAGGCAAAACCACAGAGACAAAAACAAATCAATAGTTGCCGGGGACTAACACTTGGATGGGGGAACTGGCACAAAAGGGCAAAGGAAGTTTTTGAGATAATGGAAATAGTTTATGTCTTTTTTTCCTTGGCACATTACATTTTATTAGATGGTAGTATGGCCCAGCCTTTTGAAGGGATGCTTCGTTGTCACAGGAAGTTTCAATGCTGGGATGGGTTGTAGTTTATACAGGAGTAAGAGATTGAAATACTCTGGCTAGAATGGATAGGTTAGTCTCACAGGACAGAAAGGATTGCATGTCAGTATTTCTAAAGACAAATACGTCCTGTAGTGAGAAAATATTTTTCCCTTTTTTTATATTGTACTAAAATACTATTACATTATTTTTATTAATAATAATTTATTATATATTTATGTGCGTGTTATTAAATATACATTTAATGTGTATTATAATTTGTGTTCAATATTTCTATAATAATTCTGTTTATTCTTATAACAAATATTTACTATAGGAAGAAAATAATGCAGATATCATTGAAGCTCCCCATGAATTGAAGGGTTTTCTTTTTGAACTAAATTTGGCCTATTGCTTCAGGGCACTGAATATTGACTGAAAATTATTTGGTAACGTGTCAGTAGCACCTAAAGTGTGTGGTTTGGGATCAGCCTAGGAGTCCTCCTCTCTGCTTCTCCTTTGCTGTATGCCTAACAGAAGGCTTACTCTGGTTCCTCACTCACTCAAATTTTGCATTAGTAAAACTTCAGAATGGATTCTACTGCTATCCAAAAATACCTGAAGATTGATGCTCACTTTTAGATTATAAAAGCTGGTAGATGATTTAAGGCTATTGAACCACAAATTTTTGTGAAAGGACTGATTTCCTTCTTCATTCTTCCCCTTTTGGGGAAAGCAAATTTTTATTTGTTTTATAAACATATGTCAGTTCTGACTTGAGCTAAAGTCAAAATTAGCAAGCAAAAGTTTTCTTTAGCTTGTATATAAATTATTCCTCTGAAGAGGATCTAAATTTCCACTAGAGCGGGAGAACTGAGCAGGAATTGATGGGGTAATGAGGAGGGGGAGAGGAGGAAGATACCTGAGATGGAACGGATCTGGTACCTTCTCTTCTGACATAGATTCCATCCAAACAGAAAGGTGACTGGATAGAAAAATGAAAGGATGACTTTGTACCAGTGGTTCTCGAACTTAACCTGCATTAGAAGAACCCAGATGCCTGACCAGGCAGTGGCGCAGTGGATAGAGCACTGGGCTGGGATGCAGAGGACCCAGGTTTGAAACCCTGAGCTCACCAGCTTGAGCACAGGGTTGCTGGCTTGAGCGTGGGATCATAGACATGCCCCCAAGGTCACTGGTTTGAGCAAGGGGTCACTCACTCTGCTGAAGCCCCCTGATTAAGGCACATATGAGAAAGCAATCAATGAACAACTGATGTGCCACAACCAGCAGTGGATTAAGATCAGTTGAGGACCTGGGATGAGAAGAAAATATTGGGCCTCTTAAAAGAAAGAGAGAGACAGGGAAAATAAAAATATATGTTAACTATATTTTTAAATAAATAAAAAAATTATGTACTATTAATGTTAAATTGTGCATATGGAACTAAAATTGGTGTCATTAGAAAAAAATGTAAAGTTGGGGTTTTGTGGGGCCCTTCAGAAGTTGGGACCCAGGGTGAGCACCTGGTGTACCCACCATTAAATCTGCCTCTGGCCACACGAAGAATTGATGCTTCTCATCTCTCATCTCTCTCCCTTTCTTTTAGTCTGTCCCTCCCTGTCTCTGTCACAAAAAAAAAAAAAAAAAGAAGAACCCAGAAGAATAGTTAAAACACAGATTGTTGGACTCCATCCCCAGAGTTTCTGAAGTCACTGGAGTATTAACATTCTAACAAGTTTTCAGGAGATGCTGGTGTTGCTGGCCTGGGGACTACACTTTAAGAATCCCTATTTTCATTTCAGGATATCAGGTCTGTGCATAAATGACGAATATAAGACTTTCTTTTGAGTAATCAATGAATCTCTACTAGCTTCCAAATATTATTGTCACAACTAAGGGGTTACACACTGCAGTAGGATCATTATAATTCTCTTGAAATCTTTTAATCTGTGCTAAAAAAAAATACTTGGCATCTAAATTATCTGAGCATCTGAGCCTCAGCTCCCCTCTATCGCTGGCCTCTGTTGAATCACTTTCCCAATATTTTTAGATGGCAATAAAAAAAGAGAAAAACACAGATGTAATCTTGCATAAAATGTATTTCTTTTTTTTTTTTCCCAGAGACAGAGAGAGTTAGAGAGAGAGAGAGATAGGGACAGACAGACAGGAAAGGAGAGAGATGAGAAGCATCAATGATCAGTTTTTTGTTGCGACACCTTAGTTGTTCATTGATTGCTTTCTCATATGTGCCTTGACCACAGGCCTTCAGCAGACTGAGTAACCTCTTGCTCGGGCCAGCGACCTTGGGTCCGAGCTGGTGAGCTTTTGCTCAAACCAGATGAGCCCGCGCTCAAGCTGGCGGCCTCAGGGTCTCGAACCTGGGTCCTCTGCATCTCAGTCTGATGCTCTATCCACTGCTCCACTGCCTGGTCAGGCTAAAATGTATTTCTTTAATCTGACCTTTTTTCATTTTTTCTTTTTGATTCAAACTGGCCTCATCCAGCATCCTGTTGTACCTCCCTCTTCCTTGAATGTTTACTCCCTTAACCATTAAGACCTCAGTACAATGAGGTTCTGGTCAGCATCAAATAATCTTACGAACAAAGCCTTGTATCTCTTGACATCAGAGGCAGAACTGCAGTCAAACTAGAGATAACATTTAGGCATCAGTTGTGTTTTAGCTCCAGAGCCAGAAAAGGTCCACACAGATCATACCCTTAAGAAACTAGACAGAGCAACACCAGGGCTAACATCAGGACCAGATGCAGTGATCAACTACCCCCAATCCTAGCTCCAAACAATCAATTGAGACCATGACCCTAACCAAAACCCTAACTCCTTTATTCCCCTATGTACCTCATTCCCTAGAGGCCAGCTGGGAGCCAGGTTTTAGAGCAATAGCTTGCCTGTGCTTCTGGAGTTGATGTTATTCCCTTAAAAAGAAAACTTTACCTTTTTGACTGCAAACTCCTGTTCACATTTGAATGCACACAGGAAACTAACCCCTTTAGTAGGGAGACACAAACAAGACTGAAATCTCATGAGCTGACCGATCAAGAATCAAACTAACAGAGACAACTGAAGATTGAGAATAAAATGGTGGCTTTCTTGTTGATAGCATGCTGGTCTTGCTGCTTCAGTGTTCCCATTTTAAACATAAAATTTCTGTTACCTTTTAAAGTTGTATTTTGTGTCTATAAAGTTAAATTTGTATAAGGAGCATGCTGTGTAAACCAGGTAGACATTCATCCCCATAGTCATAATAATGTCCTTTCTAACATCTGTGTGCTTCATAGGTATTAAGTCATGTACTTCTCACAACCACCCAGTGAAGAGAGTACTACATTCTACCAGGGAGGACAACATCGAGAGATTGAAGAATGTACTCAAGGTCACACAGCTAGTAAATGGCAAAATCAGGATTTTAACTCAAGCAGTAGAAATCCAGACTGAGTTCTTAACTCCAAAGGCATAATGTCCCTCACAGTTCCATTCCACAGGTTCAGCTACTTTGTCTCTGACTTTAAGCCTTCAATCTTCCTTCCAAAGCTCTGCCCTCTTCCATGGGTGCTCCATTGCTCACTTTCAGAGTTGAGATTGTACTGACCATGTCAGAATTTTCCAGTTGTTCTAACATGCTCTCTCAAAACATATACCTAGCAGAGGTTAGAGCACTCATTCTATAATATCACTATTAGTTGGTTACATGGCTATCTTCCCTTGGGAACTCTTTAAAAGCAGATGCCTAATCTTATTCTTCTTTATGTACCCAGTTATTTACTTGAGACTTGGCACACAGCAAATGCTGAATAACTGAAAATTGCAAAATATTTTCTCATCCTTTCTATTCTTTTTCACTGCTTTATTTTTCTTCATAGTACTTAGAACTAAAACATACTATATGTATTATAAATATATCTCAAACATAATATGTGTATATATAAATACGTATATATTTTAATTTTTTTATTGCTTGGCTGCAAGATAGGCTTATATTTATCTTGGTAGATCTGACCAATTTCTCAAAATAATTATACCAACTTACACTGCTCCCAGCAATGTATGAGATTCCAACCTATTACAAATCATTGCCAATCTTTGAAACATTTTTTTTTCTTTTTAGTGAAAAGGGCGGAGGCAGAATCCCTCATGTGCCTGTCCGGGATCCATCTGGCAGGCCCACTAGGGGTGATGCTTTGCCCGTCTGGGGCCCTTGCTCTTTTGCAACCGGAGCCATTTTAGCACCTGAAGCAGAGGCCATCCTCAGTGCCCGGGGCCGACTTGCTTTAATTGAGTCTTGGCTGCAGGAGGGGAGGAGAAGAGAGAGAGAGAGAGAGAGAGAGAGAGAGAGAGAGAAAGAGAAACGAGAGGAGGAAGGTGGAGAAGCAGATGGACTCTTCTCTTGTGTACCCTGACCGATGATGCTCTACCACTGCTGAAACTGTCATTTTAATCTCTGCCATTGTGGTAGTCTTTTGTGATAGTATTTCACTGTAATGTTAATGCGCATTTCCTGATTAGTGTCTTTTTCATATGCTTGTTGACTTTTTCAATAGTCTATTTTGTATTGACCCAGTTAATTCACTCTGAGTTCAGAAAAATGAAATGAATAGTATGATCATTCATAAACAGGTACAAGAATGTTTATACTTTACTCCCAATATCCCCAAAGTGGAAATAATAAAATATCTAGGAGAATGGATTTTTTAAATTATTATTATTTTTATAATAATTTTATTTTTAATGGGGCGACATCAATAAATCAGGATACATATATTCAAAGATAACAACTCCAGGTTATCTTGTCATTCACTTATGTTGCATACCCATCACCCAAAGTCAGATTGTCCTCTGTTACCTTCTATCTAGTTTTCTTTGTGCCCCTCCCCCTCCCCCTTTCCCTCTCCCTCTCCCCCCTCCCTCCATAACCACCACACTCTTATCAATGTCTCTTAGTTTCACTTTTATGTCCCACCTACGTATGGAATAATGCAGTTCCTGGTTTTTTCTGATTTACTTATTTCACTTAGTATCATGTTATCAAGATCCCACCATTTTGCTGTAAATGATCCGATGTCATCATTTCTTATGGCTGAGTAGTATTCCATAGTGTATATGTGCCACATCTTCTTTATCCAGTCATCTATTAACGGGCTTTTGGTTGTTTCCATGTCCTGGCCACTGTGAACAATGCTGCAATGAACATGGGGCTGCATGTGTCTTTGCGGATCAATGTTTCTGAGTTTTGGGGGTATATACCCAGTAGAGGGAATGCTGGGTCATAAGGTAATTCTATTTTCAGTTTTTTGAGGAACCACCATACTTTCTTCCATAATGGTTGTACTACTTTACATTCCCACCAACAGTGGATGAGGGTTCCTTTTTCCCCACAGCCTCTCCAACATTTGTTATTACCTGTCTTGTTAATAATAGCTAATCTAATAGGTGTGAGGTGGTATCTCATTGCAGTTTTGATTTGCATTTCTCTAATAACTAACGAAGATGAGCATCTTTTCATATATCTGTTGGCCATTTGTATTTATTCCTGGGAGAAGTGTCTGTTCATGTCCTCTTCCCATTTTTTTTATTGGATTGTTTGTTTGTTGTTGAGTTTTATGAGTTCTTTGTATATTTTGGATATTAGGCCCTTATCTGAGCTGTTGTTTGAAAATATCATTTCCCATTTAGTTGGCTGTCTGTTTATTTTGTTATCAGTTTCTCTTGCTGAGCAAAAACTTCTTAGTCTGATGTAGTCCCATTCATTAATTTTTGCCTTCACTTCTCTTGCCTGTGGAGTCAAATTCATAAAATGCTCTTTAAAACCCAGGTCCATGAGTTGAGTACCTATGTCTTCTTCTATGCACTTAATTGTTTCAGGTCTTAATGTTTAGATCTTTGATCCATTTTGAATTAATTTTAGTACAGGGGGACAGACTGTAGTCCAGTTTCATTCTTTTGCATGTGACTTTGCAGTTTTCCCAGCACCATTTATTGAAGAGGCTTTCTTTTCTCCATTGTGTGTTCTTGGCCCCTGTATCAAAAATTATTTGACTATATATATGTGGTTTTATTTCTGGGTTTTCTATTCTGTTCCATTGGTCTGAGTGTCTATTTTTCTGCCAATACCATGCTGTTTTGATTGTCGTGGCCCTATAATATAGTTTGAAGTCAGGTATTATAATGCCCCCAGCTTCAGAGAATGGATTTTTAAATGGTAGTATATTTTTGTGTGATACTACATAACACAAAGAATAAATTTCAGCTACATGTCACAACATGGTGACTCTTACAGATAAAATTTTGAGTGAAAGAAGCGAGACACAAGAGTACATATTATGATTCTATTTAAATAAAGTTCAAATACTGGTAAAACTAATACATATAGATAGTAATCAAAATAGCGGTTATCAAAATAAACTTTGGAGGGAGGGAGAACAAAAAAGCCTGGGACATGGAAATAGTCTATCTTGATCTGTGTGGCAGCTACATGGTATATATTATATATACTGCATAATAATATCTTAAGTTTTATGTTTATGATTTGTATACTTTATTATATAGTTATATCTCAGTTAAAAACAATGTAGTTAAGAAAAAAAATTTCCTCCAGCTTGCCCCATAAAGATAAGGATTTTTGTATGTCTTCTTTACTCTTATATATTCAGGGTCTAGACAGTATCTGTCACATAGTAAGTGCTCGATGTTTAATGAACATTGTATTAATGAATGTGACCCTCTCAGTTTTCATGTTGAAATAACACCTTCTGGTAAGCCACAAACTAGATTTTGATGTTTTATGTATTTTTCCTGAAACATCTTGCTGGTTAATTAAGTCATGTTTAGAAAGAATTAGCCTGTAGATAAAGACATTTAAAGATGTTGTGAAAAGGAAGACTGTAATGGGGAATGAATATGCTCTATTACTGATATTAGCTTGACTAGTTGTTGGGCAGATAAAATGTATTATGCTCACTTTGTTAAAGATAACATGAGGAGGCCGTCGCCCAGGTGATATTAATGTGTGTTGGGGTGGGCTAAAGGCAGGCAGAATCATTGTAGCCTGGGGCTTGGTTTTGGGATTAAGCCTTTCCTACCCTTTTTGATGTGGGGTGGTACAATCCAATCATGCCTCAGAGGGTGACTTTGTATTAGAGCCTTCCCTATTTTGTATATTGGATTAAAGGTTTTGAAGCTACACTATAAAATGGGGGCAGAACGGGACTTGGCTTTTGGTTCCTGAGGTTAGCATGAGAGAGCAGAGAGAGTAGAGCCAGCAGTGGAAGGAGGCCACGTGGAGGAGGCCAGGAAAAGCAGCCAAGATGGCGGAGTGCTGAGTGAGATGCCAGTTTGTGTAGAGTATGTATTTGGGATAAGGAAGGTGTTGTGGACCGTTAGTGGCAAAAAGCCATTATAGATTCGAGGCTTGGCAGGGGGCTAAGTTCTACCCCCTCCATCTCCATATTTGGCTTTGATGCTAAGTGTTTGCACCCACTCCACTTCCTTCCTTGGGTTGCAGGAAGCAGTATACATACCCTTCCTCTGACTCTGTTTGTTTCAGATGTTTGTAAATTTCACTAATGTATCCTGTTTTTGCCTTGGGAGAGTTCCTGTCTTAGCCTTTGATGTGCAACTTTGTATCAGGGTCCTTGATTTGCATAGGTCCATATAATAAAGCGAACTGGGGCTGTGAGGCACTCAGATGCTGCCAGGCAGTTTGAGGAGTCCTCCTGGTCCCATCGGTTTTGTTCTGACAAAGTGTGTTTCCTTAATTCCGCACCGTTATTTGGAAGCTGCGCTGGTCCGCGGCAGGAAGGAGATGGGGAACAGAGGTGAATAAGTCTGGTGAGCTAGAAACCTTTGATTCTAGGAAACTCGGATAAGTCAGTGGCTTTGTGAGCACTGAGTGTGACTGGGTTTTGGAGCCCAGTGTATATTTTTACTTGCCCGCCAGGTGCAAGCTAGGATTAAAGATGACAGCCCATCTGCTTTTGGCTCCTTTGTTTCTTTACCGACTGTCCGAATCCAATGCGAACCTGCATGGGCCTGGCTGCTGTGGTAGTGGTCCTGGCCGTGGCTTCTGGCTTTACACTAGTCATAGAAAATAAGAATATACTAAAAAGTAAGTCTATAAAATCATTTATATAAAGCTACTTATGTTAATCTTAGTAAATATTAAACCCAGCTTGTCACTGTAACTATAACAATGACTTAATATTAGTAATCTAGCAATCACAGTTATGTATTTTGTAACAAATCAAAAGTATATACCGTAATCAAACCTATGTTTTAACCTCTGGCTGAGCTTTCGTTAAAGTTCAACAGCCTGTTCCTCTCCTGTAATAAGAACGTTAACACTGGCAATGAATCATAGACCTATGGCTGACCCACATTGAGAGTTAACATCAGCGCAAAAAGAATGAACCCTCGGGCCCACTCCTCTTTCTCCCACCATGCTGGGGATACAGTTTGATTCTCCGATAAGTTAAGGCCAAACAGCTACAAAGATAAGAACTTCCCTCCCTCAAGTGAAACTGCACGTCCTCCCTTACCCTAGAAATCCTTCCCCTCCCAAATTCCCCTGGTTCCCAGTATAATCTGGCCAAGGTGTCTGACCTGTTAAAATGAGTTTTTGAGGACAGGAGCACTCCTGTTTTCTCAGGTGGCCGGCACTTGAATGAACCTTTTTTCTTTTCACCAGCACCTGTATCACAAACACTGGCTTTTTGTGTCACAGCAGGAAGCAGAACCTGCAAATCATTTTACCCGGTTACAAAACCACACTGGCATGATCCTGAGAGGCAGCTCATACCTATGTAGCAGCTCCCAGGGCTTCGGGGAACACCGCAGTTCATTTCCAGTGAACACGTCTAGACAGCTGTGAGTAGCTGAATCATATACACAGTTACAGGAACTGAAACAAACTTTGGCCTGTAATCAAAGAGGGATTTTAGCAAGAGTTTAGAAATTAATCTATTTTTTTAAAATGAAAGTTAAGAGAAAGATCCAAGCACATAAGGAAACTTGATATATGACAAAAGTGACATTTTAATTCTATTGGGGACTTGATGGTTAATTTGAAAAATAGTGCTGGGATAATTAGCTATAAGAAGAAAAGCAGGGCCTGACCAGTGGTGGCAAAATGGATAGAGCGTTGGACTAGGATGCAGAGAACCTAGATTCGAAACCCAAGCTTGAGCGTGGGCTCATCTGGTTTGAGCAAGGCTCACCAGCTTGAGCCCAAGGTCTCTGGCTTGAGCAAGGGGTCACTCAGTCCACTGTGGCCATCCCCCCACCCCCCAACCCCATCAAGGCACATATGAGAAAGCAATCAATGAACAACTAAGATGCCACAAGGAAGAATTGATGCTTCTCATCTCTCTCCCTTCCTGTCTGTCCCTATCTGTCCCCTTTTCTGTCTCTCTCTGTCTCTGTTTCACACACACACACACACACACACACACACACACACACACACAGAAAAGCAAGCAGGCCTGACCTGTGGTGGCGCAGTGGATCAAGCTTTGACCTGGAACGCTGAGTTCTTTGGTTCAAAACCCTGGGCTTGCCTGGTCAAGGCACATATGGGAGTTGATGCTTCCTGCTCCTCCCCCCCCTTCTCTCTGTCTCTTTTTTCTAAAATGAATTAAAAAAAAAGGAAGAAAAGCATTACCTTATTTCTTATACTATTTATAAAAGTAAATTCTGAATTGATTAAAGATGCAAATATAAAAAATAAAATATTAAAAATGTTTGAAGAAAATTTAGAACATACCCATAACTTTAAGAATATAGGAGACATGCTTAAGCAACATAGGAAATCTAAAAGCCAAATGAGAAAAAGATGAACAGAAATTATCACATAAAAAAAACTTTAAAAAATGTTTAGAATGCTAAAAGACACCATAAATAAAGTGAAATGACTACTGGGAGAAAATATTTGCAGTGACTATAGTGAAAGGTCAATTTCTTTTGTAAAGGATGACTGCTATGACAAAGGAAAGGAACTCAAAGAAAAAATGAGGTATAGGCCCTGGCTGGTTGGCTCAGCGGTAGAGCGTCAGCCTGGCGTGTGGGGGACCCGGGTTCAATTCCCGGCCAGGGCACATAGGAGAAGCACCCATTTGCTTCTCCACCCCCCCCTCCTTCCTCTCTGTCTCTCTCTTCCCGTCCCGCAGCCAAGGCTCCATTGGAGCAAAGATGGCCCGGGCGCTGGGGATGGCTCCTTGGCTTCTGCCCCAGGCGCTAGAGTGGCTCTGGTCATGGCAGAGCAATGCCCCGGAGGGGCAGAGCATCGCCCCCTGGTGGGCAGAGCGTCGCCCCTGGTGGGCGTGCCGGGTGGATCCCCGTTGGGCGCATGCAGGAGTCTGTCTGTCTCTCCCCGTTTCCAGCTTCAGAAAAATACAAAAAAAAAAAAAAATGAGGTATAAAAATTAAAAATACAAGTAGGAAATTCAAAGAAAATCATATATGTAAAAATGTTGAATTTTTCTAGTAGTTAGGAAAATGCAAATTAAAACAATAATACAATGCCTTTTTATTGATGAAATTGGGGCAAATAATTTTTTTTTATTTCTTTGGTTCTTTAGGGTTTTTTGGGGGACATTTTCATTTAATGTCTTTGAAATGGTAAACTGAAACTTAATATTGCCATTGGAAATTGGAGGACTGCTGATTGAGAACTTCAAATATATAGTGTAGTTTAGAAACCTGACGAGAGAGGCAGCTGCTTTAAAATATGGATGCAGTGCCTGCCATTCCCCCAACTCATGGCTCACAGAAGAAACACAGGCATCTTTGGGAGGCTTTTCAATATTCTGCCTCCAAAATAGAGCGTCAGCCCACGTACATTCTTGCCTCTGAGGGGGCATCAAGTTTTGCCATCTCAAAGCATGCCTTTTTGGGGACATAGGTTATTGTAAACTGATTATTTTTAAGAAACAGAAGACTCAAGGAGAACACTTTACTTCCACCTTACTTACCTGAATAAAATAATTTACATTCAAACGTGCGCACGCACACACACACACAGGCAGCCTGGCCCAGGAACAGAGATCACCTCAGCATAATATGAACTAAATGTGGCAGACGGGGAGAAATGTAGGAGAGTCCATTAGATTCTTCTCTGTGTACCAGTGTTGCTGGGTGGCCTGGCAAGACTTTACCAAATGGTTTCTTCTCAACTACCATGCCTTTGAAGACCAAACCTCTTCCCTTAAACCCTATCCCTGCTCCTTAGCTTCTAAGGCCCCATATTCCTATGGAACTCTTATTGGGGGGAAGCCCCAAAAGTCTGAATTCAGGATCAAATCCAAAGAACTGACAAGTAGACTTATCCAAATTCATAAGAGTTTTAATAGGGAAAACTTAGAAAAACAGGGGCACAGCAGCTGCTCCCTCCTGGTGGTAGTGGTGGTGGAAGGCTGGGAAAAACCTGTGTCCCTCCCAGAATGGGGTCCCTTTATTATAGGAGGTTAGTAGCAAAACTATGGTAGGCTGTCATATAGACCTCCAGAAAGAACAGTGTATTTCTAAACTGAAAGATAACACCAGGCAGTTGTTATACTCTACACATCCATTAATCTCCCTCCTGAGGCATGATGTATGTCTTTGGGTGGCAGCATTCTGACTTTGGAGCAAGTGGCAGAGAGTCACAGAGAGCACTCACTGAGAGCACCGCACGACCCAGACGCCTCTGCCGGCGCCATGCTGCACGTCTACAGTGAGGTTCCCTGACAACTCCCATATTCACAAACATAATAAATGTGGTTATTTTCTTCTCTTAATCTGTCTCATGTCAACTTGGTTATTAGACCAGCTAGAAGAATAAGGGGGGGGGGATTTTATTCTCTCATGCACCACTCAACATCTCCTGGGAACAAAACCTTAAAGGAATAATCTCCTTAACCTCTTGTTAAAAAAAAGAGTAGACAAAACTTGTAACTAAGAAAAAGAAAAAGGCATATCCTTTTAATGTCCGTTAGAATATTGTTTAACTGGTCAACTCAAGGATTATCAAATCATATAGGAGAATATATTTTTATTTGACTTGTTACTCATTATTGATTAAAAGTCTAGACTTAGGGGAACTGTAAAGCCAGTAGCCAGGGCCACCATCACAGCCACCTGGCCCATGTAGGTTCACATTGAATTCGGACAGTCAGTAAAGAAACAACGGAGCCAAGAACTGGTGGGCCATCATCTTTAATCCTAGCTTGCACCTGGCAAGCAAGTAAAAACACACACTGGGCTCCAAAACCCACTCACATTCAGTGCTCACAAAGCTACTAACTTATCCAAGTTTTCCTAGAATCAAAGGTTTCTAGCTCACCAGCCTTATTCACCTCTGTTCCCCATTTCCTTCCTTCTCCCTGCACAAACTGGCTGCTCATTTAGCACTCCACCATCTTGGCTGCTTCTCCTGGCCTCCTTCACATGGCCTTTCTCTGCTCTCCTCTCTGCTCTCTCCTCTAATGCTAATCTCAGGAACCAAGAGAGCAAGCTCCCGTTCTGCTCCCATTTTATAATGTGGAAATCCAAACCTTTAATCCAATATACAAAATAGGGAAGTCTCTGATACAAAGTCACTTATCTGAGGCATGATGGGATTGTACCACCCCACATCAAAAAGGGTGGGAAAGGCTTAGTCCTAAAACCAAGCCCCAGGCTACAAGGATCCTGCCTGCCCACAGCCCGCCCCAACACACATTAATATCACCTGGGCGACAGGCTTCCATGTGGGCAGCGCCATCTTTAACGAAGTGAGCATAATATATTTTATCTGCCCAAAAGAAACCTACATGTTAATTTAAAGTTTTTTGCCTATTAGCAAGATCAATGATTTCTGTCCAGTAGAAAAGATAACCCCACTGATAATGGTTTTACTGCCTTCCAGATATTAACTGTTGTAAAGTACTGCATCCCAGATTCTGAAAGGCACTGTACCTCATTACATCGAGTTCACGTAGAGACACCCAGTCCAGATGAATTTTGAAGAGTTTTATTAGAGGAGGAGATTTATTAAATATGCCAGCCACATATGGCTGACACGGGGCATCTGCAAGCCCAAATTGTACAGTGCCAAAAATAGTTCGGGGCTGCTTATATACCCTTAATCACACACGGGTGGGGGAGAGCATGACATCATGGTATAGGCTGGCAACATTTGTTTAGGGGATACACAGAAACATTAAGACTTTCAAGGTAACACAATCAAAGATGTTTACAAATCTTTCAGGGTTCATCTCCCTCACTAGCCTAGAGGTATTTTACCCTCGAAATTCCAGGAAGGGGGAGGAACTACAATTAATGCAAGGTGGTATATAAATTCTGCCTCCTATTGAAAGAGAAGTTTCTAGGTTAAACTTTATTTTAGATTTAAAACTGACTGACCCATTGTTCTTGCAAGCCAGAAACTTCTACATTCTTCTTCCTCCCCTTCCTAAAGGAGGGATGGGACAGGAAGCCTAATAGGAAAGCCTGACCTTTTCTTCCAGAATATCAATATCAATTTCCAGCTTCTTGGTACCTTACTGAGGAGCCACTGTGCCACCTCACCTGCAGGTGTTGTAAAGTATCAAAAGCTACAGAATTAATATTAATATTTTGGGAGGTTTGAAGAACATTTTATTAATTTGGGTTAAGGTGTGCAGAGAAATTGTGAGAAATAGTCTCTGTACTGTGTGATTGGCATGACCAGGATGGCCCTTGGCATTGTATTGTAAATGCAAAGGGGTGAATGGCTAGCCAGGTACAGGGAGAGAAAAGCCAAAATAAACCGTTTCTTATAGCAATGAACCATTTGCGGGTATTTGTCCCCACAGAAACTACCTCTCCTATGTAAATGTGTGTGGTTTACACGTGTGACTCTGGACAGAGAGATAGCAGATAAACACTAGATAATATAGGAATGCCTTTTAATATGTAAAAAGACATCTTTCTGCCATTGTGTTGACTTGTAAATTTTGTTTTCTCCAAAATAATGTATGGCTTGCAAATTGAACGTGGTCTTATCATGTTAAAGGACATATGACTATAACCAATAGTGGTAAGGGGCTCCTAATTACAATTTTTGCTTCTGTACTTCCCACTTACAAAACTATAAAAACTAAGTACAATAAAGGGCCGGCGCGCGCGCTCTCCCTCAGACCACTGTTGGAGTTGCTGCTACTTGGCCAAGCTAAACAATAAAGCTTTGATGTGTAATCAATGGACTTTGTTCCTGTCTTCAATGTTTCGGGTCCCTCCGGATTAGGATTAACACTTAACAAACCAATTCTACCTAACCTAAATTTATTCTAACATTATTTTTCAAATGTCTATATGCACTTAGTTTCTCAAATATTCTTTGGACTAGCTTTACTATTTTCCTGATTCTCTCAATAATGAAGAGAATAAATTCTTATATGAGTCATATTATTAACTTTTTGAAAATTTTTAATAATCTTTTTTCTTAATTTTATCTAATTTTTAAAGCCTTGCTCAGTGCTCACTTTTTTTCCAAAGAAAATTTACTTAACTGCCCCAGAGGATCTCTACCTACTCCAAACTACGATAGCAATATTTTTCAACTTGGAGCCTAGCATTTCTTGAAGGTAACTGGGAAACTGGGAAAGGGAAAAAGATGAAAAATAGGAGAATAGTGTTAATAATGATTGAATAAGTAGAGTCTACTTTTCTGTTTCATCTATTGTTTTATGTTTGTTTGTTCATTTGTTTTTTGTAAACTAATTTGGAAACTCCTGTCCTACAGCAGGGATCAGAAAACATTATCTGTAAAGGGCCAGATAATAAATATGTTAGACTTTGTAGGCTATATGGTCTCTGTTACAACTATATCCTTAATTCTACCATTGTAACAAGAAATTGGCTGTACACAAAATATAATTAAATGAACATTATGTGTTCCAATAAAACTTTATAAACACTCAGATCTAAACATCATATAATTTTCACATGTCTTGATGTATTACATTTGAAAAAATTTTTGACCATTTTGAAATGAGAAAAATCTTAACTCACAGGCTATACAGAAACAGACAGCAGGCTGGATTTTAATTGGCCCACAGCTTGTGGGTTCTGTCTGCCTACACTGTTTAAGGATCAAACAATTTTTTATGTCATTGGCAGAATACATTGTTGTTTTTTCTATCTTATCAAGGTTTTATGTCCTCAGGTAAATTGTGAGATTTCTGAGGAAACCTCCTAAGAACCAAGTTTATTGTTTGGAGAAAAGCAAGCAGGGTAAATGTTGACTCTGAGATATAGTTTTGCTTAGGATGAGCTGGCCTGAATAAAGTGTGGGTGGTAAGAGAACTGGTCTTTTACGTAGGTGGGAGATTCAGGAAAAACCAAAGAGAAGAGCAGCCTCAAGGAAATCTTTGAAAAATGGCCAGAAAATGAAGTTGGAAATAAAGTTGTACTTTGATAAAGATGGTGAAGAACTAGGATGCAGATGTCTGTTTTATATCCAAGTTGTGAGATCAAAGTAAAGCCAATCAGAGAGAAAAAGAAAACTCTACCTAGTTTTGTTCCTGTAAGGTTGTACGATACCTTTAAGGATCAAAATATGTATTTGTAAGGCCAGGAGCTGTCATAGTGGCCATTCACATGCAGGTTCCCATTAGATTCGGACAGATGGTAATGAAAAAATGGAGCCAAGAACTGGTGGGCCATTAGCTTTAATCCTAGCTTGCACCCAGCGGGCAAGAAATGCACACAGTAGGAAAACACTTTCCTTTCCATTCAGGGCTTCCAAAGCTACTGCCTTATCCAAGTTTTCTAGAATCAAAGGTTTCTAACCTCACCAGTCTGATTCACCTCTGTTCCCCATCTCTTCTCTGCACAAACTCTGCAAAACTGGCTTCTCCTTCAACATTCCGCCATCTTGGCTGCTTCTCCTGGCCTCCTCCACATGGCCTTTCTCTGCTCTCTTCTCTAATGCTAATCTCAGGAACTGAAAGAGAGCAAGCTCCTGGTCTGCCCCCATTTATAGTATAGAAATCAAAACCTTTAATCCAATATACAAACAAGGAAGTCTCTGATACCAAGTCACTTATCTGAGGCATAATGGGATTCCTCATAAGAGTGCATCTCCCTACATCATGCAATCCATCAAGGGTGTGGGGAAAAGCTTAGTCTTAAAACTAAGCCGTAGGCCAGGGGTCCCCAAACTTTTTACACAGGGGGCCAGTTCACTGTCCCTCAGACCACTGGAGGGCCAGACTATAAAAAAACTATGAACAAATCCCTATGCACACTGCACATATCTTATTTTAAAGTAAAAAAATAAAACAGGAACAAATACAATATTTAAAATAAAGAACAAGTAAATTTAAATTAACAAACTGACCAGTATTTCAATGGGAACTAGCTCCTCTCACTGACCACCAATGAAAGAGGTGCCCCTTCCGGAAGTGTGGTGGGGGCCGGATAAATGGCCTCAGGGGGCCGCATGTGGCCCGCGGGCCGTAGTTTGGGGACCCCTGCCGTAGGCTATAATGACTGCCTGCTTACAGCCTGTCCCCCACACCCAATGCAAACTATAAGTGAGCAAAAATATATATCATATTTAAAAACTTATTTGACCAACAGTATTGACAAGGGAATCTTTATGTCTTTCTGCAGGCTGACCCTTCTCACTTTTTGACATTGCCTCCCAAATGAATCATCATTCCCAAAAAACCTTCTCATCTTCTACTCCACTCCCAATACAGATCAACATGCATGCAAGCACACACGCACACACGCTATGCAAGACACAGACACGGGCACTGGCACACACAGTCTTGAGCAGGCCTCCTCTAGGGAATAATCACTTATCTTTGTATTTACCATGACTTAGATAGTAGCTGTGATATCATAGGTACTCAGTAACTTGTTTTGAGTGGGGGTTTTAAATAGAACCTCTTTTAATCCAGAAATTAACATCTTAGAAATTCCTGATTTTTATCTGTTTTTATCTGTGTTTCCAGGGAGTGTAAAAGGGGAAACTAAACTCATATTTTTAGATAATCCCTTTAAACTCTCAAGCAGAGAGTAGTACAAATATTGATTCACTTATGACCTATGCAACTTACGACCATTCGACTTTATGACCACAATCGCTAGCCACGACTGCTCCACATCTGGCAGCACAAGCATTGCCCAGCTGGGCGTACGACAGTGTGGACTAGCTTCCGGCAGCACTACCATCTCCGCGTGCACCATTTCAACAGTTATCCCAGACTCGGTACAGCAATTTGTGTTTTGTGTCTTGGATATTTTTCATCAATCCCCTCCCAAGATGTCTACCAAGAGGAAATTGTCTTTTCAAATATTAAACCAGTTGTACTTGTAATGCAGGGTTTTACTTAAACCTGATGAATGTAAAAATAAGAAACAAAATGGTGTAGAGAAGATACAAATGGCATAAAATAAACAAAGAAAATTATGATATATAACAATAATGAAAGAAAATTTTGATAAAATATGACAAAGATTTTTATAACATCATTTCACAGTACTGTACATATAGCCTACTCAACTTATGACCAAATCGTGTTACAACCGGTCTGTCGGAACCAATCGTGGTCGTAGGTCAAGCACTAGCTGTAGTCTCCAAAGCACCACTACTGGACCCTGCCCTAGAATTTCTGAATTGAACAGATCACATGAAAGATCCCAAATTTGCTGTCTAAAAAATTCCTAGGTGAGTCTGCGGCTGGTCTGGAACCACACTTTAAGAATCAATGCTATAGAAGATTAACACTACCATTGCCCTATACCACTAAGACATTTTAGAAGCTTGTCTTCAACTTGGTAGCTTCCATCCTTACTATCAATGTTCTCTCTCCAATACTAGATCTCTGATTTTTTCATTCCAGCCCTTCACCATTGTTGTCCTCCCATTAAAACAAAGAAGGATCAAATTACTACAAAAGGATCTGAGAATATTTAAAATTGAAGTAAAAATAAATGATAAAAGCTTTATTTTATATTAAGAAATTAGCCTTAATGAGGGAGTATAATTTTGTAAGCTAATAGAATGATGTTCCAGGAGGAATTTCAGGGTTCACTTAGGTGGAAAAGAAGCTTTTCCACAGGAAATTATACAATCCTGGTTACATCCACCACTTGGGGATACATCCATTTCAGGGGAGGTATTAAGGTATTAAAACTGGCCCTGGCCAGTTGGCTCAGTAGATGGAGCCTCCGCCTGGCATATGGATGTCCCTGTTTCAATTATTGGTCAGGGCACACAGGAGAAGCAACCACTGTGTTTCTCTTCCCTTCCCTCTCCCTCTTCTCTCCCTTTTCCCCTTCTGCAGCCAAGTGGCTCCGTTGGTCCCTGTGTGGTGAAGGGGCAGCATGCAGGAGTCTGTCTCAGTATCACCCCTCCTCTCATTTAAAAACAAATAAATAGATATTGAAACTCACATGAGTCAAGTGTTTAAATCACCATCAATTGAAATAAACACATCTTGAGTTCTGATTTGTATGTGCAGTTTTGTTATGGTATTTGGGACTACAAGAAGATACAAAGCAAATTCACCAGATCTAGGAGTGTGGTCTAGAAAGGAGAAGGGAGATGAGACAATAGCTGTGAGTACCCATCAGGAGAAAGAAGGTTAAGACTTGGAGAAATCAGAGAAGTGAAAGAGGAAGTGCTCTGTGGGAAAGAACTAACTGCAACAGCAATGCCAGAGGGGCAGGAATAGAAAGAATGGGAGCATTGGTGGAAATAGAAAAGTCCTTTAAGGGAACTGTTGGAGACCGATTGGAAGGGGTGGTAGTGGTAGGTGAGATTGTAGAGATTAAATTTGACTTTGATTAACTGGTCTACAACGTTGTCCTTCTCTCATACATTCTCGACATAGTGACCAGAATGACATTTGTCAATGAAAATTTGACCATGTCTTGCCTTGCTTAAATTATTCAGTACCTCCTAGTGCCCTCAGGATTGATCTGGAACTCCTTAGCAGAATCCAGGCCTCACTTTTGCTTTCCTGTAGACAAATCCTCACTTTCCCATCCCCCACAGTGCATGCATGCACACTTGTGTGCACACGCAGGCACATACCTCTGCTCCAGCCAGTCTTATTCCTTTGGGCTTTACCCATTCTCTGTCATCTCCCCTTCCTCACTCCTTGCTTCCCCTCTCTACTCTCACTTGCTTTAAAACTTTTTTGATACTTCCTCTGGGAAAGTTTTGTCTGACTCAGAGGCAAGAGTGTGTGCCTCTCCTGTGTTCTTAGCCTACCCAGGCTCCATGACCACATTGTCATGGTTTGATCCCTGGTAAGGCCACAGGATGGATAACCCTAGACCCATGATGGCAAACCTGTGACACGTGTGTCAGCATTGACACACGTAGCCATTTTTGATTACATGTGGCTGCATGCGACTGCATACCAGAGAAGTATGGGGCCGCATGCCAAGAAGGATGTTTCATCCTCAGCTCCTGCACAGCCAGGTGCAGTAGCTGAAACTAAAACATTTGCTGTAGTGTTGACACTTTGTGCTGGAGGTCTGTAGTACAAAACAACAGAACTCTGGCACAGAGCATCTAGTTCTGGGACTTCCTGTTAGGCCGTTAGGAGGGGATCTTTGACCTCACTTCTGGCAGCTGAGTAGGGAGCAGTGGAATGCCACGGGAGACGCATCTCTGGGGGCCCTGTGATCACCGTTACCAGCAACCACATAACCACAGCAACCATCATCCAATCTACTGTTCAGGGGTGTTGTGGATTTCGAATTGACCATCATTACTGAGATAAGTGAAAGGGAGGCTGGGAGAAGCAAGGGCCTGTGCTATGGGTGCCATTTCCCATCATTAGAAATAGCAGCAGCCATCTTAATTTACATGAGATGCAACTTGCAGAATTTCAAAACAGCATCTGGGCTCAAGTGTTTGTTGACTTGAGGTCAAAGCTTGAGAATCTGGAAAGGTACTGCTTGGAGAATCAAGAGGAGTGCCACTACAAACAGGAAATTTGGAGTGCCTGGAACTGATTACCAGACACTTTTAGCACCCTGGAAAATATAACAATGGCTTTACTCACAATTTTTCCCTCTATGTACTTTAGTGAGACCTTATTCTCAGTGTTAAATAATATCAAAATCAACAAAAGAAACAGATTGACAGATGAAGTTAGTAGCGCTTGCTTGGGCTTGAAGTATACAAAATACCAACCTTCAATTGATGATTTAGCCAATGAAATTTAGCAACAAAAAGTCACTAATAGGCAGGTTGGCAGGTTAGTTAAAGAATTCCCCTCCCCCTCACTTATCTTAGTTCACAGCACCCCACACAAGTTAAATAATATCAAGACCAACAAAAGAAACAGACTGACAGATGAACAAAGAAGTCACTAAGCAAGTAAGTTAAATAATTAGTTTTGGTTTATTAAATACAGTTATATATTACAATTATACATTTTTGTTATTTAAACTATAAATATCGCAAAATTATGGTTTTTATCTTGAAGTGACACACCATCCGAGTTATGCTCAGTTTTTTGGCGAATTTTGACACACCAAGCTCAAAAGAATGCCCATCACTGCCCTAGACACATCTTCTCAGCTAGATTGTATTTAATTATCTGTTTATTCCTCTCTCTTCATTATTATACTGTGAGCTCCTTGAGAACAAAAACTGTGTCCCTAGAACTTAAAACCATGCCAGGCACATAGTCAGTAAATATTGTGGAATTAATGCCTGAGAAGGTATTATTTTTAAAAATAATATGTATTGGAATTTTGACTAAAAAATTTATTTTAGAATATTTGGAAAACACAGAAATGTACAAAAAAGGAGGTAAAATTATTTGTAATCCCCCTCTTATGAAATAATCCTTTCTAATTTATGAATAAATTTTTCAGAAAGGAAATACTGTCTAAAAAATAAAATGTAGGGAACAAATCTAGCAACAATGAGTCTTGCATAGAGAATAGATTAAAAGACTACTTAAAAGGGGGGTTAGGCTCTAGTTATAAAATGATATATGTGTAGATTAAATGGGACTATAATAAGAACTAATGTAATCAATACATAGATGGCAGGACCTGAAAAATGATTAACGGTGCTGGTAAATGGGGAATAGATTGGAGGAAGAGTATCAAATAACCTAACAGTTAATGAAATTTGTTAAAGAAATGAAAAATTTTGAGATTCGGTGAATGCTGGTATTTTGTTTACTCACTTATTCCTTTATCAAATATCCTATGCCACACACTGGTCTAGTTTTAGAGCACATCCATGCACAAAACAGCAACCCCCCGTCCTTCCTAAGGCTCCAGTTCTGGTGGTAGGAACTGTGGTTCCAGTGAGATAAACAGGCAGGTTTAGACGGAAATATCAATTGAGAAGGGTTAAAAAGTTGTCTAAAGAGTTTTAAAAGAGCACATATATTGCATTAATTTCCTGGATACAGGTATGTAATGATAGGAATAAAACAGTCAAGACTGCCACCCGGTAGTGAGCTGGGCTCTTGACCAGTGAAGAAAGAAGACGTTTGTTTCAGAGGGAGGTATAAAAACCCCTAGTTACGCAAGGGCTGGTTTTTGGTTGGCACCAGATGTGAATGGACCAAATTCCTTCTTGGTGAAAACTGAGAATTAGTTGCTCTCTGAAGAGATGTTCCCTAATAAAAAAAAATTCCATTAATAATTAGTACCTAGAAAAACCACAGAAAATTTAAGAAAATTCTGAAGAAGAAAACAAAAAAACCACTAAATAAATAAAAGGGCTCAATTATGGTTACACAAGTATATTCACTTTGTGAAAATACTTTGAGATCAGCATTTATCAGTTTTGTATTTTTCTCTAAATATATTACATATATATATCAATAAAAAATGTATTTGAAAAGCAAAATTGTTCCAGATATACCTTCTCCTAAAAACCTAGAACAAAGCAAAACAATGCAAGAAAATCTTTTTCTGTTTCAGTTTGATAAGAATTACTGCCTGAAGCTCAAATGCAGTGGTTCTCAAAGTGAGCGCCAGGGAGCACTGGTGCACCCTAGAAAATTTCCAACTGTGCCCTATGGTATTCCAGAGAAATAATGTGCCTGTTGGGGACCAAAAATCTAACAGAGTTTTTGGAATTTAGATTTTGGGGGGGACAGAGGTGTGGGAAATTGGCTGTAAACTGACAGTCTGCCCAACCCCTCACCTCACTTGCCTGATTAGGTTGCAAAAGGCTGTTAAACTGTGGTGCTGGATTGTTTATACTACACCCCATGTTCTCCAGAAAGACTGGAGGCAAATTTCTTCTATCCTTTGTTTGGTGTCAAGTTAAGATGATATGTATGTTGGGGGTTTTCTGCACTCAACACAATTAAGAGTAAAAAGAGAGGAATTCTTCAATGTATTGATGAGAAAATGAGAGTTTGCCTTTCAAATATATGCCTAAACATTGAAGAAATCAATAGGACACATCAGGCTCATGTTTCTCATAAAACAAGAATGAAAAAACTTAACACACTCACACCGGGACCTGCTGAATTTACTAAATCTTACTAAGAATGTATCTATATATATAAAAAGATAACTTTTTTGTCTTTTTTTTTTTTTTTTTTCTGAAGCTGGAAATGGGGAGAGACAGTCAGACAGACTCCCGCATGCGCCCGACCGGGATCCACCCGGCGCGCCCACCAGGGGTGACGCTCTGCCCACCAGGGGGCGACGCTCTGCCCCTCCAGGGCATCGCTCTGCCGCAACCAGAGCCACTCTAGCGCCTGGGGCAGAGGCCAAGGAGCCATCCCCAGCGCCCGGACCATCCTTGCTCCAATGGAGCCCTAGCTGCGGGAGGGGAAGAGAGAAACAGAGAGGAAGGAGGGGGGCGAAGTGGAGAAGCAAATGGGCGCCTCTCCTATGTGCCCTGGCCAGGAATCAAACCCGGGTCCCCTGCACGCCAGGCCGACGCTCTACCACTGAGCCAACCGGCCAGGGCCTTTTTTTCATTTTTTAACCCCTCTGTTTTACAAATTCTAAAAAATGTAACTCAAAAAATGTAACATAGCCTGACCAGGTGGTGGCACAGTGGATAGAGCGTCGGACTGGGGTGTGGAAGACCCAGGTTCGAGACCTCAAGGTCACCAGCTTGAGTGTGGGCTCATCTGGTTTAAGCAAGGCTCACCAGCTTGAGCCCAAGGTCACTGGCTCAAGCAAGGGATTACTCGGTCTGCTATAGCCCCCCAGTCAAGGCACTATGATAAATCAATGAACAACTAAGGAACCACAATGAAGAATTGATGTTTCTCATCTCTCTCCCTTTCTCTCTGTCTGTCCCTATATGTCTTTCTCTCTGACTCTCTCTGTTTCTGCCACAAAAAAAGTAACATAAAAATGTTTTTTTAATGTCAGAATGAATTTAATTTTGTTGTATTTATTTAATTTAATTATCATAAAAGCACACTTGGACTTTATATTTTTTTCTTTAATATTTGACTTAATTATCATAACATATTTCTCAGAAATTTGTATATAGTGACCTACAATTATTTGTAGGATTTTAAATGCGCTCCAACTTCAAAAAGTTTGAGAACCACTGCTCTAATGTTAGGGGACACTGTGAGGAATCCCCTGAGAAGTGAATGAATATGGACCCATTGCACTCAAATTTTGTCTCCTTAATGCTGGTTGACCACAGACAATTTTTCAAAACTCTCTGAGCTTTATGTTCCTCATCTAAAAAATGGGACTATTACCATCTTAGAATCATTAGGAGCTCAAAAGGGGTAATATGTATAAAGTGTCTTAGTGCTTGCCATACAGAAAGCCCTGTTAATGCTAGGTTCTCATTTTCTGCAACTTCCCTCTTTGACAACTTCACAGCTTCCCTAGGTCTGAGCTCCCAATGAAGTCCAAAGGAGATGCTACTGGGCCAAACATGCCAAAGGCTGAAGAGCAGAAGAGGCTCTAGGAAGAGCCAAAGGCAGTCAGGCCCTGGTATTCTTGAGTAACAAGGAAAATCTGAAGGAATCCCTGTCATAACTGCAACCCAGCCAGATGTTGCTGCTGAGGTGCCAACGATAATAAGAGAATTTGCAGCTGAAATTACAGTGTTGCTCACTGCACAGATTTTCCCCACAGAAAAATAAGAGGGTTCATAGAACAGACAGCAATATGCAATATCAAAACAGTGGATTTTCCCATTGGATGATTACACCAGGGAATTTGGGTTTACTTTTGGATACCAGTCTTACAGGAATGTTTGATTGACTCATTAAAATCCAATCAATGGTTGTTCTCATGTGTACTATCTTCTGACACAAGGTTTTAGGGAATGAGATATTCTGCAGCCAGCAGCAGAATGTGGCTTTAACTTTCTTAAAATGGTTTTCCCCAAGTGTTCCATTCTCCCTCATTTGGTGCCTAAGGAAACTTGTCAAGGTTTATCTAGCAATAGAATTTGCCTGGTCATTAGTTCTAAAGCTTCCCCTGGTTGGTCCTTCCTTGTCGCAAAGGCCACTCTGGCCTTAATCATCACCCCAACTTTTTGATGCCTTCTTCACTTCATGTGTAGCCCTGGCCTGATGTTGTATTTTGACTGCTTATTTGGTGACTTTGGGGATTTCTTTCTCATCTCTTATTATTTGTTCAGTGTGGTTTCCTTGAATACTGTATAACCTTAGACCCACACAGATTGTATTTTCTTCTTCATGGATTTCTTTAACATAAATTAACAATCCTATTAACCCATCACTTAAATAAGAGAAAATTTGTTAAAACCACATGTTGCTTAAATGCAAACAACACTCCAAATGTCATACTGTATATGTCATTGGGTGGCCTAGGTTCAGTAATCTGACCTTGTCTGTCTCTGCTGTCTTATAGCCTTGAGCTAACCTCTAACCTTTAAGGGACAGATGAAAAAGAGGAAACAGAAACAGGAGAGGTGGCACATGGAGTTTAATTCTGAACCTCAACAACTCCAGCCTATTTCTTTACTGTTACCACAGAAACAGAGGCTGGCACTCAGAAAGGCTTCTGGTCTCCCTCCCATCAGTCTGAGCATATGATACAATTGCAGTTCCTGTCCTATGGAGGTGGAGAAAGAGGAAAAAAGCTCTTGGCTGATGTTTGGGACTGACTTCTGTCATTGAAATGCTGTCCCAACAAGCAAGCATAAAATGTATCAGGAATGTAGATTGCGTGCATCATTAAAAGATCTGGGGGTCTAAGGAATCATCACACCCATTAACTCTATTGGAATGAAAAATAAAACAATATTCACAGTGACAAAGTGCAAGCTTATGCAAATACAGCAATATGTGAATGATAAGTACCTACTAATTAGGTTGCATGTAAGAGAGCAAGCACCTCCACAGTTGCCCCCCAACTCACGCAAGGAACCAGTGACCTGTGAGGTACCTGGTACTTCTCCAAAGGGTGTGAACATGACCTTCTCAGCTGCCTGCCTTTACCCTGCTACCAGTCCATGATCTATTACAGGTGATCAACAGAATGAGGAGGTCCAGAGATTTGGGATATGATAACAACGCTAATACAATCTTATTTTGGAGCAGAATTTTCCTTTCAAATTCAAGAATTTTTTACTGAGTTCAAGGACACTAAAATTATAAGTAATTTTTTAAATGTAAGAACATTTTTTTTCTGGAGAGATTTTGTCACTGTCATGAGATTTTTTAAAAGAAACCCACAATCTCTAAAAGGTTCTGAACCACACAGCTCCATTCAAATCACTAGAGTGATACAGAAAAGAAACAGAAAATTACTTTAAAAAATCTGCAAAGATGAATAAAGTGCTTCAGCAGACTGAACTTAAGATTCTCTTTCTGTGAGTGTAGGGGTTAAAAAACTGGAGGGAGTGTCTATAATTATCGGTAAAGAAAGACTTGAAAATTGTGGTGTATCTAAACTATGAAATATAATAAAGGGATTGTTAAAGAACAAGTTATATATATATACTGAATGATTTGGTGGTCCTTCTATAATGTGATCATCAAGTGATAAAAGCAAGAATCAAAGAAATATATAGAATATAATTTCATTTTATCTGTCAAATAATGAAAATTTTCTTTTCCCCTAACATATGTGTATGTGTGTACCTGTGTAAGTATGTGTGTATGTATGACATAAGAAGAGAACATATAGAAGACTATAATACTAACTATTAATGAAGAATAACCAGAGAGTAGAAGGTGAGTTATTCAGTGGAGAGAGAAAGAGAAGGAAAATGTATACAAAACAATCATGAACAAACTAACAAAGAACAAAAGACTCACTGTGTTGAAAAAGGAAGTGTCCATAATAAAAACTGCATGCAGGATGTGAACTCATTTATTTAAAATTAGCTATATGTGCATAAAGAGATGCATAGAAGAATGATGACTATAAGGGTGGTTAATATGACTGAAATGTTAATTGATATTTTATTCTATTTATATGTACATATTATATATAAGTTATTTTTTCACTCATATCTTTTATAGTTCAAATAGTTTATGACTGGCATGTACTATTTATATAATCAAAGAAAACATTTTAAATTTGTGACAAAAAGAAAAATATTTGCTAACTATTATTTCAGGTGGCAGTGCTAATTTTGTCATATAATTCCAGTATCCATTAATCTAATTATCCTCAGAAATTAGACAGAGCAAGCACACTAATTGTGGTTTCTGTATCATACACCTTGTGTGGGCAGCTCCCATAAGGATATGGTATTTGGGTAGGTGTCGATGTGGGTGACACCAATGAAGTGGCTTTGAAGTTGGAGGAAAAACCCCCACTAAATCCACTTGCGTGGTAGAGAGAAGGCAGACTCTTCTTAAGTTTTCAGTTGGAATTCTAACAGAAGAGTAACAAAAGAAAAACTTCCGATTAAATGAGAGCAGTGCCCATCATGCAGGAGAAACCTAAATAAAAATAACTCGAAATGGCAGCTTAGACTTTCAGCTTATATACAATTTTCAAAAAATAATTAATAAATTTGCAGACAAATGAGAAGACAAAAGAAAGCAATATTAGGTCTCTTAGGAGGGCAAGCTGGTAGGTAAATACATGGGAAGAAACTGGTGGAGTAAGGTTTGCTCACAGATTCTTCAGGTGCCTTCTCTGGGCTGTGCACATCAAAAGGAAAATTTATATCTTGTCTTTAGAAAAAAAGGGAGGAGCTTTTTCTACATGTGCTGTTTTTAAAATTTTCTTTCACTCAAAATAATATTTATGTCAGAAAGGCATATTGTAGGGTGAAATAGTCTAGTTTCCTTCCGTGAATTTAGGTTTAGGGAACAAAATCAGAATACGAACAATCTACCCAGGGCTACAAATGCTGAAGCAGAAACACAGCCTGCTAGCCGTTTGAATAGGGTTTGTCGCAAAAGGGTGAGCTTCCTGCAATGTCACCAGGACTGGGCCCTGGAAGACAGGCTGCATGTGGATCACTGAAAAGCAGGATCTGACTTTTTCCTGAAGCAGTCAAAAAATGTAAATAAAGATGATATTCCCTGGAGCATGGAGATTGACAGTTTGATTACCTGGTTCAAGGCACGTACAGGAGCAGCTCGATGTTCCTATTTCTCCCTGCATATCTAAAAAAAAAAAAAAATGTTATTTCCTAAAATACATTTTAGACATTGTTGTCACTCACTGTGGATATTTTGCTTTTATAAAATAAATTTTAAGCATGATTCATGCTTCTCTGCAGGGTTTACTAATCACCGGACACTCTTGGTCTTAGAAAGAAGGAAGTTCCTTGCTATCACCATAGAGTGTATCTTTTTAGAGCTTCGTTTGGAAAATCCCAAGAGCTTTGTTATTCATAATGAAACTAGGGCATGAAACTTGAGATCATGTGTTTCCTTGGTGCTAAAGAAGGTCCTCTGTGTTTTATCTGCATTTGAGATAAGTTATGAAGGAAATTCCTGCAGCAGAGAGAATTCCATTTCCGATTTTGTAAATCAATGCTCAAGTAGCTTCATTCAATTAATACGTGTGTGCGCGCGCACACTTATCTGTGTGTGTGTGTGTGTGTGTGTGTGTGTGTGCTTCTTTTCACCTTCCCTTTCCTGGATTATCTACCTCTTCCTACTCCTTTTCTTTCATCATTTGGGCCCAAGTGATTCTCCAGCAGGACCCCACATGGTTTACTTTTGGTCAACACTCGGACACATCCTAACTTTGAATAATAGAAAGGTTTCCAGTGAAATCTCACTCAAAAACTGTCTCCCTCATGAGCCAACCATGTCTTCCAGTAGAACGTAGCCATGACTCTCCACATTTTTCCAGGATGAAACAAATCAATGGCTAGGGAGAGGATAATAAACCAGAGAGAATTGGCATGGTTCTCAAGAGTAAGGCAAGGTAATTTTGAAAATACTCTTTGTTTTCCTATATTTCTCCTCTTTCCCGCAAGCTCCACTCATACAGCCTGTGGACTCTGTTTCTTGCCTCAACATTTACACAGTGTTTACTCCCTGACTTCTTCCCAAGCACTTAAATCCAGTGAAGTCCTTTCTGTCTTTCAGAGTTCTCCATGGCAATGAAGATGTCCACGATAAAAGTAATCATCAGACAATACCTTGTAGGAGGATTTGTTGAAAGGCAGCTGAGAGCCAGAGAGGGTTCTGGTCACTCTGATCTGTTTGAATGAAAATGGCTCAGGAATTGCGGTAGTGGGGGGCATTTAAATATGTCCAAAAAATTTCCCTAAAAACCCTTAATTTGATTATGCTCATAGAAGAGACTCCCTGCTGCAGAAATGTGAGCCCAGGCTTTTGTTCAGTCCAGTGGTGTCACCTCCACATTTTTATTTCAATTCATTTAAAGTCAAACACCTATTTATCAATGGCCTAGTAATAACATTCCTTTGTGTTCTTTGAAGGCTAAAGAAGGGTGCACAATGATTGATAATTCATAAAATTTATACACTTTGTGAGACAAAAGACTTAAAATTATACTTAAAATATATTAATAATTAAATACTGTATTCCCATGTATAAGACACTCCCATATATAAGACGCACCTTAATTTTGGGGCCTGAAATTTGAAAAGAAAAATGTATTACATACAGTTATTGAACTCAAGTTTTATTCATCATTAAATTCATACAAATCCTCATCACTGTCAAAACTCCCATCCATAAGCTTGTCCTCATCTGTGTCTGATGACAAATCACTGTCTTTAACAATGAGTGTAAGAAAAAGTGTGAAAAAGCGGGAAATGCAAGTAAAAAAAACCCTACAACCACTGTATAAGACGCACCTAGTTTTTAGACCCCAAATTTTTCAAAAAAAAAGGTGCGTCTTGTACATTGGTAAATACAGTAATGATAACATAGCACACCCACTATGTGGAAAGGGCCACATTAGGGAGCCCAATATGAAGCTTGTTTGAGTCAGTTCAGCTGTGTCAGATATAATGCATTTTTAACAGTTGAACTTTAATTCTGAGTCCCCATCTCACTGGGCGGGTAGGACATTCACCTTCAGTCACACTGACACTCCATGCCCTGCACAGTGACTCACCCAGCCTCCACGTCCTTTCAGTTCTGCTGAGCAGAGCTTCTGTGGCCTGCCTGCTACAGGGACACTAGCAGCTCCAGACCCAGGATCTCACTTCCCTCCTGCATCCTGGGATGAATCCTCCTGTGGTCTCACCACATCCTCACTGTGCTGCCCTAGAGTGGGACCCAGTTCTTCACAGCACCCAGAACAGCCCACCATCCCCAGCATTGCTCACTTTAGGAAAAATCCCTCTCTTCTCAAACCATATTCACTTCATAGAATGTAAGCTCTTGGAAGAAGCCAGAAGGTGAACAATGTGTTCCCAGTCACAAATGTTAAGGCAAGAAGCCGAGACCACTGGCTGCTTGATTGGAGTTTGAAGGAAAGGAGAGAAATATGGGGGGAGGGGATTTAATGTTTTAAAAATTATTTTGCCTCACTCATAAAGAGAACCTTGTGGATTCTCTCTGATTTGTTCCCTTGTCTCTAGCCATTGATTTGTTTTCTTCCTGAGTTGACCTAACTCACCAATACAACTGGTCAATCCTTTGTTAGAATTCTGCTACTTTTTACTGACACCGAGTTCAACTGGCTAGCCTTCTGTGATCTAAGTAGTGTCTCCAAAATGCATATCTCTTGGCTTTATGGATATCTTCCAGAAGCTGTGCCTCTTAGCAACCCCCTGGTGAGATGCCATTCCAGACTAGACAGAACTGGTGTCATGAGTCATTTATTGACCCAGCAACACAGAATGTATTACTGTATGTATCTCATTCTCATTGAGAGTGATATCACCCCGAAGTGGATAAAAATTGGTCATTGGTGCAAAAACAAATTTTTTTAATGTATAAAGGACAGATAGGCATACAGTATGTAAATAGACACATAATACATCTCTGGTATTAATATTTCATAGGGAAAATGTCTAACATTCTTCTTTGCAGGGGCAATAATAAAAGAAAGGTTGAAAAACACTGCTCTAAATTTGGCAATTGTAAATAATGCTGCAATAAACATAAAAGTGCATATGTTCTTTCAAATCAATGTTTCTGCTTTCTTAGGATATATTCCCAGAAGTGGAAACTCTGGGTCATAAAGCAGCTCAATTTTTAATTTTTTGAGGTAACTGCATACTGCTTTCCACAATGGCTGCAAAAATTTGCATTCCCACTAACAGTGCATGAGGGTTCCCTTCTCTCTACATCCTTATCAACTCTTGTTATTTATTGATTTATTGATGATAGCTATTCTGACAAGTGTAAGGTGATTTCTCATTGTGGTTTTTATTTGCATTTCTCTGATGATTAGTGATATAAAGCATCTTTACGTATGTGTATTGGCCATCTGTATTGTACTCTTTGGAGGTGTCTGTTCAGATCCTTTACCCTTCTTTTCTTTTTTTCTTTTTTTCTTTCTTCCTTTCTTAAGCCAGTGACTCCTTGCTTAAACCAGTGACCTTGGGCTCATGCCAGAGACCTTGGGCTTCAACACAGAAACATTTGGGCTCAAGGTAACAACCATGTGATCATGTTGATAATCCCATGCACAAGCTAGTGACCCCACGCTCAAGCTGGTGAGTCCGTATTCAAGCTGGATGAACCCGCACTCAAGCCAGCAACCTCAGGCTTTTGAATGTGAGACCTCAGCATACCAGGTTAATGCTCTATCCACTGTACCACCATTAGTCAGCCCCATTATTTATTTTTTAATTGAATTGCTTGTTTTTGTTATTGTTGAGTGGAATAAATTCTTTATAAATTTTGGATATTAATTCCTTATCAGATGTATTGGAGAATATGTTCTTCCATTCAGTCGGTTGCCTTTTCATTTTGCCGATGGTTTTCTTTGCTGTGCCAAAACTTTTAGTTTTATGTAGTCCCATTTTTTTACTTTTGTCTTCCTTGCCCAAGGAAACATATCAGAAAACATTGCTATGAGAAAGAGCCCATCAGTAGATGAGTAAATAAAAAAGTTGTGGTACATTTACACAGTGGAATACTACTCAGCGGTTAAAAAAAAAAGAAAATCTTACCTTTTGGGATGGCATGGTTGGACCTGAGATGATTATGCTAAGTGAAATAAACCGGGCAGAGAAAGACAAATACCATATGATCTCACTTATATGTGGAATCTAATGAACAAAACAAACAAACAAAATACAGACGCATAGATACAGAGAACAGACTGACAGATGTCAGAAGGGATTGGCACTGATGGGCAGAGTGAAAAAGGTAAAGGGATTAAAGTAAAAAAAACAACTCATAGACACAGGCAACAGTATGGCGATTACCAGAGGGAAAGGCGGAGGGGGGGAGGTAGCCAAAGGTAAAAGGGAGATAAATGGTGATGGAAGGAGATTTGACTTGGGGTGGTGAATACAGAATACAATATACAGATGATATAGTATAAAATTGTACATCTGAAACCTAAATAATTTTATTAACCTATGTCACCCCAATAAATTTAAAACTTTCTTAAAAAAAGAAAAACACTGATCTAGGTATTTGTAAAGCCAGTAGCCATGGCCACCATCACAGCCGCCTGGCTCATGCAGGTTCACATTAGATTTGGACAGACGGTAATGAAACAACGAAGCCAAGAACTGGTGGGCCATTACCTTTAATCCTAGCTTGCACCCAGCAGGCAAGGAAAAACACACACTGGGCCCCAAAACCCACTCATTCAGTGCTCACAAAACTACTGACTTATCCAAGTTTCCTAGAATCAAAGCTATCTACCTCACCAGTCTTATTCACCTCTGTTCCCCATCTCCTTCTCTCTGCACAAGCTCTGCACAAACTGGCTTCTCCTTCAACACTCCACCATCTTGGTTGCTTCTCCTCTCCTCCACGTGGCCTTTATCTGCTCTCCTCTCTGCTCTCCTCCTAGAACATAATCACTCTTCCTCAGAACAACGTGATTTCTCCTTTTAAAACCTTTTGGCGCGAAAGCTCTCCCCCAACACATATTAACATAATCACGCCGCTCTCAAGCAAGAAGGGCAAGTAATATCATCACCTGGGCAATGGGCTTCCATGTGGGCAGTGCCATCTTTAACAAAGTGAGCATAATATATTTTATCTGCCCAACAGTATTACAAAAAGAAAAGAACAAATATTTATGCACAGGCTGAGAAATTTCATGTATAATCATATATACTCCTCAAAATAGTCATTTATGGATGAGAAAACTGAACTTATATAACTTGTTCAAAGCCACACAGATCATGGGCAGCATAGCTGAGGTTTGAGGCCAACTCTGTTTCTAATGCCTTGCTCTTCCCATTAAACCAGGCTCTGAAGTTCAAATCAGTTCAGAGATACTTTAGTCATTATCTGTACCCTTAGGTATTTACCTGTTGTTGGAGAGCAAGAACAGGGAAATAAACAATTGACTAACACTACATATGAGTATGTCATCACACTCTCCCTACCTGGTGATGCACACGTAGGACATCTGCTTCCTGCTGCATTTTATGTCTTAGTATATAGTTGTTTGAAGGGCAGCCTAGGGAAAGAAAAGGGGCAAGAAAAAGAAATTATGGCAACTTTCATTTTCCCTACCTCCTCCCTCTACTTTTTTTCTCTGAGCTGCATCCAGGGTGATTGTCCTCCTTTCCAAACCCTACACATTCCTGGTTTTTCACTATAGCATTGCTTTGGGAAGATGGCCTTGGTGCATTAGGAAACTCACTGATACACTTTTTGGCTGAGCGCTAGTTTGACAGACAGTAGATTTCTAAGCAATGACTGACATTCTACTCCCTACAAATAGCCAAGTACCATCTAGGTCAAGTTCCAGTTCATTATGGAGGAAGGTGGAGAGGAAAATGTGAGCCATGTCCACCATCAACATCAACTTTTTTTCAACTTGTCTGCATTTCCTTGCTAAGTATAGATGCACTTGTGGAAAACTGTTACATGATTTTTCTTCTATGTGAAAAAAGTTAGCTGATATTAAGTCAGCTACCACATGACCAACATACAGGGACAGAGGTAAAGTGAGAAGCAAAGAATGAATGTTTACTGAAGCTGTATTATATGGAGCTAGGTGCTTTTAATAGATTGTTATTTATTCTTTATAAAACCTTAGTAGTAACTCATTTTACATATGAAAAAAATAATGGAAAAGTTAATTTTTTGAAGCCACAGAAGTAGCTCAAGTGAGTGGAAACATTATAATCTTCAGAGGTGCTCCAGGCCAATTCCTGGGGAGCCGGGGTAACAAAAGCACCTTAGCAGTAGCACGCTGTTCAATCAAGGTGGAGAGGTGGTGTGCAGGAGGTGATTCTCTGGAGAGCAGACAAGATGCCACCTCCCTAGAAATCCACTGTTGGTCAAATAAGTTTTTAAATATGATATATGTTTGCTCACTTATAGTTTGCATTGGGTGTAGGGGACAGGCTGTAAGCAGGCAGGGTGGTTATAGCCTAAGGCTTAGTTTTAAGACTAAGCTTTTCCCCACACCCTTGACTGATTGCATGATGTGGGGTGGTGCACTCTTATGAGGCATCCCATTATGCCTCAGATAAGTGACTTTGTATCAGAGACTTTCTTGTTTGTATATTGGATTAAAGATTTTGATTTCTACACTATAACATGGAGCAGACCAGGAGCTTGCTCTCTCGGTTCCTGAGATTAGCATTAGAGGAGAGAGCAGAGAAAGACCACATGGAGGAGGCCAGGAGAAGCAGCCAAGATGGTGGAGTGCTGAGGGAGAAGCCAGTTAGTGCAGAGTTTGTGCAGAGAGAAAGAGATGGGGAACAGAGGTGAATAAGGCTAGTGAGCTAGAAACCTTTTATCCTAGGAAACTCAGATAAGTCAGTAGCTTTGTGAGCACTAAATGAATGGGTTTTGGAGCCCAGTGTATGTTTTTACTTACCCACTGGGTGCAAGCTAGGATTAAAGCTAATGGCCCACCAGTTATTGGCTTTGTTGTTTCATTACTGTCTGTCTGAATCCTATGCTAACCTGCACGGGCCAGGCAGCTGTGATGATGGCCACAGCTACTGGCTTTACATCCAGATTCCCTAATATAAGGGCAGACATTTTTCTCTTCTTCTCTTTTAGGGGTTTTGGCTGGTATGCAGACAGACATGAGGAGTGCAAAGATGATGGGCCAGGATTCAGCTGTGTTTCAGCTCTAGGTCCAAAACAACAGCGAGACCAGACAAGGGACTCTAGGAAGACCAGCTGCATTGATTAAGGATCCCCAGCCCCGTCGCCAACCAATCAGTAGAGACCATGACCCTGAAAGGACACACCTGGAGAGCTGATGAATATTCTATTCAGATTTTCCCCTGGGGCCTCCCCTAAAATTCCTCCTGGGGGCACAACTTTGCTTACCCCTCCCTTTCCAACTTTCCCTCCCCTTCCCCAGGCATGTTACCTTTACCTTTCTCTGAAGCATCAAGGGCCCTTCTTTTGCCTGCCTCTGTAACTTGTGTCCTAAAGCTCATTTTTTCTGCCTATGTGACTTTCTCAATAAACTTTCTCTAATATTTTGAATCTTAGCTCTGAATTGTTTCCTAGTCAGAACTCAAGTACCCAGGTTGCTGAACCTTGCAAGGTCCAATCTGACTACACCAGTCTAACACCTGCTACCATTTTGCCACTGCCAAATTAATTTAACAAAAGACAGATTAAATGTAGAAAAACAAATTTTGTATATAATATAGAAGCCCTATAAAAATATGAGATCCTACAGATGGGTAGCAGACTTATTAGGTGATCAATTCATAAGGTATATAAAAGTCTAATTACTACATTGTACACCTAAAATTAATATAATATTGTATGTCAACTGTAACTGAAAAATACATTTTAAAAATAAAAAAATGTACTACTCCTTAGCAGTCAGGCTTATATGCCATCCTGAGCTAAGTTGAAGTTGTTAGGGGTCTGTGGTTTCAAAGTAAAGGAAGACAATTCACAACTGAGCAAATGTTGGTAAACAGATGTTTGCCAGCCATGCAGATATGTCATTCTGATATAAAAGTTATCTCTGATAATTGTTCTGAGAGAGATTGTTGGGCAGATAAAATATATTATGCTCACTTTGTTAAAGATGGCACTGCCAACGTGGAAGCCCATTACCCAGGTGATAATATTAGTTGCCCTTCTTGCTTGGGAGGGGCATGATTATGTTAATATGTGTTGGGGGAGGGCTTTCGTGCCAAAAGGTTTTAAAAGGAGAGATCACATTGTTCTGGGGAAGAGTGATTACGTTCTAGGAGAAGGCCATGTGGAGGAGAGGAGAAGCAGCCAAGATGGCGAAATGCTGAGGGAAAAGCCAGTTTGTGCAGAGTTTATGCAAAGAGAAGGAGATCGGGAACAGAGGTGAATAAGGCTAGTGAGGTAGATAGGATTCTAGGAATACTCAGATAAGTTAGTGGCTTTGGTAGTCCTGAATGGAAAGGGAATTGTTTTCTCACTGTGTGTATTTCTTGCCCACCAGGTGCAAGCTAGGATTAAAGCTAATGGCCCACCAGTTCTTGGCTCTGTTGTTTCATTACTGTCTGTCTGAATCAAATGCAAACCTGCACGAGCCAGACAGCTGTGATGGCGGCCGTGGCTACTGCTTTACAGAGATAAAAGCTCTTTCTGGGTCTGCTGAGCTTAACTGCCTTCAGCTTGATATAATCTAGATGCCAAAGTGACACATTCTGGATGGTGTCATCTGTCTCCCCTCACCTGCAATATTTCCAAGGCTGTTTGGTTGCTACTGGTCTTCGCAACAACAAATGAGACAGCCTGGCTTTAACTAGAAAGCTTGAGGATATCATACTATTATTTTTACAGTGTTTGCATTAGTAAGATACCCATAGGGAGACAAACATCTGAGGGAAAATTCGTGACAAAATGAAGTGTGTTGTAACAACCAGTTAGGATAGAATCAGGAGACTTCCTACATATCTCAGGCAATTCACTTCTCTTTTCTGGATTCCCATTTCTTTATTCATAAAAGAGGAGGTTTAACCAACTGAAGTTTTCTTTCTGCATGAACAATCTATTTGTGAAAGAGTCACCAAAGGAATTCTTTTCTGTATTTGGGGAGCATTTCTCAGTTCCCAATCTTTACTGTACACCACACTTCCCTTTCCTCTGAGTCCACAGGGATGACACCACAGCCAGCTGATGGTTATTATATCAGGGTTAGACCTGAACTTTAAGATGTTCTGTTGTCAGATTCATAAAGGAAACAATGTAATAGAGAAGGTTTGTGTTATAAAATCTGCATTTTAATAAGGAAACTCTTACCAGGAAAAGTTGTCCTTCTTAAGAAGAATTCTTTTAAAAAAATAATCTTTATTTCTTTTTAAAATTTTTATTTTATTGTGCTGTATTGACCCCTGAGCCTCCTGTTTATTATAGCTTTTAAGTATAAGCCATATTGAAATTTGACTCAAGGTTATATAAAGTTGGGAGGTGACCCTAACATCATTCATTATGAATAGAGGAGTCACAATTATTTTCTTCCCTTGGGAACTAACCTTTATTTTTATAGCATGTTTAAGGCTTTAAGTACTAAATATATTGATTTACTTACTATCTTAGATAAAAATAATTATTTCTTCATACATTATCTAATCTTTCTCTAACCTCTCCCACCTTCCCTCTGTTATTAAACTAATGTTGTCAGGTGAAGTTGTTCTTGCCAATAAGTCACCTGAGGGGATCTGAATAAAAGCTATCTATATGACATTTGCATAGAACTCTCCATGAAAAGCACAATTAGGCTGGTGACTGTGTTGTAAAGACCACCGTCAAGGGGGTGAGCAAACACCACAGAACATTGGAGAAGGGAGAAGGCCACAAATGACTGACTTCCATGGAGTTCAGGCACACGTCCACACAGAGATGGGAACTTGGAAGGTCTAGGATGAACGAAAAACAGGAAAAAGCAGGAGGAAGGGGCAGCAGGCCAACTTCTCAGATGGGAATGTCTACTCTGGAGGTCATCTGACATCTAGTGAGAAAAACAAAATGTAAGACAAAAGGAAGAAAGAAAGGAAGGGAGGGAGGACTTGGTCAGTTGGCTCAGTGGTAGAGCATCAACCAGCATGTGAATGTCTCAGGTTTGTTTCCAGGCCAGGGCACATAGCAGAAGCACCATCTGCTTCTCCACCCCTCTGCCTCCCCCTTTTCTTTTTGTCTCTTCCCCTCCCACCACCATGGCTTGATTGATTTGAGCACATTAGCCCAGGCACTGAGCATAGCTCAGTGGAGCTTCTGCTTCAAGTGCTAAAAATAGCTGGGTTATGAGCATGGCTCCAAAAAGGTGGAACATTAGCTCAAGACAGGGGTTGCCAGGTGGATCCTGGACAGGGCACAAGCAGGAGTCTCTCTATCTCCGTCCTCTCACTTGGAAAGGAAGAAAAAGGAAAATAAAAATAAAGGGCGGGAAACAGGGAGGATAAACAGGAAACTGAAGACGAGTGATTTCACTTTCTGTCTCATGTTACCATTATACAACACACATGATATGTCTCTTTTTTAATATTCTTGTTCATAATGGAGTTTTAGAATACACCTTCTCTTGCATGTTTCTTGAGCTAGTCTACATTGCTTGATCTAAAGGCCACTTACACAGAGTTGAGCAGATAGATCCACATCCAAGACAGAATGAGAAGAAATTCAGGAACACATCTAAGGAGGAAGTCAGAGAAGCTATGGGGGGGGGGGAAATGTCTTTATTGCACATAAGTGGAGGCCAGAAATGCTGAGCAGACTTTCTATAGACTTCAATGTTTTCATTTTTTATTATTTCTTTTGATCCTGTCTGTACACAATACTTATAAGCCATTATAACCCTTGAAACAAAGCAAAAAAAAAAATAATAATGATAAAATAAAATAAAGAAAAAATAGCAGAAGGTTTATGGGATTTATTTTGGATGGCAAGAGAGACACATCTTTTCTCATTGCTCTTCTGTACAACTGGGAGAGAGAATTCTGGGAGAAACACAGATGACAGATTGGAAAAACAGGCAATTCCCTAAGTCCTGATTCCAGAGGAAGCGTGGAATCAGCTTGAAGAAAAGAACTGTTGCTAAAGAATTCACTTCCATGAAAGTCATTTCCTCCTGACATCAAGTCATAAAAACTTCCCGACTGAATTTCTTGAGTGCTAAGCAAATGCTGGATTGTGCAGCGAAGAAGAACTCTGCTCTTGGCTACTTTCTGCACTTTCATGGACGTGCTTTTCTTCACGTAGAGCATTACCAGTGACCCCTTGACTCTCATTTCCTTCAGTATGTCCCCTGGAAGTCATGTCTCTGCTGGGACTCCCATCATCTAACCGTGGCAAAAATTGTTACTGGAACCCCAGTGTTTTTTAATCCATCTCTCTGTATGCTTTGGCACAATGATGAGCAGGATAAAAAGGAAAATAGTTTAATATTGAATTGGTCAATCCAAAGGCCAGGTATTAATGCTAAAGGTCCAACTTTGGGACTGCATGTAAGTTATAGTTTATATAAGGCAAAAATCATAAGGTACTGTGGGTTAGGGGGTTTGAGGTCATGCTGAGAGCTGATTGGCTAGAAGTGAGATAAGAGTAATAAACTTCTGAAGTCAGCTCTTGCATCTTTTTGTCTGGTCTCATGGGAAAGTAGCCAGGGGGTCATTAACAGAACTCAAGTTAAGATGTTATCTTTAGCTTGCCAGAGGTCCAGACCCTGTGACCATTTTAGCCTGCCAGAAGTCTGGACCCCGTGAGCATTAGTCAGGTCCGGGCTACTGTCTTCTACTGTCTAGGAGGTTGCCGAATATTAGGGGGAAAGCTAGGTCTCTGACGGTTATAGAGAGAAAAAGATACAGTTTCTAGAGCTAGGATTCAAAACTAAATTTAATCAGAGTCATAAGGATTTGATCATAATCTTTTTGTAGCTCCTTCTACGATGGAAGAGAGGCCCAAGCATGTGATTAATCTCCCTTCTCATCCTCATTACCAACCTCTTTCAAATGTCTTGCATAAGAGTGCAACAAAGAAAAAATAATAACAAATCATTTAACATTTAAGGTGTGTCAGGATTAAGCCAAATATTTTTTCTATATTTAATGTAATCCTTATAATAGCTCTTGAGGTACCTACTATTATTCCAATTTTAAAAGTGAAGAAATTAAGTCTTAAAGATATTAAAGTGATTGCCTGAAGTCATAAAATGGAGCTAAGATTCTAATGCAGGTTGGCTTGATCCCAGAACTATACTTACAACCACCGAAGTACCGAAGTCTTCTATAGCTGCCCAAATGACCCTCATCTCCTTGACCCACTTGGGGCATTTGGAGACCCAAGACCCAGAGACCATTACAATTTGGGTGTAGTGTTTATCTTTCAAAACCTTTCAGCAAGGACATTCTTTCACTTCCTTTGTATCTTGGTCAGCTTTTATCTTGTATATTACGTCCTATACTTTGGGACTTCCTCAAAGTCTTCTAAAAACTAGATTCCTTCCTGCTATGAATAAGACCAGTCCTTGTGTGCCTTTAGTGAGGTTTGGGAACACACCCTCTGTGTAGCAATTGCTCCCACAAAAGAAGTTTACTATTGATATCCTAAGGCCCTATTCTCCAACTGGATTCATTCACACATGTTGATTGAGCACCTACTAGTTTCAGGGTAGTTTTAGGCACCAGAAATACAGTGGTGGACAACACAGACAGACCTGTTTTCGTGGAGCAACATCCTGCTGGTGGAGAACCAGCCCTTTCCCATATTTTCTGATAATGTCATTTTTCTGCTTTCTAGCCAAACTGCCCTATTCTTCTTATACTTCTTGAGTTAAATTAAATTTTTGAAAAGATTACCTTATAATTCTTCTATGTGAACTTACTTTTCATGAAGCCTACAGCCACACCTGGTAAGACACTTATGGTGTATGATTTTCTCCTTTCAGGCCAAGGCGAAGGGAGTGAATATCAGTGACCACTTGAAGTGAGTGCTGGTATTTAAACTGCACTGTCTCATCTAATCATCATGGAAGCACAAGGAATCCAAGATATCTATTCTCATTTTCCAAAGAAACACCTGAAGATTTTAGCAATCAAATCCCAGAGCTTGTAAAAACAGTTTGGAAATAGATGCCAGGTACAGTGCACAGGACTGTCTTTCCTTTCTACCTAGGAAGGGACTCATTCTCCTGGACCCCAGCCTCGGGGAATTGCCAGGGAACAGCCAGCATTTACAGGCCTGGAAGATGGGTTGAGCAATGACTGAAGACTACCACCACCACCCTGACTGTGCATATGAAATCAGGAGGTAGTCCCATTGCTTGCACTCTTACCTTTGTAGTTCATTCTTTGATTCTTCAATGGTTTCAGTCTTCAAACATTCTTTATTGACTGAGAGGTAGATTCTGTGTTAATGAGACAATTAGGTCACAAAGAAAGGAAATCATTGAGCTGATAGGGAAGTCAAGAGGTTCTAGAGGCAAATATTTTCTATTTCCTAAAGTTAAAGTGTTGACCTTCATGGTACCAACACCAGACAATTTCCTTCAGGGTAATTTGCTTCTGGAATCTCTCTAGTTACCTATGCAGTTGGAATTGGGCGTCCACTCAGATGGCTGAAGATCTGAAGTTATAGAAACAGGATCTAAGCCTGTACAACACATAGAACAAACATTAAAGCATCATAAATGTTATAAACTTTTCTTTGATAAATGTGAGATCTCTACATCACAGTTCTCCCAGGAGCTAGATTCAGCTTGGAGAGGACTCCTTTATTCTAGCAAAAGTATTTTATTCACCTAACCTTATAAACTTAGTGTTTGGTTTTTTATATTGATAAAATCTTATTTCACCTATATTGAATATAAAGTATTACAGTGAAAATTTAAGTGCTGAACTTTCTAAAATTTATTTTAAAGCTATTTATACATTTTAGGTTCTCAATATTTCTTGTATAATAGCTTATTTTATAGGGTGGATAGAAGTAGGAGATTATTTTGTTTGAAGAAATATAACTTCAAGTTGCCAGATTGAGTGATGACTTCATTGCTAATTAACCCACTGATGGGTTAGAGATGCTGATTGACCCATTGTTGGTCCTAGAATAAGGACATGCTTATGTTTGTGGGTTTTTGAGACACATCAAAAGATGATATCAACTATGAGTCACTCAAGGGATTTCATATTCACAGAGTCTGGCCTAAGGGTTATATAAAGAGAGACATTTAAAGAAGTCTTACTAGCAAGAAACAGGGTGACTTAGGTTAAGTCGTTCTGGGAGAAGTTTAGAATGGAGTTTCTTCTATTGCTACTGGTCCTACAGGTCACTGCTCTAGGAGCTGCTCCTCTGGCGAGCTCTGGAGAAAACACTGATACATTTGCTGAAGTAAGTATTAAGTGGTATAGTATTTGTCTAGCCTAATTTTTGTCTTTAAGATTTATTGCATTAACCAGCTTTATCTTAAAAAGTACTATTTGAAAACTGGTTTAGGAGGTTATTAGATTTTAGCACTGAATTTTTCTTTGCCAAAGAAATATTACAATATTTCTTTGTAATAAAGAGGTAATGGTTTTAAAGTAGTGTTATAAAATCTATGGGTGAACTTGTCCCTTCTACTAAAAAGCTTAGGCCAAGGAGTTTTAGTTCACAATAATTGGTGTCTTACTTCTGTTATGGTATTTTACACAAACCATTTAATGCTGATTAATAACATGATATTTGAACAATGTCTTGATTAATTTAACCACTTCAGCCTGCCATAATAATTCAAAAATACTCCTTACTTTCATTATCTTAGATAATTCCTCATGAGCAGTTTTTAAAATATAATATTTTAATTCATTTTTCTATATAAGCTCAGATGATTTCCCCATTTTCTAAGACCACTTGAACTTGAATTTATCATAGTTGTCCAATATGGTAAGCTTTGGATTTTTAAGTAAGAAAATGTTATCTGAACTTCAATTAATAATGTACACATCCTGGCAATAAATGTTTTGCTGCTTATTGAATGTCATGATATGTAAGACATTGAAATAAGTTTTAAAATGTAGAAACAAGTTTGAAAAGACAGACATAATGGTGTTTTCGGTGGGGTTTCAAGAATCAATCTTGTTAGTAGTTCAGGACACGTATTTGACAACACAGAAAATGTAATTTTTTTCTCATTATAATTAATTTTCTGACACCTGTTTCAAAAAATCAGTGTGCAGCTGAGTCATATATGCAGAGCTCCAACTGAAACCTTTAGATATATGATAATGTAATAATACTAAATGTATTTTTTCCAGGGTTTCTTGAAAAGCTTTTATAACTTTGAGATGGACGAAATTCCCACTACAAGAATTAAAGACAATACGAACTTCATGGAGAATAAAATTCAGGAGATGCAGCAGTTCTTTGGGCTAAATGTGACTGGGCAACTGGACGCATCTACTCTGGATATGATGCGGAGACCTCGATGCGGAGTGTCCGATGTTCATCATCTCAGGATAGCGTCAGTGATGCCAGTATGGAAGACACACTTTCTCACCTACCGGTAACAGCAGAGCCATGTGTTTTTCTATTTTCCTTATAGGTCTGACTTCTAGAAACCTGAACCACTTAGATACAGCCACAAATCTGGTAGTAGATGAGAAGCTTCCTTCAACTGTTAATACTATCCCCTCTGTTAAAGTTCATTATCTCTAGAAGGGTGGATTGTTCACTCAAAGATTGTTTGATTTTCCTGTCCAGACCAGGGTAGGAAGGCTGCAAATGAAAGGAGAATGAAGTTAAATCTACTATAAATAATACACAGGAGAAAGATTTATAAGGTAGTCAAAATGAATAAATGCAGAAGTCCTGGAACAGGGGCAAAAGGCATAAGCTTCTATGACTATAAATCTTTCATAATGATGATCCATAAATCATAAATGAGAACGAGTCAAGTTAGATTCTGTTTAAAGAGGAAGACATTTAAAGATAAATGTTTCTGTAGCATAAGAAGCTCTTTTTTTAAAATTGGGACAATTGATTTATGAAATAATTCATTCTCCAATGATGGTAGCAGAAATGAAGTATCACAATAACAAAATTAACACATGTTTTTTGTATACTTTTCTCTTTTCTGTTTTGCTGATAAAGAATCAACAATTACACTCCTGACATGAAACGCGAAGAGGTTGACTATGCCATCCAGAAAGCTTTTCAAGTATGGAGCAATGTGACCCCCCTGAAATTCAGAAAGGTTAAAACAGGCCAAGCAGACATTATGATACAATTTGCACATAGAGGTAGAGAACTTGGACTTATTTCATCGTATTATTTGAAAAGAGCTATAGCATATATTGAAGAACTAATTTCCTTTTTCTTTTAAAAAGAACATGGAGACTTTTATCCTTTTGATGGCAAAAGTGGAGTCATAGCTCATGCTTTTGGACCTGGATCTGGTATTGGAGGAGACGCACATTTTGATGAGGCGGAAATCTGGACTAAAACCTACAAAGGTAGGCAAACAAACAAAACCACAAAAGAACAAATTCTAAATTATACTACCATTTTGAAAGGCTGGATTCTGAGAAAGGGTTATAGGATGAGAAAACTTGTTCTGATTATAATTTTATCATTAAATAAACTATAATGCTTTGTCTCAATTTTATGCTCTATAGATTGAGAATGTTGGATAGACTACCCTAAAGATCTGTTCTAAGAATCAGAAGATTAGCTTTTAGTTAGTATAAATTCAGTAACCTTAAGAACTATATATAGTATGTAAAAATGAAAATTGTTAAGTGATCAATTTTGACAGTGTAATCCATAAACTCAAACAGACGCAGATACAAATTCTGTGTATGCTAACAATCTTAAAATAAGGTGTTATCTTCATGATCCATTATATCATATGTCAATAATTTCTTAGATTCATAGTAACACAGAAAGATGATGCTATAAAGAATTTAGATATCCTCATAAGATACACAATGTTATATGGACATGTAGTCTCTTGCAGATCTGGGATAAAAATTTCAGAATGCCCAACTAATCATTTCATAATAACTTGGATGCATTTACAGAGGGGCTGCAACTCACCATTCCTACCAGAGAGTTGAAAGGTGGAGATAATTAGTCTTCCCTGTTTGAAGGAGTCACAATCCATTAGAAAATTCAAGCCATCATATCAAAAACGTTCTTAATCTCTCTATTGGAAATCCTAGGTTATATGACTTACTCATGTGGAAAGTAAATGGAGAGAAAGTCATCAAAAATATGCTTTACTTGTTCTCTGGCTGATGTTGTCTATGTTAGATGGAAATATTTCATAGACCAGAAAGACAATTTTAGTCTGACACATGATCTAAAATTTACAGAATTTTTTAGAGATAAAAGAACTTTTGCATTTTCAAAAGACAAATGATGTAAGATTAAGTTTTGCCTGAGCTGCAAATTCTTTTCTTTTTTTCTTTTTTTTTTTTTTTTTTGTATCTTTCCGAAGCTGGAAATGGGGAGAGATAGACAGACTCCTGCATGCGCCCCACCGGGATCCACCCGGCACGCCCACCAGGGGGCGACGCTCTGCCCACCAGGGGGCGATGCTCTGCCCCTCCAGGGCGTCACTCTGCCACGACCAGAGCCACTCTAGCGCCTGGAGCAGAGGCCAAGGAGCCCTCCCCAGCGCCCGGGCCATCTTTGCTCCAATGGAGCCTTGGCTGCGAGAGGGGAAGAGAGAGACAGGAAGGAGGGGGGGAGGGAAGAAGCAAATGGGCGCTTCTCCTATGTGCCCTGGCCGGGAATCAAACCCGGTCCCCCGCACGCCAGGCCGACGCTCTACCGCTGAGCCAACCTGCCAGGGCCTGAGCTGCAAATTCTTGACTAAACATATTAAATTTGTCTAAATTTTATACAAGGCTATTTGGGACTTATTTCATCTGATGTGAGAGACATGCTAGATAGCTAGAATGTTTTGGAATTCTAAAGGACATTAGAAAAATCATTTTATATGTTTTTTTAAAGGTAGCAGAAATTGAGAACAAGAGTAAGTTAGTGGTTAGCTTATGGAAAAGCTGGGGTAAAAACATGAATTTCCTAGTTTTTATCTTAGTTCAGTATATACTTTTTACCTGTCCATGTTGCCTTATTGTTAATTGACTCAATTCTATATTTTCAGAAAGCTAATTTATAAAAATTCTAACTTAAAAAACCAAGCGCTGGGGGTGCTCAGACACAGAGATGAAAAGGACATAGTCCATGCTGAAGGAGCACACAATCTAGCAACAAGCAGAACACAAACAGAAACCCATTATTTTGAGATAAGGATCAGTGTTGATCTTTTATACAAAATATTATATAAATTGTGAATCAGGTAGATCTAGGTTTAGGCCAAATGATGAAAGGCTTTGTTTACTCTTCGTTGTATTATGCAGAATGGAATAACAGAGTCTATGTTTATTTTCATTATTTGAGAGAAGTAAAAGCATTTTTCAAGTTAGTTGCTGAACCCCTGTGTTACAGGGAATGATCCCAGACACCCCCAAAAGAGAAATGAAGACTTCATGTTTACACTTTGGTTGATTATGTTCACACTTGGGTACTGGAGAGTATTTCAAAGCAAGACTCTGAGGCTAAGTGCATTATGACCCTGGGCAAGTCAGTTCTGAGCTTCAGTTTGTCACAGAAAAAGAAAAACAAAAATAAAAGCATTACACTAGAACACAGATAAAAATGAACAGTAAGAGGTTAAAATCTTCTGGGAATTGAAAAACTTGAGAGAAAGAACACACCCCTCTTTCTTACCTACAAAGGTGCATTCTCTGGGACATACAGGAAAATGAACAGGCGTGGCTGTAATGTGCCAGTGTAACTTTGTTTACTTGTAAGCAGTCTCTGATTTCATCTGGAATCATATGTAGTAAAAAGATAAGCTTTAGAAATTTGGGGTTGAATCTTGGGTCAACACTTAATGTTATCAATTACTTCTGCTGCTACTGTGTCCTTATCTGCAACCAGAGAGTAGGATGGCTTCCGTTCAGTTGTGTAAGGATTAGACATAATGTGGTATATTTCTCAGTGACTCATAGTACCTGGAACTTAATAATATGGCCTTATATTTGGGTTTAGTAAAGAGAAACAAATATACAGAGAGGGGAAAATGATTTGACTTTGGGTGATGGACACACATGCAATCAACAGTTAAAATGTTATAGAGATGTTCACCTGAAGCCTATGTACGCTTGTTGATCAATGTCACCCCATTAAAATTAATTTCTAAATAAGAAAAGAGATCATAATCCAGGTCATCATGATCTGAAGCCAAAACACAAAACCACAAAAATTGCTTGGATTGACTGAATACAATTCCTAAAAGTAAATATGGAAATAGAACCAGACCATGCAAAGGGGAAACTGAGCATCTGTGCCAAGACTGCTCAAGAAGAACTGAATAGCCCTGGCCGGTTGGCTCAGCGGTAGAGCGTCGGCCTAGCGTGCGGAGGACCCGGGTTCGATTCCCGGCCAGGGCACACAGGAGAAGCACCCATTTGCTTCTCCACCCCTCCCCCTCTCCTTCCTCTCTGTCTCTCTCTTCCCCTCCCACAGCCAAGGCTCCATTGGAGCAAAGATGGCCCGGGCGCTGAGGATGGCTCTGTGGCCCCTGCCTCAGGCGCTAGAGTGGCTCTGGTCGCAACATGGCGACGCCCAGGATGGGCAGAGCATCCCCCCTGGTGGGCAGAGCATCGCCCCTGGTGGGCGTGCCGGGTGGATCCCGGTCGGGCGCATGCAGGAGTCTGTCTGACTGTCTCTCCCTGTTTCCAGCTTCAGAAAAAATGAAAAAAAAAAAAAAAGAACTGAATAAAACTTTAAAAAATAAAATAAAAAGACCTTTTTATATCCACTCAAGACTGATCAAGAATAAAAGCAGAATAAGTGGGAAAGATTTAGAGGCATGAGAACTGTTGAACACAGCTATGAGTTATTCTAGATATTTTCACAACAGAATGTATGCCATTTGTGTGATAATGCAGTGGTTCTTAACTGGAGCCAACTGTGCCTTCAAGTGGACATTAGATAATGTGTGGTGACATTTTGGTTTTAAAACCCGAAGAGAGTTTCTGGACCAGAGGGTGGCAAAGCGCATGGGTAGGCAAGGTAGAACAACAAAAAACTGAAGAGAGGTTTGTTACTTATTTAATGGTAAACCAGAGATTTCTAAACATCTATAACAAACAGTTATCTGGCTTATAACGTCAATAGTGCCAAAGTTGGAAAACCTTGTGCAAGGAAGGGAATCATGTAGAGGATTCTTAAACGTTTCCCTTTTCATTTTATCAGACCTAAATTGTGTTACTGTCCTCTAGATGCCTATGTATTTCACTGCTCCTTTCCCTTTCTGGTTGGTTCCCTCTTAGGCATCAATTTGTTCCTCGTTGCTGTTCATGAGTTTGGCCATTCCTTGGGTCTTCACCATTCCACAGATCGAAAGGCCATCATGTTTCCCACTTACAGTTATGTCAACCCCAACACATTTCAGCTCTCTGATGATGATGTACAGAGAATTCAGTCTCTCTATGGTGAGTTGAATTTCTTTACCATTTGCCTTATAAAGATACTCTTATGAAAGAATAATTTTATGATATTTTCATTTGGATAAATCTTTAACATCTATATTTGGTTTTGAAAACCTTGATAACCTGTGCAGTAGGTAGCACAGATGTTATATTTATTTTTAAAGATGAACACAAGACAGTTAGTATGTTAATGCTAGAGCCAGAGGCAGAACCTCAGGCCTCAAATCTGTTCTTTCTATCTAACACCATTGTCTATTTAAAAAGGTGCACAGAGAAATTATCCAAGTGGAATAAGAAAACTAGTATGAACAAATTTTTTTTCCTCCATAATGTTGCAACCACATGGGAAAAAAATCTTCATTGTATGCTTCTTATATATTATAAAAAGTATAAATTGCTTCAAATGTCTTTTTAATAGAATGATTCTTCCTCTATGAAGTAAAATGCAGATTATTTTTCAAATGCTTCTTGAAATATATTTTCAGGACGTCCAAAAAAGGACCAACCCCCAACAGTTCTTAACAATATAGAACCAGCTGCCTGTGATCCCAATTTGAGTTTTGATGCTGTCACTACAGTGGGAAATAAAATCTTTTTCTTTAAAGACAGGTAGGATCATTTTTATAACTGACCAAGTTTAAAGGCTCTGTTCTAAGGTGTTTTTTCTTCTTCTGTTGTAGTTGTTGTAGAATAGTAGAAAATGATAGAAAATTAAGTAGATAAAAATTGTGAGTAGGAAGTTGGATTTGACTCTATAGGCAGTGGAGAAATCTTGAAGATCTTGAAGCAAGGCAGTAGTATGATTATATTTATGTCTTAACTAGAAATCTAGAGTGTAAATAATGGATTTGTAGTAGGAATATGAGTTAGGGAAAGATAAGACAGAAAACAGAGAAGTCAGACTATTTTAATCATAGATAAAATTGTGTCTGGAACCAAAGCTTGATAGAGTACCCATTTAAAGGAATTGATTCTTTTTTTTTTAATTTTTTTACAGGGACAGAGAGAGAGAGTCAGATAGAGGGATAGATAGGGACAGACAGGAATGGAGAGAGATGAGAAGCATCAATTATCAGTTTTTCGTTGCAACACCTTAGTTCATTGATTGCTTTCTCATATGTGCCATGACCGTGAGCCTTCAGCAGACTGAGTAACCCCCTGCTCGAGCCAGTGACCTTGGGTCCATGCTAGTGAGCTTTTTACTCAAGCCAGATGAGCCCACGCTCAAGCTGGCAACCCCAGGGTCTCGAACCTGGGTTCTTCCGCATCCCAGTCTGACACTCTATCCACTGCACCATTGCCTGGTCAGGCAGGAGTTGATTCTTGATTATAGAGAACGATATTCCAAGATAATTTATGGTTCTGTCTTACAACACAGTTTGAAGCAGATAATGGAAGTGTAGGAGAGTATAGAAGATAAATATTGAGTAGGGAGGACAAATATCCTTCATTTTTGAGATTCAAAATCTGAGATGCTTGAGGTTAAGTGGCTTCCTTTAGATTACAAAACTTGTCAATGGATTGTGAGACCAGACTAGAAACTATATCCCTTAATTCTAAGATTCAGAGTATTTCCATGTAACAGTTTACCTGTTAATAACCATAGAATAGAATATGAAGATAATGGGAAAAAAATATTAATTGCTTCATAGGTCCTTACACTTATATTTCATGGCTCTTGAGTCTACAACTATTTTTAAAATGTATTTAATGTTTTACATGTCAGTTCCTTCTGGTGGAAGCTGCCTGAGAGTCCACAGACCACTGTTAGTTCAATTTCTTCTTTATGGCCAACCTTACCATCTGGTATTCAAGCTGCTTATGAAATTGCAGCCAGGAAACAAGTTTTTCTGTTTAAAGGTAATTCCAATGTTCAGTTTTGCTATTGAGTCAACTTCAAAGAAGAGAATAAATTAAGAAAACACTATTGCTTTTTATAAATATAGACCAAAAAAATCACTCAAAATTGTACTTGTACTCTGAACTATAATCTAAAGTAGATTAAATACTTAGATAATACATACAACTTTCAAAAAAAGTTTGTAAAATATAGATTGTAATATTTGCGTGTGTATGGGGGGGGGAATACAGAACCATAGAAGATAGGTCATGTTTAAAAACAAAACAATTTTTAAAAAAACCCAAAAAAAAACCCCAATCTGTAACTATGGGAAAAAGAATGATGTTTGTAGTGAGTCAATAAATATTTTTATTACTCTTTGTATATGATTCCAATGTACCTTTTTTCTTTGTGCTCACAGATGATAACTACTGGTTAGTCAGCAATTTAAATCCACAGCCACGCTACCCCAAGAGCATTCAGTCTTTGGGCTTTCCTGTCTCTGTGAAAAAAATTGATGCAGCTGTTTTTAACCCAAATATTTATAAGACCTACTTTTTTGTAGATCATCAGTATTGGAGGTGAGCTTTAATGATCAGTAGTTTGACTCTTAATATTTGTGAAACAGCTCAAAGGTAGTTTTTGATGCAAACTCCCAAAGATCCTTGACTTTCCTGAGAGAGGGATCAAGAGAATATAAGACTGGAATAGTTATTGTCAAGCTAATTCTTTTCTCTGGACTTTTGAATTCTGACTTATGAGATAACATGACGTGTTTTAAAAGGAACACTTTATATAAAATGTTATGGTGTTAATCATGGTGAAAACACATTGGAAAATAGTGGTAGAGACATATAGGACCTACTCTTTATGGTTAGTTTGGAGGGTGTACAGAATTTCAGATTCCTTTCCATAACCACTTGACCCGAGAAGACAAAATGAGGTAACCATCCTCTCAGTGATAGCTGACTTCACTAGATGACCAGACTCTACAAAGCAGGGCCGGGCACTGGTAGAAATATTGTGGAGTGAGGAAAGTGCTCGACTGGAGGCCAGGAGGCCTTGGGTTAGAGTCCTACAGGGGCTTGGAATAAATGAATGAACTGTTTAGGTCCTTGGTTTTCTCATCAGTGCAGTTTAAACCCTTTTAGTCAGAGCCTCTCAGAAAAGAAATAGGTGATTTTTGTTGTGCATGTCATGAAATGTCAAGTATATGTCATGTAATCTATTTCTGACGGAGCACCTTCTGGTTCTTGTTGTTGTTATTATTATTGCTCAGGTATGATGAGAGAAGACATCTCATGGATGCTGGTTATCCCAAACTGATTACTACAAACTTTCAAGGAGTTGGGCCTAAAGTTGATGCAGTCTACTACTATAACAGTAAGTAGATCAGGAAACTATGAAGAGACCTAAAACCCCTTTTTACAAAATCCCTTTTTACTGAGTCTTTCGTACATTTTTATACCTTTGCATTTTTTACCCTCCTTTCAGCTCCTTGGTCCCTTTGTGGGCTCTGGTGAACTGGGGCTGAGGGTGGGATCAGAGTTCATTTGAGTTTGTGAATGTCTTTAAGCAAAGTCAACCCAAGCAAGATTATTGCTGGGCCAAGATAGCTTGTTTTTTCTTGCCACCTCCACCCATGTCCTTTTTACTTCCTCCATCAAGGTTCTGTGTGCCCTACCTGGGCCCAATCTCCTCTCTCCCACTCTGAGTTCTCTACCTGAAGTGTAACTTTTCAAAAACATTTGCATGTTAATCATCAGTCTTTAAAACTAAACAACCTTCTCAATAAAATTAATAACAATACTTAATGGTGAAATGATTGGCAGAAAGCAGATATCTGGGGGCCAACATATATTTAGTTGAATTATGTCTTGTTTAATATAGATAATCTATAAAAACACATATCTATGTCTTTTTGTAAAGAAAAACAAGTAGAAAATTAAACTACTTAATTTGTTTTTATTTTCAGGACACTACTATTTTTACCAAGGATCCAGTGTCCATGAATATGACATCCTAACCCATCGTGTCACCAAAAGGCAGAAAAGCAATGCTGACTTTGGTTGTTAAGAATGATATAATTACTGATGTTTGTCAATTCACTTTAGTTTAATCAAGATTTATTACATAATGTTATGTGCCCAGTCTATCATTAAATAATGACATGGACCATAAAATGAGTAAAATCTATAAGCCAAAGATAAATGATCATATAGATAAATGATAATACAAAATACATGGGATTTTTTATTTCAAAAACTGTTATTGTCAATTTTTACTTGACTCTGTTATTAAATTTGAAAATAGACACCTTGAAAAGTCAAGAGAATATCTTGATCCTTGACATCCTTGAACTGAGAAATTATAATTATTTCTCTGGCTTAACTAAAATTAAGAAATGATTAGTTTCTTTGACCATTAAATGTTTAAGCAAGGGTATCCTTTTAATTGGAATAAAAATAATATACTTAAAACTTTAAAATGGCAATAATGTAAGATATAAGTAAATCAGGACCTACCCAATGGCTAAGTGAATAGAACATTGACCTGGCATGCTAGAGGTCGCAGGTTCGACCCCCAGTTAAGGCATGTACAATGAATACACAACTAAATGGAACAACTAGGTGGGGCAACAACGTGATGCTTCTCTCTCTCTCTCTCTCTCTCTCTCTCTCTCTCTCTCTCCCCTTCCTTCTTTCTCTCTATCTCTCTCTCTCAAATCAATGGAAAAATTTTAAAAAGGTATAAGTAAATTATATAGTTATGGAGATAATGTAACTTTATTCTATTGACAGTTTTGATTTTTCTAATATTTTATATAAAGTACATATATATTTATATTATTCAAATAAAAACTTTGAAAGAAAACATTTTGTTTTAAGAATTTTTCTTGAAAAATAGATTATATATTTTAAAAATAATTCTGGGCCTACATCTAAATAAAACAAGTCTCTGTAATTATAACAAGGAGTGACTAGAAATATGGCAACTGGGAAAAGGAAAAGGTTATATTTGTTTAGGTTACTTTTTTAAAGCCACCTGAATCTTGATCTCAAGTCAAGACATTCTCCAGACAACATGTGACTCCAAGGAGCACCTACTGCATATGACAACAAGCCTGAAGGGAAAGAGGAATGAAATAGGAATTTCCCATTTCGGTAAATTTCCATCTCAGATAAGTCTCACAATGGGCCATGGAATTGCTATATAACCTTATCAAGAGGTTAAATCTAAGCTTCCTTAAATTTAGGAGAAAATATTAGCAGTACCCATCTCACAGATTTATTGTGAAAAAAAAATGATCCATGATATATGGTGAGATCATCATGATGATAGCTTGGTCTGCCTTATATCAATTTTATCTGCTACCTTGACCCACATTCTCTTTATTTTCTGGATTTTGCACATATTTTTCTCCATCTAATGTTTTAGAGGTTTGTGGAATGCTTGGATCATAAAGTAATTTATTTGTAGACCATTGCTGATTGATACACTCAAGATACAAGAAAAGGTTTAATTTATTTTAGCTTAAATGATTGTTGTTGGCTAGTAGAATGAACTGAGATCAAAGAAAATATGAGGATGAAAAAGAATTTAGATAAAGATGAAGTTCTCTGTCTTTCAGAGATTAGATCCATTCTCAAGTATGTGCTGCTTTAGTATATAATAAACTTAGTTATCTTTACAAGGAATAAGGTCAAGTCATCTTTATAGAAATGCTATCTCTCCACAGGAAACTAAACTACTCACAGAAATTAAGGGATATTTCAAAATGAATATGAAGCAATGAAATATCCCCTAATTTTTGTGAGCAGTATAAATGCTGGACTTCCTTCTTTTCTCCCAGGGCTAGCATCAAAAGAAAATGTAATGGTATCCGGTTGAGATGTCTTTGGCCTTAGGTAATTTAGGAGTAAGCTGTTTCTCTTGAGCAATGTCTGTATTGAACTAAAAGCACAGAATATACCCCTCTCAGTTTCATGAGTGCTCGTGAGAAAGGCCTTTAAAGATCTAAAGTGAATCTTTTTTTCTACCTCCATTTGTTTTATGTTGTAAAATTTTGTTAACAAATCCTTATAATGTTAATCATGTGCCAGGCACAGTTCTATTTTTGGTGTGCACACACAAATCCTTAATATTAACTAATAACAATTTATTTATTAAATTTTTAAAATAATATAATCAAAATAATCACCTATAATATAAAATAATCACCTAATCATTAACCTTATAAGGTAAACACTATCGATCATATTTTTCAAATGAGGGAACTGAGACACTACAAGGTGAACTAATTTGCTCAAGGTCACATAGCCTTGGAGCTGCAATTCATAGCCAGGCCATTTGAGTATGGAATCTGTGTTATTAATCTTATTAAACAGCACAAAATTTTGCCTTTCAAATGTATAAAGTGAAAAAAAATCAAAGTAAAAAATCCTAGCACTCCATGTTATTTGCCCTTTTACTTGACCTTTCAATCAACAGTTCTTTAACATGTCATAAAAAGTATTTGTGTGTCCAGACTTTGAAATATAATTTTGCCTTGGGAAAGGTAGTAGTGATATCTTGCTAATGTCAGGGAAAAAAATGTCTAAGTCTTAGAAATTATAGGTGTCTTTACAATGAAGTGCTGGAGTCTAACAGATCTTCTGGAAAGTGATTGATTTTATGAGGATGTGTATCTGAGCACCTGATGCAGGCATTCTGGGGGACTGAGGTCCTGAGAGTTCAAGACCCACTGTGTGTTCTGGCTTCATGTGGGAAAGAATTCAAATGCAAGCCAGCATAGAGTTCAAAGTGAAAGTTAAGCAGAGAGCGGGCTATTCCATAGAAAGAACAGCTCCCATTTAGCAGAATTAACTTCCTTTATTAATGTAAATGGTTCTTTCTATAGCAATGCAAGTAAGTGTTATCTGGTTTCCAGCCAAGATGGCAGCATAGGTAAACATAGTACTCAGAACTTCCCACAACAACATCAAAATAGAAGCAAACTTCAGTACAATTATCACTGAGAACCACCTGAACAGAAGTTCTACAACTAAGGATATAAAGTAGAAACCACATCAAGACTGATAGGAGGGGCAAAGATGTGGAATAAGCTGGTCCCATACCCACATGTGGCGGTTAAAAATCAGGAGGACAATCTTAGCTTCAGAGGTTCTCCTTGAGGAGTGAGGGGTCCCAGGTCACACCAGGCCCCCATTCCAGGGTTCCAGTGCTGGAAAAAAGAAATCCCCATATCTTCTGGCTGTGGAAACCATCGCAGATTATGGCTGAGTGAACCAGAGGGCTGTGCCCTAAAAGGGCTTGAGCATGGACTTACCTGGATTCACTGGTGCTGAAGCAGCAGCTCATAAGCAGCTTCTGGGACATATGGGAATGAACTGAATTGTCTGCTTTAGATGATGAAGGGAGGAACATCTTTCCCCCAGACATAATTGCTGGCAAAGACCATTGTTTCTTTGCTGAACCCTACCCCCACAGAGTCAGGAGGCAGGTGCAATATCTGAGTCTCCATCAATCTGGCTAACACTGTTCACCCTGCCCTGGTGATTCCTTGAGACCCTGCCCCACTCAACTTTTGGACCCACTCAAACAATTTTCAGTATCTATTACATACAAACAGCTTATGTTGGCCCATGCTACAAACTTTCTTAAAATCTCTCAAAGGTTTATAAACCCCAAATAAGCAGCGTATGGCCTCAGTGTGCCCTCTACTTCTTGCTAAGTTCAGACCTGGCATTAGTGGTAGCCAACCTCAGTTTGCACAGCTTGGTCTCTCCTGGTCACCTTCAAGCCCAACACAAATAGCTGTCATTTGTAAATCACTTTGTGGCTTATGCTGGGTGGCCCTGGGCAAGGGACAGGTGGCAACTGATCTTGACCTGTACCTCTGAAAAGGCCTCAGAGATAGAGTGCAGGGTGGCCAGTCTCAGACCACACGGGAGCACCACCTAATCACTTTCACCAGTAATACACTCAAGGAGAAGACTCACTGGGCTCTGCTAAAGTTCTTCATGGAGTCAACTTTTGCACAGCAGCTCCTCTGCTGTGGTTGTAGCCAGTTTTCCAAGCCAATCAGCTTATGGGTAAATTTCTCCCATTTACATACTGAAAAAAATCAAGGCTCAACTACACCAAGAGGGTGCACATAGCCCACATGGGGTTATACCTAGAGCGCCTAGATTGGGTCACCAAGAGGCTGTTGTGCCACTTGGCCATATAAGACACTAATTGCATAAGGCCACTCTACCAAGACCAGGAGACATAGCAGGTCTGCCTAATACATACAAACATACACAAGGAAGCAGGCAAAATGAGGGGACAGAGAAACATGTCCCAAATAAAAAAAACAACAAAACTCGAGAAAACAAATCTAAATAAAATGGAAACAAGCAATCTACTAGATATAGAATTCAAAACCGAGTTTTAAAGATATTCAGTGAGAATGTCAACAAAGAGACAGGGATCATATAAATGGAACTAAAAATAAAACAAAACAAAACAAAAGAGCCTGTCAGAAATTAAAAATACACTGACAAAAATGAAGAACACATTACAGAGAATTAACAGTAGAGATGATGATGAAGCAGAAGATCCAACCAACAATTTGGTAGATAAAAAAGTGAAAACACCCAATCAGAAAAGAAAAAAAAAACACAAACAAAAAAAGCATTTAAAAAAAATGAGGCCAGTGTAAGGAACCTCTGGAACAACTTCAGGTGCACCAGCATTCGTGTCATGGTGGTGCTGGAAGGACAAGAGAAGAATCAAGAAGCTGAAAACCTATTTGAAAATAAAATTATGGAAAACTGTCCTAAACTGGTGAAGGAATTAGCCATACAAGTCCAGAAACCACATAAAGTCCCAAACAAGATGAATCCAAAAAGGCCCACATAAAGATATCATAATTAGGCCTTGGCTGGTTGGCTCAGTGGTAGAGCATTGGCCTGGCGTGCAGGAGTCCCGGGTTTGATTCCCGGCCAGGGCACACAGGAGAGGCGCCCATCTGCTTCTCCACCCCTCCCCCTCTCCTTCCTCTCTGTCTCTCTCTTCCCCTTCCACAGCCAAGGCTCCATTGGAGCAAAGTTTGCCTGGGTGCTGAGGATGGCTCTGTGGCCTCTGCCTCAGGCACTAGAGTGGCTCTGGTCGCAACAGAGCGATGCTCCGGATGGACAGAGCATCGCCCCCTGGTGGGCATGCCGGGTGGATCCCGGTCGGGCACATGCGAGAGTCTGTCTGACTGCCTCCCCGTTTCTGGCTTCGGAAAAAGAAAAAAGAAAACAAAAAAAAAGATACCATAATTAAAATGCCAAACATTGAAGACGAAGAGAAAATCTTAAGAGCAGCAAGAGAAAAGCAGTTAGTTTACCTACTCGGGAGCTTCCATTAGACCATCAGCTGATTTTTCAACAGAAACTTTGCAGACCAGGAAAGGGATTTGCGCAAAATAGTCAAAGTGATAAAAAGCAAAGGGTCTATCTATACCTAAGATTACTCTACACAGCAAAGCTGTCACTTAGAATTGAAGATAAGATAAAAAGTTTTCCAGACAAGAAACAGCTAAAGGAGTTCATCAGTATCAAAACAATGTTACAAGAAATATTAAAGGGTCTTCTTTAAAAGGAAGAAAAAACTATTAAAAAATATGAATAATAAAATGGCAATAAGTACATATATGCATATATAAACAACTCTTTAAATGCAAATAGATTAAATGCTCCAATCAAAAGACATATGGTAGGTGAATGGATAAAAAAACAAGACCCTTCCATATTCTGTCTAAAAAAAATCACTTCAGATCAAAAGACACACACAGACTAAGTATAGAGATGGGGAAAAGATATTTCATGACAATGGAAAAAACAAACAAAAATAACTGGGGTAGCAATACTTATACTGACAAAACAGACTTAAAAATAAAGGCTATAAGAAGAAGACAAAGAAGAACCCAGCAATTTCACTTTTGGGTATTTATCTGAAGAAACTCAAAACAGTAAATTGAAAAGACAAATATTCATTGCAGCATTATTTACACCTAAATGTTCATCAATAGATGAATGGATAAAGAAGAAATGGTGGCCCTGGCCAGTTGGCTCAGCGGTAGAGCGTTGGCCTGGCGTGCAGGAGTCCCACGTTCGATTCCCGGCCAAGGCACACAGGAGAAGCGCCCATCTGCTTCTCCACCCCTCCCCCTCTCCTTCCTCTCTGTCTCTCTCTTCCCCTCCTGCAGCTGAGGCTCCATTGGAGCAAAGATGGCCCAGGCGCTGAAGATGGCTCTGTGGCCTCTGCCTCAGGTGCTAGAATGGCTCTGGATGCAACAGAGTGATGCCCCAGAGGGGCAGAGCATCACCTGGTGGGCATGCCGGGTGGATCCTGGTCGGGTGCATACGGGAGTCTGTCTGTCTGCCTCCCCGTTTCCAGCTTCAGAAAAATGAAAAAAAAAAAAAAAAAGAAGAAGAAGAAATGGTGAGTTACAACAGAATGTGACTCAGCTATAAAAAGGAATAAAATTCTGTTATCTGAAACAATATGGAAAGACTTAGAGCAGTGGTCCCCAACCTTTTTTGGGCCATGGACCAGTTTAATGTCAGAAAATATTTTCATGGACTGGCCTTTAGGGTGGGACAGATAAATGTATCACGTGACCAAAACAAGCATCAAGAGTGAGTCTTAGACGGATGTAACAGTGGAAATTTGGTAATTTTTAAAAAATAAAACATCATTCAGACTTAAATATAAATAAAACAGAAATAATGTAAGTTATTTATTCTTTCTCTGTGGACTGGTACCAAATGGCCCACGGACCACTACCGGTCCGTGGCCTAGGGGTTGCAATAGACTTAGATGCTATTATGCTAAGTGAAATAAGTCAGAGAAAGACAAATGCTAGATAATTTCACTTATATTTGGATCCTATAAAAAATAAATGAACAAACAGGTCAGAAACAGACTCATAAATGAACATTTTGATGATTATCAGATTTGGGAGGGGGGGTCCGAGAGATGGGTACCAAAAAGGAAGGTAAAGAGATTAAGAACAATTTGGTAGTTACAGAATAGTCATGGAATATAAAGTACAGGATAAGTAATGTAGTCAATAATATTGTAATCACTATGTATGGTGTCAGATGGGTACTAGATTTATTATGTTTAATTACTATGTAGTACACCTGAAACTAGTATAATATTATATGTCAACTGTAGTGGAAAATTTTTTTTACTTACTTAAAAAACAGATAAATGTTATCTATTGGAGATAAAATTTATTATCTTCTGGTAGAGGAGATAATCACTAATGTTACATTTTATTGGCTTATAAGTTTTTGATGAATTAAAAATATTAGAAAATTTACTTTAGCATTTTTTACTGTATATATATCTGTTCTTCAGATTCTTTGAAATACTTCCCTCATTAGTTACTGAGTTGAATATTATCTTTAACATATTTATTTTCTATTTCATGAAAGTCATTTTTGATTTTTTGAAAATTGTAACTTTTCTGAAAATATACAACAGAGAAGAACATAAGCCTGTCCATCTGTTGGACTACCAAGTGGAGAAGACCACATACTAGTAGGCAACTCTTAGAGCCTCACACAACTAGAGTCTAGATTTCGCCATCTTGTCTATTTCCTTACCTTCTAATAATGTAGTGACGAACACTGCTCCTGTACAAGAGAAATTGTACACCACATCTGGGTGATATAGAATTTCCAAAATTCACTTTTTTTTTTTACTTTGTTTATTCATTCAAAAATATTTATCAAGGATCTGCTCAATTCTAAATCCTGTGATTGGCATGAGAGATCCAAAGATAACTAAAACAGTGTCTTCAAAGGCACAAAATACGGTAAAAACATAAAAAAGGCAGACAAATAAACAACAAATCATTATGTAATAAGGTAGGTAGGTAGACTAATAAAAGTGTGTACAAGATAGAAGAGCGAGTCCATTTCTGCAGGATTCAGAAACCACAGGATATTTCATGTGGAAAACAATATTTGAGATGTATTTTAAAATATGAGAGGGATTTGTGAGGTGAAAAAGTGGGCTAAAGGTATTGCAGGCAAAAAAATATATCTCTTCAAAGATTTATCAAAAAAAGAGTAGTCTTTATAAAATTTGCACCTTGAAATATGAAGGAAGGAATCACAAGAGATAAGACACCAGATCATGAAGGACTTTTACTATTTTGACTTTTATCTCATTAGTGATATTGCTTCATTAAAAGGATTTAATAGGGAGAAATGACCACACTGCATATTAGAAGACATTTTTGATGCAACTATAGAAGATAGATCAGAAGGAATTAAGGCTAGATATGGAGAACATCTATTAATTAATGACACTATGTAAAGCAATCCTAAAAATTTGAATTACAGTCATGGGGAGGACAGAGATGATATTATAGTGAGGGTGCTATAACAGCTAGTGGGGAGAATTAATAGAGTTTGATACCTGCTTTGCATGTGAGATATGTCTGAAAAATATGGGATGATATTTAAGATTTGGTTTGTGAAGTGACTTTGAATAGAGGGATAGAGAAGGAAGAGCAAGTTATTGAGAGGGGTGATATGCTTGATGGAATCAAGATAAATTTGTTGAGTCTGGAGAGCCTTTTTATTAAAGTATAATTGCCTTACAATATTATATTAGTTTCAGGTGTACAACATAGTGATTTAGCATTAGGAAGTGAATACCACAATTAGGTCAGTTGCCTTCTGTCACCATACAAAGTTATTACAATATTATTGACTACATTCTATATGCTGTATTTTTTATAACTGGAAGTTTGTGCCCCTTAATCCCCTTTACCTTATTTTGTCTATCCCCTTATCCTGAGTCTAGGGAGCCTGAGACATTCAAGCGGGGGTTTCCAGTAGGTAATGGAATGGAATCAAAGCCTAGTAAAGGTGTTTGGACCAGAAATTTAAATATTGGATTCTTGAGTGGATAAATGGAAAGTAACAACTTAGAAGTTAATGGTATATCCAAGAAAGATCACAGGTAACAGTCTTTATAGTAGTCTTCATTCCCAGGAGTTACCTAGAGTATAATATTGTTACTAAAACATAAAAATAATTTAAGAAGGTTATAATGTACATTCAAGAAAAAGCCAAGCTCATGGAGTTTTTTTTATGTGTTAACATACAAACTTAACTTCCCAAGATTACTTTTTTTTGGTCATATTATAATAATTAGTGCTGAATTTTTCTTACTGCTATGAATAACTAGAAAACTGGGCAAAATATGTGAAGCAGCTGATCCCATTCATTGAGCACCAGAGAGTATAGTCCAGGAGAGAAGAGAAACAAATTATGCAAACCCAAAAATCTTACCTGCTTTATATTGTTGGGTATTTTCCATTGTGTAGCGACAGGAAAAGGGAACCCAACAGAACACAGTGGTCTCACTGAGTTGAGAAGACGTGATTAAAGTTCAGCAAGGTGGAGGTGGCTACAATTTGCAAAGAAGTGAAAGCATCCAGAATTGAGAGAAGAGTCCTCCTGGGTCTGTTGATGAGCTGCATATGTACCATCAAAGAGCTATCAATTGAACAGCTCTCAGAGATAACACAGGGCTAGAGGTTTCAGTTCCATCCAGTCAGTGACAAGTTATTAAACACTTGGTGTAATTAGTAAAGGTCCCTTAATAAAAGGGTTAAATTAGCCCTAGAGTAAAGGTTAGACTAGACCCACCCTAAAAAAGCTTAAAATAAAAATCTGAAAAGATCAAGGTGTAGTCCAAATTATTTAACTTCCTGCGAAGACTAAATTAAACACCTTTAAAATAAATAAAAATCTAAACACCTAATAGTATAATATTCACAATGTCTAGCATCCAATAAAAACTTACTGAACATGCAAAGAAGTAGGAAAATGTGAACCATAAAATGAAAAATAATGAACCAATAGAAACAGATGCACAAAGACAGCAATGATGAAATTAGCAGAAAAAAAGAGGTAAAAAAGTTATAAATATTTTCAAGGACTTAATGAAAAACATATGGGGAGAAATTAAAGATGTGAAAAAGTAGCAAATGAAAGTAGAGCTAAGAAAATGCAAATTTTTATTTAATTCATTTTCCCATCTGACCGGTCATTTCTTAGTTTCTTGTTGCCTGCTAATTTTTGTGATTTGATCTTTTATTTCTTTCTACCTTAAATTCTGTATTATTAAATGGTCTGGATTTACTTATTTAAATATCTAAAGACCTTGTTGATCTAAATCTGTTATTTACTTTCATTCCTAAGGTTTGTTTCCTTGTGCATTATTAAGTGAACTTTGATTTTGAGCTCAGTTTTAAAAAACTTAATTTGTAGCAATCTAGAAGGTCTGAGGAGGACATGCTTTTTTCTTAACAATATTGATTATTGTTTCTATTAGGAAGCAAGAGGAATTTTTTTTCATCTGGAACTACTTTAGTTCCTTTATAGGATTTGTGGCAGGAGTCATAGATGCAGATTCTTCACCTTATAGATTGCTCATGAATTAGAATGCTCAGTGTCCTTCTGCTATAAGCATTTGAACTTGAGGAATTTCCTTTTTGTTCCTATTTTTGTTAGCTACTCATTCATTCTTAATCTAGCTTCAGTTCACTGTGCATGTGTGAGGGGGACTGGGGGAGCCTTGGAGATTTGCGTTATTTCCTGCAAGACCAGAAAAGCAATAAAAAGTGGGTTTTATTAAGACTATATGTCATCTACTACAATGCGGGAAGTAAAGTTATGGCTTGTCTCTTCACTGGCTACAAGTATTTTGGGCAGAGTTGTGAGAAGTGACTGGTTATACAAAGTCCATGACACTGATAAATTAGTAAATTTGTGCTGTGACTTACTGTGTGATTTTAGGCAAATAGGTTGAATCTCAAAGAAAATGAATGATACCTGCTTCTCAGGTTTGTTCTAAGGATTAACATAGTCAAAGACCCAGCAGTAGCTACTCTACTGAAGCTTCTTTCCTCCCATCTATCTCAAGTTCCCCTTGACCTGGAATTCCTGGTTTGCTGCTCTCCTCCCCAACAAGTATGTTCACACCCCAATTACCTCTCTGACCTGCACGAAAGGTGGAGAGCTCATATGATCCTTCTTCCATTTTCTACATATTTCCCTTATTCTCAACTGCCAAATACCATCCAAAGTTGGAAATGCAGTCCCTTAAAATTTTTTTGCCATCACTATAGATATAAAATTATTATGAATAATAATGTTTATGTGTTTAAAAATTTATATATTTTTTCTGTTATATATATGAGCACTGCCAAACTCATAGGACGGACATTTTATTACTATTTTCAGAATGAAGAACAAAGAGCATAGAGAAGATAAGCAATTTGGTGTCATAGAACTAACTAGTAAGTGGGGACTGCTATTCTGACTGAGAGCTCTTTATCACCACACTCATGTTCTTTCTACTGTACCACTTTAATTTATTGGGTTAATAATCTTTAACAAGGAGCATGATCAGACACTGTTTGGCTAAATTCTTATGGGCAAGTTAAAATGATTAACAAATTATCAACAACAACAAAAAGTCCTACTTCTATTATGTACCTTTTTTTGAGCAATCAAGTTGGCAAATATCTTATGAGAGATATGAATATAAGTGAGGTTCAAGGAGACGTTCTACTTCTGTTTTAAATTTATGACTTGCAACAGCATCTTTCCAACTTGGAACTAAATAAAATATGACTTTCAGAAAAACAAGAATTGTGAAATGTGTTCTGAGCCACAAAGGTACTGAATTGTTTGTTTATGCTCAGGACCTTAGTTTTCTATTTTTAAACAAGCACTTTGGAATTCATGCTCAGCAAAATTTTGCTGATTTTTTCCAAGAATTGGAACATTGATCAACATTGGTGAATGAGGAGGCTTTGCAAATTTTTGAATCTTAGTGACACATAGCAACTATTCATAGACATGTATCCTAACTGGGTCACATCTGGGCAGCATGAGGGAAGGATAATAGGCAAGAAAGAATGGCCTTAAAAAGAGAGAGGGAAGTCAGAAGGAGGTCAGAAATTGATGAGAAGAGCCCCCAAAATGGAAGACTAATTAACAGATAATGGGTTAAGAGACATATCCAGGATTTAGCTTTCAAGAATGTGAAAATATGAGACAGGAAACTTCTGGGAAGGGTTAAATCCAGTAAAGAAGTTGTGATAAACAGATGAGATGCAGGGATTACATTAGTTTGTTAGTTTGCAGACACTGCAAAGTCTTGCTTTTGGTTGTTTTGGTTTTGGTGAAATAATGTTTGCATCATCTCTGCTACTTACTGTGTATTTACACTTGAATAGATGTTTTAACTTTTCTGACCTTTGGGTTTTTTTCTTCCGTGGAATAGGGATACTGATCTTTACCTTGCAATGTGGGTTAAAGATTAGAATTACTATGTATAACATGTTTGGCACATGCTAGATGATCAATATACAGTGGGTTTCTTCTTTCTTAAAGATGGTTCTGAATATATATTTGTTTGACAATATTATACACTCTGAGAAGCTTCAGAGACATTAATTTCCTAAAACTATATAAAATAATTTTAGCTATTACTACAACACAAAATGATATTCTGTCATTCTTTCATAATGTGACCCATCCAAAAGATATGTCAACATTAACAATCCTGACTCAAAAGAAGGTGAGGTGTTAGAGCCATGGTAAAGCACTGCTTAACGCCATTAACAAAGATTTGTCAGGGAAGTGAGCATTATTCTTACAGGTTTTTACCTAACCCCCAAATAAAGCATTTATGACTTCCAGTGTTTAAGCAAAGAATATGTGGATAATGAAAAAGGCTATTCAGCCAAGGATAAATACCCCAAAATTCTATCTATTATAAAAATGCATAAACTATGGAATAGAAACATGTTTTCTTTTTTATTTAGAAAAATAAATTTAACAGGGTGACATTGATCAATAAGAGTACATAGGTTTCAGACAAACATTTCTATAGCATTTGAACTGCTGATTATGTTCTATACCAACCACCCAAGTAAAATCATTTTCTGTCACTGTATATTTGTTCCTCTTTAGTCCCTTTCCATCCACATCTCCCTCCAGTAACCACTTAACTTTATCTATGTCCACAAGTCTCAGTTTTATATCCCACTTATGTGTGGAATCACAGTTCTTAGCTTTTTCTGATTTATGTATACTTATTTCATTTAGTATCAATATAATGTTCTCAAGGTCCATCCATGTTGTCATAAATGGAACTATGTCATCATTTTTTTTTTAATTTTATTTATTCATTTTAGAGAAGAGAGAGAGAGAGAAAGAAAGGGGGGGAGGAGCAGGAAGCATCAACCTCCATATGTACCTTGACCGGGTAGGCCCAGGGTTTTGAACTGGCAACCTCAGCATTCCAGGATGACGCTTTATCCACTGTGCCACCACAGGTCAGGCTATGTCATCATTTTTTATTGTATGTATGTACCATATACTTTTTATCCAATCCTCTATAAAGGGATAGTTTAGTTGCTTCTATGTCTTGGCCACTGTGAACAATGCTGCAATGAACACGGAGGTGCATATGTACTTACATACCAGTGTTTTTGAGTTTTTAGGGTATATATCCAATAGAGGGATTGCTGGGTCATATGGAAGTTCTAGTCTTAGTTTTCTGAGAAACCACCATACTTTCTTCCATAATGGTTGTATAATTTGCATTCCTACCAGCAATAAACGAGTGTTCCTTTTTCTCTAAAGTCTGTCCAACACTTGTTATTACCTGCCTTGTTGATAATAGCCAATCTAACAGGTGTGAAGTGGTATCTCATTGTAGTTTTAACTTGCATTTCTTGAATAGCTAGTGAAGACAAGTGTCTTCTTATATATCTGTTGGCCATTTGTATGTCTTATTGGGAGAAGTGTCTGTTCAGATCCTTTCCCCATTTTTTAATTGGATTGTTTGATTGTTTATTTCTGAGCTTTGTGAGTTCTCTGTATATTTTGAATATTAACTCCTTACTGGAGCTGTTGTTTGAAAATATCATCTCCCATTTAGTTGTCTGCCTATTTATTTTGTTGTCAGTTTCTTTTGCTGTGCAGAAGCTTTTTAGTTTGATATAGTCCTACTCATTTATTTTTGTCTTTATTTTTCTTGCCTTTGAAGTCAAATTCATAAATTGTTCTCTATGGTCAAGGCCCATGAGCTTAGTATCTATATTTTCTGCTATGTAATTTATTATTTCATATCTTATATTTAGGTCTTTGATCCACTTAAAATTAATTTATTTGCAGAGGAATGAACTGTAGTCAAATTTTATTCTTTTGCATGTGGCTTTCCAATTTTCTCAGCACCATTTATTGAAGAGGATTTCTATTCTCCATTGTGTGTTTTTGGCTGCTTTGTCAAAGGTTATTTGTCTATATATAAGTGGTTTTATTTCTGGGATCTTGATTCTGTTCCATTAGTCTGTATGTCTGTTTTTCTGCCAATACCATGCTGTTTTGATTATTGTGGCTCTATAGTATAATTTTTTTTTTTAACTTTTTTTTTTTTTTTTTTTAAATAAATTTTTATTAATGGTAATGGGATGACATTAATAAATCAGGGTACATATATTCAAAGAAAACATGTCTAGGTTATTTTGTCATCAAATTATGTTGCACACCCCTCGCCCAAAGTCAGATCGTCCTCCGTCACCCTCTATCTAGTTCTCTGTGCCCCTCCCCCTCCCCCTAACTCTCTCCCTCCCTCCCTCCCATGTCCTCCCTCCCCCCCCCCCACCCTTGGTAACCACCACACTCTTGTCCATGTCTCTTAGTCTCATTTTTATGTTCCACCAATGTATGGAATCATGTAGTTCTTGTTTTTTTCTGATTTGCTTATTTCACTCCTTATAATGTTATCAAGATCCCACCATTTTGCTGTAAATGATCTGATGTCATCATTTCTTATGGCTGAGTAGTATTCCATAGTGTATATGTGCCACATCTTCTTTATCCAGTCTTCTATTGAAGGGCTTTTTGGTTGTTTCCATGTCTTGGCCACTGTGAACAGTGCTGCAATGAACATGGGGCTACATGTGTCCTCACGTATCAATGTTTCTGAGGTTTGGGGGTATATACCCAGTAGAGGGATTGCTGGGTCATAAGGTAGTTCTATTTGCAGTTTTTTGAGGAACCACCATACTTTCCTCCATAATGGTTGTACTACTTTACAGTCCCACCAACAGTGAATGAGGGTTCCTTTTTCTCCACAGCCTCTCCAACATTTGCTATTACCCGTCTTGTTGATAATAGCTAATCTAACAGGAGTGAGGTGGTATCTCATTGTAGTTTTGATTTGCATTTCTCTAATAACTAATGAAGCTGAGCATCTTTTCATATATCTGTTGGCCATTTGTATCTCTTCCTGGGAGAAGTGTCTGTTCATGTCCTCTTCCCATTTTTTTATTGGATTGTTTGTTTGTTTGTTGTTGAGTTTTATGAGTTCTTTGTAAATTTTGGATATTAGGCCCTTATCTGAGCTGTCGTTTGAAAATATCAGTTCCCATATAGTTGGCTGTCTGTTTATTTTGATATCAGTTTCTCTTGCTGAGCAAAAACTTTTAATTCTGATGTAGTCCCATTCATTTATCTTTGCCTTCACTTCTCTTGCCATTGGAGTCAAGTTCATAAAATGTTCTTTAAAACCCAGGTCCATGATTTTAGTACCTATGTCTTCTTCTATGTACTTTATTGTTTCAGGTCTTATATTTAGGTCTTTGATCCATTTTGAATTAATTTTAGTACACGGGGACAGGCTGTAGTCGAGTTTCATTCTTTTGCATGTGGCTTTCCAGTTTTCCCAACACCATTTGTTGAAGAGGCTTTCTTTTCTCCATTGTGTGTTGTTGGCCCCTTTATCAAAGATTATTTGACCATATATATGTGGTTTTATTTCTGGGCTTTCTATTCTGTTCCATTGGTCTGAGTGTCTATTTTTTTGCCAATACCATGCTGTTTTGATTATCGTGGCCCTATAATATAGTTTAAAGTCAGGTATTGTAATGCCCCCAGCTTCATTCTTTTTCCTTAGGATTGTTTTGGCTATTCGGGGTTTTTTATAGTTCCATATAAATCTGATGATTTTTTGTTCCATTTCTTTAAAAAATCTCATAGGGATTTTGATGGGAATTGCATTAAATTTGTATATTGCTTTGGGTAATATGGCCATTTTGATTATATTTATTCTTCCTATCCAGGAACAAAAAATATTTTTCCATCTCATTGTATCTTTTTCGATTTCCCTTAACAATGCTTTGTAATTTTCATTATATAGGTCCTTTACGTTCTTTGTTATGTTTATTCCTAGGTATTTTATTTTTTTTGTTGCAATCGTGAAGGGGATTATTTTTTTGAGTTCGTTTTCTAATATTTCATTGTTGGCATATAGAAAGGCTATGGACTTTTGTATGTTAATTTTGTATCCTGCGACCTTACTGTATTGGTTTATTGTTTCTAATAATCTTTTTGTGGAGTCCTTCGGGTTTTCGATGTATAGGATCATATCATCAGCAAAAAGTGATAGCTTTACTTCTTCTTTTCTGATATGGATGCCTTTTATTTCTTTGTCTTGTCTGATTGCTCTGGCCAGAACTTCTAGCACCACGTTGAATAAGAGTGGAGAGAGTGGACAACCCTGTCTTGTTCCTGATTTAAGATAGAAAGTCCTCAGTTTTATGCCGTTTAATAGGATGTTGGCTGATGGTTTATCATATATGGCCTTTATCATGTTGAGATATTTTCCTTCTATACCCATTTTGTTGAGAGTCTTAAACATAAAATTGTGTTGTATTTTATCAAAAGCCTTTTCTGCATCTATTGATAAGATCATGTGGTTTTTGTTCTTTGTTTTGTTGATATGGTGTATTACGTTAACCGTTTTGCGTATGTTGAACCATCCTTGAGATTCTGTATTATTGATCATGATGTATTATTTTTTTAATATGTTGTTGTATTCGGTTTGCCAGTATTTTGTTTAGTATTTTAGCATCTGTATTCATTAGAGATATTGGTCTGTAGTTTTCTTTCTTTGTGCCATCCTTGCCAGGTTTTGGTATGAGGGTTATGTTGGCTTCATAAAATGTGTTTGGAAGTATTGCTTCTTCTTCAATTTTTTGGAAGACTTTGAGTAGAATAGGAACCAAGTCTTCTTTGAATGTTTGATAGAATTCACTAGTATAACCGTCTGGGCCTGGACTTTTATTTTTGGGGAGGTTTTTAATAGTTTTTTCTATTTCCTCCCTGCTGATTGGTCTGTTTAGGCTTTCTGCTTCTTCATGACTCAGTCTAGGAAGGTTGTATTGTTCTAGGAATTTATCCATTTCTTCTAGATTGTTGTATTTGGTGGCATATAATTTTTCATAGTATTCTACAATAATTCTTTGTATTTCTATGATGTCTGTGGTGATCTCTCCTCTTTCATTTTGGATTTTATTTATTTGAGTCCTGTGTCTTTTTTCCTTGGTGAGTCTTGCTAAGGGTTTGTCAATTTTGTTGATCTTTTCAAAGAACCAGCTCCTTGTTTTATTGATTTTTTCTATAGTTTTTCTGTTCTCTATTTCATTTATTTCTGCTCTGATTTTTATTATCTCCTTTCTTCGGCTAGTTTTGGGTTGTCTTTGTTCTTCTTTTTCTAGTTCCTTAAGGTGTGAAGTTAAGTGGTTTACTTCGGCTCTCTCTTGCTTGTTCATATAGGCCTGAAGTGATATGAACTTTCCTCTTATTACTGCTTTTGCTGCGTCCCAGAGATTCTGATATGTCGTATTTTCATTTTCATTTATCTGTATATATCTTTTGATTTCTGCACTTATTTCTTCTTTGACCCATTCATTTTTTAGAAGTATGTTGTTTAGTTTCCACATTTTTGTGGGTTTTTCCCCCTCTTTTTTGCAGTTGAATTCTAGTTTCAAGGCTTTATGATCAGAAAATATGCTTGGTACAATTTCAATTTTTCTAAATTTGCTGATATTGTCTTTGTGGCCCAACATATGGTCAATTCTTGAGAATGTTCCATGTACACTAGAGAAAAATGTATACTCTGTCGCTTTGGGATGAAGTGTCCTGTAGATGTCTATCATATCCAGGTGTTTTAGTATTTCGTTTAAGGCCACTATATCTTTATTGATTCTCTGTTTGGATGACCGATCTAGAGCCGTCAGCGGTGTATTGAGGTCTCCAAGTATGATTGTATTTTTGTTAGTTTTTGTTTTAAGGTCAATAAGTAGCTGTCTTATATATTTTGGTGCTCCTTGGTTTGGTGCATATATATTAAGAATTGTTATGTCTTCTTGATTCAACTTCCCCTTAATCATTATGAAATGACCATTTTTGTCTCTGAGTACTTTTTCTGTCTTGTAGTCAGCATTATTAGATATGAGTATTGCTACACCTGCTTTTTTTTGGGTGTTGTTTGCTTGGAGTATTGTTTTCCAGCCTTTCACTTTGAATTTGTTTTTATCCTTGTTGCTTAGATGTGTTTCTTGTAGGCAGCATATAGTTGGATTTTCTTTTTTAATCCATTCTGCTACTCTGTGTCTTTTTATTGGTAAGTTTAATCCATTTACATTTAGTGTAATTATTGATACTTGTGGGTTCCCTATAAATTGCTTTCTGTTAGTTTTGTATCTAGTTTGATTCTTCTCTTTTGTTTTTCTATCATTTGTTTTTGTTTGTTTGTGTTCCATACTTCTTTCCTCTGTTGCTACCTTTTTTAAGTCAAGTGTTTTTGTGGTGGTTTTTTTAAGGGTGGTTACCATTAAGTAATGAAAAGGGTACCTACCATATTCATTGTAGTACCCTATCTTATAAGTATTTCTGCACATCATCGTCCTTTGCTACTGTTAATCTCCATCCTCTCCCCCCTTTTTTTCCTTTGTTGTCACAGTTTAAGTTTGGTTTTATTGTGTTCTTGGTGGAGCTGTTACTTGTGGTGTTGTTTTCTTTTGTTCTTTGAATCTGGTTGGAAAACCCCCCTTAGTATTTCCTGGAGTGGGGGCTTTCTGTTGATAAATTCTCTCATCTTTTCTGTATTTGTGAATGTTTTTATATCTCCTTCATACTTGAAGGATAGCTTTGATGGGTATAGTATTCTTGGCTGAAAGTTCCTCTCTTTCAGGGCTTTAAATATTGGGGTCCACTCTCTTCTAGCTTGTAGAGTTTCTGCTGAGAAATCTGATGATAATCTAATAGGCCTTCCTTTATATGTTGTACTCTTCTTTTCCCTGGCTGCCTTGAGAATTTTTTCTTTGTCATTGGTTTGTGTCATCTTTATTATGATGTGCCTTGGAGTGGGTTTGTTGGGGTTAAGAAAACTTGGTGTTCTGTTTGCTTCTTGAATTTGAGGCTTTAGTTCCTTCCACAGGCTTGGGAAGTTCTCGTCTATTATTTGTTTGAGTATATTCTCCATTCCATTTTCTTTCTCTTCTCCCTCTGATATACCTATTATTCTTATGTTATTCTTTATGATGGAGTCAGACAATTCCTGTAGGGCTTTCTCATTTTTTATTATTTTTGAGTCTCTTTCTTCTTCTCTCTGTTGTGCCTCAAGTTGTTTGTCTTCTATTTCACTAATCCTATCTTCAATCTGGGCTGTTCTGTTAGCTAAGCTTGTTACCTCGTTTTTCAGCTCGTGAATTGAGTTTTTCATTTCTGTTTGATTTGTTTTTATAGTTTCAATTTCCTTGGTAATATATTCTTTGTGTTCATTGAGTTGTTTTCTGATCTCCCTATATTGCCTTTCTGTGTTTTCTTGTATATCTCTGAGTATTTTTAACATTTCTATTTTAAATTCTCTGTCATTTAGCTCCAAGGCTTCCAATATGTTAAGTCTTTTCTCCATAGATTTTTCCACATCTATTTGTGTTACCTCTCTTTCTTTTGTATCCATAATATTCGATTTCCTCTTTCTTATCGGCATTTGAGGGTAGTCTTATTGATAGCACTAATTAGAATTAATAAAGAGTAAAAAGAAAAAAAAAAAAAAAAAAGGGTTAAACACCCCACAAAAAAAAAAACAGTAATAATTTATTATTTCCCCCTTTTTTTCTCTCTTCTCTTTTCCTCCTCTCCCCTCCTCAGGGAAATATCGTGCCTATAATGGAGGGCCTGATTTGGGGTGAAGAGTTCAAAGGGCAAAAAAAAGGGAGTAGGGACCTACTAAATGCAAAAAAAAAAAAGGAAGAAAATCTTAGACAAGCATAAGATGATTTCCTTGTAAGTGATGGTCAACTAAGAGATATAATGAGAGGGATAAGAGGGAACCAGAAAAAAGGACCAAAAAAGAATAATAAAGAAGAAAAATAAAAATAATAAGTAAAAATCTGTTGTATTAAGTGGAGCGAAGACCTTGGGTTGGGAGGACCCAAAATGCCACAAAAATAAACAAACAAGAGAAAAAAATAAAAACAAAAGCAAAAAAGAGAAATAAATCCAAAAAAAAGCCTTGAGTCCCAAATTAACTAATTTGTTCGTGATTGAGGATTATATAGGAGGAAAGTAAAATGAGAAAAGAAAAAACGAATAGAAAGGAAAAAATAAGAAAAAGAGAAAAACGAAGGAAGAAATAAAATAGGAGGAGAAAAAAACAAAATAAAGCAAGACAAAAAAAAAACAAAAGAAGAGAGAGTGAGAGTTAAGTGTTTTGGAGTATAACCTTAAAGGAGGGTGAGGATGAAGAAGAAAAATAAAATGCAACACTCATGGGTAGTGTAGTTCAAGAAAGGGGAAGCATAAGATGGGAAGAGAATAGAAGGACCGAGGTGGAGGAAATAAAGGCAAAAAGATAGAAGAAACAAACAACAACAACAACAAAAAAAAAAATTAGTGGATCAAGTTGTAAAGTCTGTGGGTTTTTCTTGATTTTGAGAGGTTAACTTCTTCCTTTTTCTTTTCTCTCCCTCTTCCTAGTCGGTGACTCTGTACCCCAGGCTCTGCCCCTGTGTCACTCTTAGGTAGGGATTTGCAGTTGATGGGATTCTATGGCTATGTCATATAATTGGCTTTAGTCTTGCTGGAAGTAAAGGCTTGTTGGCGTTTGCAGGGTCCAACGATGAGAGAGTTTGCTTTCCTGGATTCTCTCTCCTAGTCCCCCCTTTCTGAATTAGCAGCCTGGTGATCCAGCTATAAGGCTGCAACTGCTTCTGCCTGGGGAGTAAGAGGCTCAAAGAGCTGGGAAATCCCCACTCTATCCCCACTCAGTGCAAGGCTTTGGGAAAGGCTCTGACAGTCAGGGCCTCCAGTGTAATCAGGCGGGGGTGGGAGTCAATTGTTGTCAAGGTGACTGTTCAGCGCCTATCATTTAGTTGGACCTCTCAACCCAGGCTTTCCACATTTTGTAGCCTGTTTTTGCAGGGAAGAAGAGGCACTAGTCTCTGCTTATGACTAGTGTAGTATAGACCTTATTATCTGCCAAGTCCTTCTTGTTAGCGTTTATCCCTGAATATGGAGGCTCTATCAATCAGAAGTTGCCCCCGCCCCTTTAGCGAGAGGCACTAAAAAATATCACGCCTCTTGTCTTGGATCGCTGAACTGAGAGAGATCTTATCAATTAGAACCGAGGGTGCGCAGATTTTATGGGTTAAGCTAATTTCAGTGATTGGGTCGCAGCTGTGTTTCTGAAGGTGTTTTAGGCTGCCTGCGCGCCCCTCCCCCAACGCTTGATTGTTAGCTTGAATGGCTGGGTGAGGTGCCCCGCCCACGGAGAGAATCTCCCAAGCCTCTCCCGCTCGCCCCGCCGCTGGCGGCTGGACCGCACCAGGCGCAGGATAATGGAGCCCCTTGGGTGTGCGGGCCAGTAGGGCTCCCTGGGCGCGTGGAATGCCCAAGGCACGCGCGCGAATGTGGCGCTCCGGGCACCGGTGGCCGGCGACCCCCACTCGCAGTGTGCGGGCCGCTGGGAACGTCAGCAGTGCTCAACCGGACCGGGTGCGCGCGCGGCGGGTCGTGGCGGCCGCTCGCGGTGCCGGTGGCGGTTCGCGGGGGTTCTCGGGGGTTCGCGGCAGCTCGCGGTCGGCGGCTCACGGCGGCTTGCAGCGGCTTGCGGTTCCCAAGTATATGGGCTGACTCACCGCAGGCGCACTCCCTGGCGGCTTGAATGAGCGTCGCTGTGGTAGCTTCCTCCACACCCTCCTCTCTCAGATTCAAGTGATAACAGTCCTTTTGCTTTCAGTTTGTGTGGAACTCCGGAATGCTCCGAGGATAAATTTTTCTGTTTCTAGTTGATAAATTTGTTGTGATTTAGGGGAGAGCTGTCGGACGCGCTTCTCACGGCGCCATTTCCGTGACGTCACGCTGCTGATCTCTATAGTATAATTTGAAGTTAGGTATTATGATACCTCTGGCTCCACTCTTTTCCCTCAGGATTAGATAAAAAGATTTGGAGACCCATCCACGTTTGTCTTATGAAATTTCATAATATTCTGGTCATCTGAAAGAACTAGAAAGATATTTTGCTCCTCACTTGTCTGGTCAGGAACCAGAACATTTATTTTTCTGTGAACTAGAAAACATTGAAGCCATATCTTTATTTCCTATATGTTGATTTTGAAAAAGATAAAAGAAATTGTGGCCCTAGAATATGATACTTATTCAATGTATTTCCCTTAAAAGTAGTTAACAAAAATGATATTTAGACATGCTAGAATTAGTACATTTTTCCTGAACCACTTTGGAAAAAAATTACATAAAGACATGCAATTGCCAACTGACTCAAAATGAACAATTTCAAAATATGTCAGTCAGTCTATAAAAACTTTAAAAAGCCGCCTTTCCTCACTTTGTCTGACAAAGTCAGTTTTTTAATTGAAACATATCTTGTCAGGTGGGTTCGGCAGTCTGGGGGTTTTGCTTGGTCCATGCTGTTTCTCACACCTATTCCCCTTCAGCTTCCACTCCATCCTCATATGAGAAAAAATGTTTCTCAAGCAACATTTTTACCCTACAGTTAGATGTAATATACTTCCCATTGGAAGACCACTAACAATTTTAATTAATGTTATCCTGTTTGCACAATTGAAATACTTATGCCAAACATATTACAAAATGCTCTGCTCCCTTCCATAAAATCAGAGTTGCCTAGAGTAACATAAAGACCATTGTCATTGTCAAAGAATTTGAATAATAAATTTTGACATTTTCTACCACGCTGTTGAGTGATGTGAGTCATTAAGCTTTTATAAATAAAAGAAGACTGAGCCATCCTCATGCAGGTATTATTTGTTCTTAATTCCCTTTTCTATTTTTGTTTATCTTCCAACTAACATGTTTGAGAGTTTCTGCGGCAAATATACATAAAATTAGCATATGTGGTCTGATGGATGTAGAATTCTGAGATTCTGAATTGTGGAAAAAATAGACAAATTTTTATAACTTTCTTATGATCATCATAATGTAAAAAAATACAGGCATTGAAAAATTAAAAGAAAGCACAATGAAGTGTTAGTAGTATTTTTCTCCTCATGGCATGACTATAAGTGATTTATTTTTTTCTACCATTCTTCTATTTCTAAATTTTCTACAATAAAAATATAAAACTTGATTGAAACATAAAAAATGTATATTGTTTTGCATAAACATGGATTTTCATCACCAATGGAATAAACTGAACAACTTTGCTGCAGACTGTTAATCTAAAAGTAAAAAACCCAAGTGAGAGGCACGAAGCATTTAGCTGTGAGCAAAAAGAATTGCAATCTGGGGCATATAGTTTGGCAGAAACCCAAATTACATCCCAATTATGGGATTAAAGCAAGGGGGTTTTATGAGAATAGGAAATAATTACATGAATAGAAGAAAGGACTCTTTATTGGTGTTAACAAGTTAGGTTACTCTTTTGCTACTAATATGTGACTGGTTACTGATTCTAAAGTGTCTGAAATCACCAATCTTGTGGTCAGAGGTCTGCTTTCCTGTTAGCTTTGTACAGTTTTAAGACAATGTTGGTATGGCCCAAAGGTTATTTCCCCCAGTTTAAACAGTCCAAGATTTCAAAGACTAAGATGTGCAAGGCATTTCCTCTGGAATGCTCCAGCTCTATTTTAAAATGGCTCCACTTTCCCCCAAACTAATGGCTTATTAACAACTGCACTCTAACTTATCTTCCCATAACTTTATTTTCATTTTTCATTACTGCCTATCATACACATTTTATTTCAATAAAAAAAATAACCTTTTGCCATTTTCCATCTAGAGTCTAGACTTCATAATTGATGACATAAATTTTCCTTCATGTCCAAATCATTTCAGGCTCCACTCACTTGTGGATTTACCTATAACTTTTACTAAGTAAATGCCTTTTCTTCTTCATAAATCCTATACAACTTCTTTCTTTATTCCTTATAGAATTAATACAGGAATCATCCTTGCTACTAAATTATACCTTCCTGACTTCATTCCTTCATTCTTTTATGTCATTCTTCCTTCTTTCTTTTCTACTTTTAAATAACTAATTTGCTCAATTTCCCCCTAAATTTCTCTTTTAAATATATCTCTAAATCTACAGTCTCAGTTTGGGTACTCTGAAGCATTTAAGATGCTTGCTAAAGGAGTGTCTAGTTGAAAGAATAATATTAGCTGGTGGTAGCAAGCAGCACCACATACTATCTTATCTGATTAGTCAGGGAGAAGCATGATAAATAAGGAGATGAATGTAACAAGTTTTCAGATAAAATATTACTTGGACTAACTGCCAAGTTTTGTGTCTAAGTCTGGTTCAGACTAAATTTAACTTTACTTTCAGGTCTCTAATTCCTGTAAGTCAGATTTATAAAACTAGTTATTATCTGACTCTTATAGATATCTAACCATATAACTAATGATTGTTCTGTGAAACAGTCATTTTCATTTCTGAAAAAGAAAGACTCCTTTTTGTTCTAGTGTTCATAGCTCCCCTCTATATTTGGTGTATATAATCTCTCTCTTCCTTTCTTTCTTTCTTTTCCCCTTCCCCACTCTTTCTCATTTTTCTTTCTTCCTCTTCCCTCTTTACTTCTTCTATTCAGTTGCTCTTTAATTTACATATTCCTTCTCAGTAATGCATTGCATTTTACAATTTAACGTATAAAATAAAAACTGATTATTTCAGGCTCCCTGTTTCTATAATCTTAGTTTGGCTAGTCAACAGACACAGGAGTGAGGTTTTTGAGTATATGGGCCTTTAAGTTATTCTCTTATTAGAGAGACTTAAGATGACAGCTATAATCTTTTTCTCTAAGAATATAAAACTTCTTTAAAAATTCAGTTATTAGGGTATTTGGTAAATATCAATATCACATGTAAGATCTGGGGGTTTAGAAACATGCAGATTTGTGAATTTTTTGACTCTTCATTCACCCATTTGACTTTTGCTATGAACCTTTCATTCACAGTTAATATATTGATTAATCTGGTAAGCAGTTTTGGAGTACCTGCTTTATGTGAGACACCTAAGTCTTAGAAGTACAGGAATAAATGAGACACAATCCTTACCCTCAAGAATTTACAGTACAATAGGAGAGGCAGATAAGTAAACCAGTACACTATAGTTTACTGTAAAAATCTGCAATAGAGGCAGGTACAAGTAACCACTAGGAAATAAGTAATGAACTCTCCTTGAAGCTCAAGGAAGAACTTTTAGTGAAGTCTCTGAAGCTATTATAGAGCAATGACAAAGTTCTGCATCTGGCAACCCTTTGTATTTATTCCAGGAACAACGTGGTCCATTTTGCCAGTCTTATTTGAATAGTTGGAAAAAGAAAAATAATATCTGGTAAGCATCCCTCTAAACTTTAAAAATGTTTTATAAATTATGAGAAAATTTACAAAGGGAAAGCCTTTATCGAGAAGAAATTGTCTATTGCGGTTGCCGTAGCGCTTCGGTTTTTAATCTCTTCCTTCCTTTTCTGTCTGACTCTGATCTTCCTTCCTGAACTTCACTTCTGGTTCAGGTGCTGCTACTACCCAATGCCCTTAGCTATCCTGGCATCAGTGGGGACAAATATTTCTTCTTTATTTCAATTAAGACAATACAGATTTTATTCCACAAAGGGATTGCAGAACACTTATTTTAAAGTGTCTTTAGACAGAATCTAGTGTAAAAATGAATGCTTAAAGTAAATGGACAGCCCCTGCCAAGTGATCATTATGCATCTGGACACTTCTTATTACAAAGATCTTACTATCACTAAGGAATCGTATTCCATATTCTATACATATTAGATGAAAACTCTTCAATGTTTATTAAGAAACATGCAAAAATAAAGCAAAAAATAATGAAAAAGGAGCACAAGTTGAATAAAACTTACCCTAGTAAATGCTCACTAATGGACATTTTTATTCATCATTTTATTTAATGCTTGCTCCCAAGATGTTCTTCTTGTTAGTAAACAAATAAGCAAGCAAATAAAGAAGAACCAAGTGTGGCAGTGGACAAAAATGTTGTGCATTTACTAAACATTTAATAAGTGTAAGTTTTGCTCCTCTGATTTGCATTCTTTTTGTATTTCCTTTTTTTAAAATTTTATAAGGGTAAGGAAGGTGAGGTTGGTGGGAGAGATGGGTGGGTGGCAGGTGGTGAGAAGATTGGTAAAAGTTTAACAAAGTCTCTTCCTCTGAGAATATTTAGGATTTTTCTTAGAGGCATTTATTATTTGCAATTGATATGAGCAATCCTCTACTTAACAAAGAAAAAAAGGGAAGGGAGAGGAAAGGAAGGGAAAGAAAAGGAAGGAAAGAAAGAGGAGAGGAAGGGAGAAGAGAAAAGAAGAGAAGAGAGAAAAAAGATGAACAACATAAGAAAATAATTTAGAATTTTTTTTTACTTCAAAGTATCTACTAATCTGAATTTACAGAGAAGGAAAAGTGAAGCTTTGTTTAAGTGAGAAGAGGGGAGATAGTGAGACAGACTCCCGCATGCGCCCCAATCGGGATCTATCTGGCAATTCCCGTCTGGGGCTGATGCTCAAATAAAGCGAGCCACTGGCTGCAAGAGGGGAAGAGGGAGAGAAGGGGAAGGATGAGGGGGAGAGAAGCTGATGGTCACTTCTCATGTGTGGTCTGACCGGGAATCGAACCCTGGATGTAGATATGCCAGGCCAATGCTCTATCTACTAAGCCAACCAGCCAGGGCCAAAAGCAAATTTTTAAAAAAGTGTAGAAGACAAAGACAGAGGAGAATTTCAGTTCAGTGAGCAACATAATTCATTTCAAGTCTACTAGCATTCACCAGAGAAGCAATTACAGATCTGTTGCCTATTAATAAACTGGGTATAGAATTAAGACCAACCAAAAGAGAACAAATATATTTACTTCTTTACAATCTTTGTTTTATCCTGTCTATGAGTTTTTCCTCCTCAAGGACTAACAAATCAGGCCAGAAGGCTGTAGTAGGTATTCCAAATCCAAGACACAAAAAATAAATTTTCCTTCCAATTTTATTCTAGATATTTCTTCTGTTTCTACAGAGTCCAATAGTATATACTATAGCTATATATGTACAGCTTTTCATTTACTCACATTTTATAACATTTAATTTTAAACACGTTCCTTTTAAAACCACATTTAAAAGTTCTGTGTAATTCTGACTCTTTACTAAGTCAGCTTACTTCTGTCAAACACATAAACACAAATTCTCTAGTAAACTCCAATTACTTTTTTCCAGTTTAAAAAATAAAAAAAGTCCCTAGTTTTTTCCTTACTAAGACAGGAAGCATTTCCTGCAGATTAATCACTATTTTGACTTGCAAAATTGGAAAGAAATTAGTAAGGTACCTTGTATCATCCTATTTAGGATTTGGTTTTTGGATTTGGTCCTGCTGCTATTTGGATGATGGCCATCGTGAGTCAAATGCTGGTGATCTACACAAACATTGTCACCCTATAAAAGCTGGGCTCCAGAGAGTGGACTTAGAAGAAGGTAGGCAAAGAGCAAGGCATTAAGAAAACACAAATCTGAGTGAAGCCAAGAGAAATGAAGAATCTCCCTGTGCTACTGTTGCTGTGTGTGGCGGTTTGCTCAGCCTATCCACTGAATGGAGCTGCAATGGATGAGGACAGCAGCATGGACCTAGTTCAGGTAATTGAAGGAGACAGCTCTCAGCTCATTCACAGGGCCAAGCAGGGGAAACCATCTCTGCTTTCCATTCATACAGCTCACGCAGAGTGGTTTGAAATTACTATGTTGGAGTAGTTCAAGGACAGAGTTATAAAGTGCTGGATATGGAAAGTGTCTCAGTTTCACACTATGCCGGCTCCTTCTTTTATGTTGGAAGAAACAAAGGCTGAATGTATTTGGTGTTTTCCTAAGATCACAGACACCATAGTAGGGAGAATGTGAGCAATTTATCTTGCTTTGCAATTTCTTTAAGTATATTTTCTTTTCTTAGTAAGGGAAAATAACCAAATGTAATATATACATATTATGGGAACTGCACATACATGATAGTGTTAGAGAACCCACATGCATGAGGTTCAGAGATAGAAACAAGGATTGAGGTATATAAGACATCCTGAGCTAGAAAGACATCTTCATTTGTTATCTTGAAATGACCCTTGGGGGTTTCAGAGGGTCATTTCAAGATGATAAGAGAAGATGTTGAGTAAACAAATGCTTGCTCTGCCTTACAGGGGGGTCGAAAGGTTATCACAGATAATCCCTTATAGGCAAGGACTCATTCAAATTCAGGTAGTTAATGTTGGGGGCAAGGACGAGGGGAAGATTTCTCTTGAGCCTGTGACTAAAGTTGTCTTTAGCTCAAAACAATCTTCACACCAGAGGCACATATTGGGTTGACTTGTTCTAGACCCCCCCTCGAGGACTTCTTTAGGTATTTTAATCCCATGTAATATTAGCTAGATTTTTATGTTACTAGTGCCATGCTTAGACACATGGATTTATTTATTTTGTTTTCTTAAGCCAAGTCCTTATGAGACACATAAAATAGAAAATTGAGGGAATTGGATATAAGTGTACCCAAAATATATAATTATACCCAAAGAAGTCAGTTTGTTTTTTTCCTTAAAATTGACTAGCTATTTATTTAAATTTTTTACTCCACTTTAATTGCTTTGGTAGCAAACTAAGCTGCAGAGATTATTTAGTTACAAAGATAAAACAGAAGTAGAGTCTGTAATTAAACAATTAACAGAATATAATGCTTATTTTGATTGCAGAAAATTGAAGGAATACTTCAAATAGATTAAGTGAGCAACTGCACAAATGTACTTTAAAAAGGCTTAAAAAGACCATTAATCTAAAATCTATGTATTATTATTCCAATAGCACTACCTAGAAAACTACTACAACCTCACAAAAGATATAAATCAGTTTGCTAGAAGAAATGACAGTAGCCCTGTTGTTAAAAAAATTCGAGAAATGCAGAAGTTCCTGGGGTTGAAGGTGACAGGCAAGCTGGACTCTGACACAATGGAGACCATGCACAAGCCCAGGTGTGGAGTTCCTGACGTTGGCGGCTTCCGCACCTTTCCTGGTGCACCTAAGTGGAAGAAAAGTCACCTGACCTACAGGTAAAGGGTCCAAAGAGGTTTTCCCATAATACTGAGATTTCACACACCACAATTTTGGGACAAAATACTATCTTCTTCAATGTTCTCATACAGAATCGTGGATTACACACTGGATTTGCCAAGAGAGGCTGTTGATTCTGCTATTGAGAAAGCTATCAAGGTCTGGGAGGAGGTGACTCCACTTACATTCTCAAGGATTTACGAAGGCGAGGCTGACATAATGATCACTTTTGCAGTTAGAGGTAAAAACAAACAAACAAAAAAACATTAACAACAACAAAAACATAAAATGCATTTCTTTTCATAGGGGTGTTTTACTGGAAAAAGGATTTCTAATTATCTATTTTTTCAATATTTTTTTTCTCTACTAGAACATGGAGACTTTTACCCTTTTGATGGACCTGGACAGGTTTTGGCTCATGCATACCCACCTGGGCAGCGGATTTATGGAGATGCTCACTTTGATGATGATGAACAATGGACAGAGGATACATCAGGTTAGTTACGCATCACTCAGAAGGATTTTGGTATTTTTTTTTTAATATTTGGGAAACTCTTAATAAGTAAGACTATTCCAGAAATTGGATGTTCTAAATTTTCCAATGGGTCAAGCATCTACAGAATCTATATTTGTTTTACTCATTATTGAAAATATTTTCAGGTGTCTAAAAAGTTTATTCTCTATCTTGGTAAGCAAAAAAAAAAAAAGGATTATTAAGAATTTCTTTGATAATTTTGGGTTTTGTGTGCTTTTAGAAACTTCATTAAGAACAATTTCTCATTATATCAAATTGCAGATATCCAAGGGACAGTCTATTGTATTGAATGTACACCAACATGTGCCCTGGATATTGCTTATATCCAATTAGGGGAAATGTCCTTCAATTACTTCTTTACTCTTCCAAACAGAAATAAGAATTAAATTCCAGAAACTAAAGTTTCAGTTTAGGTTTTTCTGGTTAGAATAACATTTTACTCTCTCTGGGTTAAGAAGGGTTTTTTGGACTTGTTCTGAAGGAAAGGACCAAACTTCTAAAGTAGAAGAATGTTTCTGGAAACTTTGAGGTATGGCTTCCAAAGTTTTCCAACAGCTGGCTAAAACAAATAATACTACTTCTGAAATTTAATTAGGATTTATAATCAAAATGCAAACAGAATCCCTGTAGGGAGTACAAATGTGAGGGTAGTTAGTGTCAAATAAAATTCTTTGTTTGATTGAATTAAGAACTTCTTCCTTCAAAGGAACATTCCTGCAAAGTCTTGAATGGGAACTTTAAAAGTAAAGTTGTCTCACTTTGTATTTCAACCATAATTACCAATGCCTTCCAATATCAGCATTCTAATTTATTTTTATAATATGAAGGAAAAATATTTGAATATAGTTAGTATTTGTGTGGCCAAAATCTCTTTTGTGACAAATGCTATACATGATTAGGCATGTTATGTTTTAAACCTATCTTACAAATCCTGTGACATCGATCGTTATTAATATTTTTAGACCCAATATATAGTGAATAATCATTATGAGGCTGAAAAATTATGCAGGCAATATTCCAAAGACAAATAACAATAATAAGACTGTCTAAGGCCGGACCAGTGTTAGCATAGTGGATAAAGTGTTCACCTGGGACACTGAGGTCCCAGGTTTGAAACCGTAAGGTTGCTGGCTTGAGCACAGGCTCACCAACTTAGGAATTGAGTTGATGGCTTGAGCGTGGGATCATCAACATGATTCCATGGTTCCTGGCTTTGAGTTCACGATCATTGACTTGAAGCCTAAGGTCACTGGCTTGAGCAAGGGGTCACTAACTTGGCTTAAGCCCCCCACCCAGGTCAAAGCACATATGAGAAGCAATAAATGAACAATTAAAGTGATGCAACTACAAGGTGATGCTTCTCATCTCTCTCCTTTTGTCTCTCTCTCTCAAAAAAAAAAAGAAGTTTAAGGATTTTAGAATTGAGATACACTGTGATTTACTTAATTTAGACTGTAACCAACAAATGTCAATACATTTGTTTAGCTTTTCATTGACAAATGAAGAGAAATATTTATTGATGTACTTTCCAGTAGGTTCATTCTGTTTCAGAACACGAGAAAGGGGACCTAGTTCTCATAAAGTGAATAGACTCCTAAGAGGGGAGTAGTTGGATATGGCTGGAGCCTTTGTCTCAAAGTTTGTTGTCAAGAATGAGCCTTGACAAACACTTGGCTTTCCATTAAATGTGTGTTCAGTTGATTAATCAATTAACCAAAAATCAAGGCAAAAAAAAAGACCTGTGTGCTTCCAGGAAGTAAACAAATACAATATACTGCAGATCTGTGTTATGTATATGTATCAAAGGAGAAAGTAACTCTCATTTACAACTTTTAAATAGGGACCAATTTATTCCTCGTTGCTGCTCATGAACTTGGACACTCCCTGGGTCTCTTTCACTCGGACAACACTGAAGCTTTGATGTACCCACTCTACCATACAAGCACAGACCTGGCCAGGTTCCGCCTTTCGCAAGATGATATAAATGGCATTCAGTCCCTGTATGGTGAGTGATGTTGGCAAAATTAGGCATTGCAGTGATGGTTTTCAGGAAAGCTTTAAAATGCTGCATAAAGCATTTGCAGTCAAGTCAAAGCTCTTTGAGAAAGCCTGGAAAGCACATGCATTGATGGAAGCATCACATTTCTCCTAATGTTTGCATCCTCACATCTGTTCTCTGTAGGACCTCCCCCTGCTTCCCCTGATGACCCTGTGGTGCCCACAGAACCCGTACCTCCTGAGATACCAGCCATGTGTGATCCCACTTTGTCCTTTGACGCAGTCAGCACTCTGAGGGGAGAAATCCTGTTCTTTAAAGACAGGTCAGACCAGAAAATTGTATTTTCTTATGTATTCTTTTGATGTACAATGTTTAGAAATGAAAGCAAACAGAAATTTGGAAGGGGTTTTTAAGCATTTAAAACAAAATGGTTTCTCGGAACTGAAATTCAAATCTAATGCTTCAATTCCCACATTTTTCTAAAATTTTCAAGTTTATTTTCAGCGACTTAGACAATATGATTTAATTCTTGTTCTCTAATTGTTCCCAAATGTTATAAGTCATGGTTGTTTTTCAAATGCACAAGTAGAATTTTAAAATCAGATATTTGTCTTTACCTCCTTAAAAATGACACCAGAATAGCATTATATTTAATCAACTAATTGGCTCACTACTAGATAAATACATACATGATCAAACATTTAAACTGCACAAATGGTGAAGAGAGGTGAAAGCAAGTCTCCCTCTCATCATTGAATTTAAGTTTCCCAATTCTCTCCATAGTCATCCAAAGAGCCAGAGACTCTTGTTTATCCTTCCAGAATTGTCCCATGCACATACAAAAATACACTTACATAGTCCATGACCTTACCCATGCATTTGACTATCTTTTCAAAACTGTAAGAGGTGATAGGACATAGACACAGTTTTATATAAATTGTAAGCATTCAACATTTACACTCAGCTAATTAACTTTCATTGTAAGATAACTTTCATTCCATAGAAAACGCTACTCTGTAATCTTATGGCAGAAGGGACAGGGCAGTTTTCTGAAGAAAGAAGAAAATTATTTTCCTAGTGGCAATGTACCTGACTTCTGCCTGTCCTCAAGCATAGAGGATAAGGGAATGGGACAAGAGGGGTGAGGCAGGACAATGAGAAAAATACGCTGAAGATGAACAACTGTTTTTGATTTTTCTTTTTTTTTACCATACATTTCAGACATTTTTGGCGCAAATCCCTAAGGATTATTGAACCTGGATTTCATCTGACCTCTTCATTTTGGCCTTCTCTTCCTTCAGCAGTGGATGCTGCATATGAAGCTACTAACAAGGATGTCGTTTTCATTTTTAAACGTAATTATTATATAATAATTTTTTAACTATAATAATTTGTTGAAATAAACCCTCTCATAGGAAGGTTTGAATAGGACTTTAATTTTCTCTATTATGGCACATTCTGTCTATTTAATTACTCTAAGGTAATGAAGAAATGATTAAAACTGGTATTCCTTTATATATATATATTTTTTTTACAGATGATAAAAGTGAGTACAGTAATATAAAGTGCTCAGTTGTATATTCCCTATTTGATCTGTGCTCATTCATTCAATGGGAAAAGTTTTGTTAAATTCTCACTTCAAGCTGGTGACTGAATCTAAAATTATGTCTTCCTCTTTACTATAAAATGAAAGGTGCCAAAAAGTATCTCTAAAGACCCAAAAGTTTAACTGTGATAAATTCAATGTGACTTTTAATTACTTTTTTTAAAATCAGGAAATCAGTTCTGGGCCATCAGAGGAAGTGAGGTACAAGCAGGATACCCTAGAAGCATCCACACTCTGGGTTTTCCTCCAACAGTAATGAAAATAGATGCGGCCATTTTTGATAAAGAAAAAAAGAAAACATACTTCTTCGTCGAGGACAAATACTGGAGGTAATACGCGATTGGAATGACATTGTATGGAGCCTAATTAGAGAATTATTTTTCCCTAAGGAAATATCCTGCTTCATCTTTGACAGGGGCTTTAGACAACTGTGGGAGAAGTGTTTACATAAATATAGCAGCTCCTGGTAACAGGAATTCCATAAGGTCTACTGTTTCAAGTCCCAAGTGCAAAAGGACGGAGCTTCCCTGCGTGCTGTTGTCCAACCTGCCAAAAGTGTGCTCTTCCCCCCTCCCCCTACCCACAATGCACCCAGCCTCAAGTCCTGGCTCAAGTCCCACCCTCTCCATGAAGCTTTTCCCGCTAGGTTCCAACCACAACTGGGCTCTTGTTTTTTGAAAGATGCACTGGTAATGCAGGCCACAATTGAGTATTCCTTTCCCACTATCCTAAAGTTCTACTCATTGTCTCACTGAGTGTTTGCCTTGTCTTCCCAACTTTACTTTTTGATTCTCAAGGGCTTCCTTTAACCTCGCCCACTCATTACCTCTGCCTGTTTCCGAGGACAATGAAGAGAGGCCGTCTAGTTTTGGGAATAGAACCCAAGTATCACAGAGAGGCTGATTCCTGGTCATCGTCTCAGACTCTGAGACATCTGAGCAGACAACGGTCCAACCAATAAGTCCAAAATATATTTACGGTGCTTCTCCTAATCCCTTTTTCTAAGAGATTGCCACCGGAAATCCAGTTATGCAGGGTAGGGAGTACATAAAAAGTCAAGTATGATAGATAACTTGAAATTTGTATTTGAGATGAATGATTCAACTCTCTGTATGCGTCTGTTCACATGTTTATGTCTTTGTGACAGAAAAATCATTAAGGTTCTTTCTGTCCAGGCTTGAAGTATAATAACAAGCATCATCTTCTAGATCAAACTGTTGCCAAGGTTATGGGTGAAGACACAGTTTATGAGCTAACTTTGCAGTACCGCTGAAGTCACATATTTCTGTAATGCTAAAATGTGTTTGATATTTATTTGCAGTACTTGAAAAGTTTACCAAAATTCCACTTTAACTCTTACATGATTTACGAATTTTGGGGATTGCAACTCCTGTGCAATGCTGAGCAGCATTCTTTTATTTGGTGCAGATTTGATGAGAAGAAACGGTCTATGGACTCCGGCTTTCCCAGGCAAATAGTGGAGGATTTTCCAGGGGTTGACCCAAAGATTGATGCTGCTTTTGAAGCATTTGGTAAGAGGATATTTACTTTGTTGACAATGGGGCACTTGGAACATTTATAGTATCAGAGAAAACAGCATTGAAATAATTTTTAATAACGGGTTTTCTATAACTAGTTCTCCCCTGCCTACCAAAATTAAAATTTATCAATTTTTAACCAATTATACAACTATTTTATATGATAAGTTGTTTTGAATTATAAAGATATTTAACACAAATCTCTCTACTTTATGAATCCAGATAAAAATTAACGTTCTCAAGTGTCACTTCCTTACATCCAGAGCTATTACTTTGTAAATGACCATGCCAGTATAAAAATCCCCTCATGTGGTATGGCCGAAATCAGTGCTAGCTGGCTGGCTCTCTTCTCCTGTCCATGCTACTGCTGTTAGTAATTCCCAGGGGCATTTTCTCTCCTTTTCCCAAGTATTCAGTCATTGCCCATATTAGTCACTTGCAAATGCTTACATTTTCATGTACCCAAAGTTTTAGAAAGACTTTTTTCCTACTCAAGGATAGATGGGTGGAAGCTGATGATCTTTATCGCAGGGTACCCAGGGCACCGGGGGGCTCTAAATGAAAATGCCCCTCAGGCTGCAATGTGGGGAAGAGGGCGAGGAAGTGGAGGAAGAAAGAAAGAAATGATCATTTCTCACGAAGTGGAGACTTTGATCTGATTGGAGCAGAATAACGTAATAACCCAGAGCCTGCCTTTGCTCTCTGACAGAGCTGGGATGGGATGCTGTCTCCATCCTTTCCTTGTTGAGTGACTCTGAGCAAGCATTTAAATGTCTGAACCTCAACTTGCTCATCTGTAAAGTGAAGTTAGATATACTCCCTTCAAAGAACTGTTGCAGAAATAACAAAAAATGAAAACATGTAAAATGTTTAATACATAGTCTCTGTCACGTAGCAAATTCTCTAAACATTGCCATTTTTAGTTATCTATTTTTCTGAGTTTTGTATGTTGCCAAATTTATTTATTTGAAACAATATTTCACTATTTCCTTTGTCTGTATTTGCAGGGTTTTTCTATTTCTTCAGTGGATCTTCACAGTTGGAGTTTGACCCAAATGCAAAGAAAGTGACACATATTTTAAAGAGTAATAGCTGGCTTAATTGTTAGGAGAGATGCATAGAAGGCACAACATGGGCATTTTAAATGAAGCTAATAATTCTTCATCTACGTTTGTGAATTGAAATGGTGCGTTTTCTCCTGCACATGCAGTGACTGAGAATATAAGTGTGAACTGTGTGCCTTGCCAGTCGGCATCACAAGTATTACAGGGCCTTCACGCCAGCTGCTGAGCTTGCATTTTCGTCACACGGAGTGACCTTCCTCAGGAGAAGGGGGGAGCACTCACGTGCAACAAACAAGGGACTGTGCATATATGATATTATTTTCTTGTTACTTAATAAAGAGGGTTTGTTAGTTATTTTATTGTTTTTGTTTGTTTGTTTGTTTGTTTCTTGGGCACACTGTGGACTGAGCAGCAGTCTGAGACGCTCAGCCACGGGTGGTGGCAGGGAGGGTTCCCATTGCTGTGGCCTCACAATGGGCCCATTCAGAACGGCAATTTACCACTTGCCCTCCCCAGGTGCCCTACAAAATAAATAAGATGTTTATTTCCACCACCCAGACATCATGTGTTACTGACCTACCTAGGAGAAAGAGCGAAGGCAGTCATTACCTTGTAGGGTAGTGTCCCGGAAAAACTGTGAAGCAGAATCTTATAGCAAATAGCCTACCTACTTCACACACCTCGGTTTTCAGGCAGGAAAATTAACCCCGTTCTTCTTCTTTTTCATTTACCCTCACATGCCCTCAGAGGAGACCTCCCTGTGTGGCAAACAGACTTGCCCATTGCCGCTCTATTCACACATGGGAACAGTCTCCTGTACTCATTTCATTTCTGTTCCTGCTTGAAGTACAAGGGAAATGTTTGTCCTAAAACAGATTTATTTGTTTAGTACCATGTCTAAAATACCATTCACTACACAGTAAAAGCCCATCTATTCCTTTAACTTATTTATTAATTTGAGAATAATCAACCAATTATATTCCATGTGCCAGGCATTGTGCTCGACTGTCAGCATAGGCTCTTAGGAAAATGAACACAGCCCCTGCCTTCACTGAGGTTGGGATACAGCAAGAAAGCATATAGCAACAAACATGTACATGCAATTGTAAATTCTGAAAGACTTATAAATGGATTTCCTTGATAGAATAATAGGAGGATCACTTTGAAAGAAGTGGTTTTAGTAGACATTTTGAGGGAATGGTATTAAAGGAGGTTTTGAAGGGAGATGTGGGAACGAGGTGAAGGGACTGATGGATTTGACCATCAATGTGGTCACACTGGAGAGTCAGAGACTGAAATAAAATTATATATGTGAGATAGACCATAGGACTTCATAACTGTTTAGATACAGAGTTTAAGAGAGAGGGAAGTGTCCAGAATAATTCTCAGATAGTTTCCTTGAGCATGAGTGTTGTGAGTGACAGCATGAATGTTGTGGATGACAGCATGTACTGAGATGGAGAAAGACTAGGAGAGAAGAAGTTTTGTGAGAAAATAGTAAAAGGAAGAATTGCCTAGTTTTGGCAATTTTGGAAACGTCTGTGAGATATACAAGGAGTCATGAGGGAAATGAGTCTGAAACTCAAAAGACAAGATATAGTAACTATGTGTGATAATAGATGTTAATTAAATTTGTTGTGGTAAACATTTTGCAATATATCCATATATTAAATCATTATGAAGGAGTGAAGCAAAAATAATGCATGGTATATGTCCATTGTATATATCAATTAAATCTCAAGTTCAAAGAAAGAGAGAAGATATAAATATGTGGGATTTGTCAGCACTTAATTCTCAAAAGGACACATAAGAAAGAGATCATATGGAGAATTTAAAATGAAATTCCTATAAGCAGTAATATTCTGTCAGGAATTAGGTATTTATTTATTTTTAAAATAACCAAAATTTTATTTGTGTTTTTTTTGATAGACACAGTGCATATTTAAAAGGTAAAAAACATTATGCAATAAGAAGTTAATTTTCCTCACACCCCTGTTACCACCACCCGCCATCCAGTTCCTTTCTTCAGAGGCAACTAAGAAGATTCTATAAACTCTTTCGAAGGTTTTTATACATACACAAACACTAATATCTTTTGAAATTAAAATGATAGCATGTAAATTCATGCTTCTCTCCTTGTTGCTGTTTTCACTTAATATATCTTGGCAACCATCTCTGGGGCTGGGTGAAAAAAATGAAGGGATTAAGAAGTACAAATTGGTCATTACAGGATAGTCATGGAAATGTCAAGTACAACACAAGGAATCTAGTCAGTAATATTCTAATAACTACGTGGGGTGTAAGATGCATACACGATTTATCAGGATGATCACTTAGTAAGGTTTATAATGTCTAATCACTGGGTGGACACCTGAAACTAATATAATAGTATATGTCAACTATAATAAAAAATATAAAATAATTTTAAGAAAAACTAAAATGAAAAAAATATTATATATATCTTGGCAACCATTCCACATGTAAAATTGCTTCATTCTTTCATTGACTGCAGTCTAAGAAATAAATATGTAGTATAATTATTCAGTTTCCTATTGGTGACTAAATTAGTAATTAAATGCACAAATCAAATAAATATAATTTTAAAATAAAATACTAATAAAATAAATTTGAAATAAATATATATAAGTAGTATATAAAGAAAATAATTTGGCCCTGGTCAATTGGCTCAGTGGTTGAGTGCTGGCCTGGTTTTTGGATGCCTCAGGTTCAATTCCTTGTCAGAGAACACAGGAGAAGTTCCCATCTCTTTTTCTATCCCTCCTCACCTCCATCTCTATTTCCCTCCTGCAGCCATGGCTTGAATGGTTTAAGAAAGTTGGCCACCGCGCTGAGGGTAGCTCCATGGCCTCTGCCTCAGGTGCTAGGAAAAACTCAGATGCTGAGCAATGGGCAACACCACAGATGAGCAAAACATTGCCCCGAAGGGGGCTTGCCAGGTGGATCCTAGTTGTTGTGCTAGTGGGAGTCTGTCTCTACCTCCCCTCCTCTCACTTAATAAAATTAAAAAAAAAAGAAAATAATTTAATAATGTACAAAATATATGTTTGAAAAAATACATAATGTATTTAAAATTATAATAATAAAAAATAAATCAAATAACATGTGCATCAGTAGATTATTTTTAGTATTCAGTAGGTTATTGTTATTTTCAACATTTTATTATTATTCCCAATGCTACAATGAATATCCTTGAGCACTCTTGCAATATTTGATTGTAACCGGAAATGCAGGTTGGGTTGCCTTCCCCAAGGAAAGCCAAACTCATGTGTGAGACAGGCCCTGGGGCAAAAAGGCAGAGATTTATTCTGGTGTCCAACCTAGGAGAGTGGTGAACTGCCCTCTCAAAGACCATCTCATCTTCTTGCTCAAGCCTGGGGGTTTTAGAGGGATAGGGAGGGAGGGCTTCTTTTCCTATTCAATTATCTTGCTAGCTTTTGGCGTGCTCTCAGGCACTGTCTGTTCACGATTGTAGCTTTTGTTGTGCTCAGCATAAGAACCTCCCCCTGTGCTGTCTTGCCCAGTGAGGGCGACTCTTCAGTGCTGCCTGACTGTCCACAGTAACATGATGAAAAATTTAACCTTCAAAGGCTAAGTGAGATGGGGGAGGAGCAGGAAAACTGCCTTCAGGATTCTCCACCATGAGGTCCCTTGGGTGTTCTTTACAGTAGCAATACTAGCGGAGTGATGATTGAATTCTGATTGAAATGGGTAGGAATATTGGTAAGTTAAAATGTTTTTAGTTACAGCTAACAAAATAAAAGCTTACCTTGTGTGTGTGTGTATATTATACATAAATATACCACATTTTTTTTATTCATTCGTGTAAAATAAAGTTTACCAAGATAAAATTTTAGTTTATCAAGAAAACAAAAGCCTGACCAATCAGTGGCACAGTGGATAGATCATCGGACTGGGATGCAGAGGACCCAGGTTCGAGGCCCTGAGGTTACCAGCTTGCACATGGGCTCATCTGGTTTGAGCAAAGCTCACCAGTTTGGACCCAAAGTCGCTGGCTTGAGCAAGGGGTTACTCGGTCTGCTGTAGCCTCATGGTCAGGACACATATGGAAAGCAACCAATGAACAACTAAGGTGTCGCAATGAAAAACTAATAATTGATGCTTCTCATCTCTCTCCGTTCCTGTCTGTCTGTCCCTATCTCTCTCTCTCTCTGTCTCTGTAAAAACAAAACAAAACAAACAAACAAACAAAAAAAAGAAAACAAAAGACAAGTGTTGGTGAGCATGGGGAGAAAAGGCAACCTTGGTGGGAATGTAAATTGGTGCAGCCATAATGGAAAATAATGTGAACTTTCCTCAAAAATTTAATAATAGAGTGGCCATATGATCTAGCAATACCACTTCTAAGTATATAGCTGAAGGAATAAAATCAGTATCTCAAAGAGATAGCAACATTTCCATGTTCACTGCAGCATTATTTATAATAGACAATACATAGAAACAAGCGCCTATGAATGAATAAAGAAAATGTGGTATATTTATGTATAATATACACACACATAAACACAGTAGAATATTGTTGCACCTTTAAAAAATGCAAATCCTACTATTTCTGGCAACGTTGACAAAACTTGAGGACATTATGCTAAGTAAAATAAGCCAGACACAGAAAGGCAAGTACTGCATGATCTCACTTACATGTGTGAAAAAAGTCAAACTCATAAAAGCAGAGAGTTTAATAGTGGTTGCCAGGTCTCGAGGGTGATAGATCTAGGGAAATTTTGGTCAAGGACTACAAAGTTTCAGTTATGTAGAATGAAGTTCTGGAGATCTAATATATAGTACACTGACTATAGTTAATACAGTAATATATACTATGTCATATACTTGAAATATTCTGAAGGAGTTCTTAGCACACACACACGCAGCTACTATGTGAGGTGATGGATGTATTTATAAATTTGATTGTGGTAATCATTCAACAATAGTTATATTAAAATATCATATCGTACACCTTAAATATGTACAGGGATCCTCAGGTTATGACACAGTTCTGTTCCTACAACAGTGATTTAACCCATAATTTTGGTGTAAGTCGAAACACACCTTAACCTAAGTCACTTGTCTATCTTAACACAGTTGTACAATCATAATCTTGAACATAAAAACACAACTAAGCCACAGAAAAAGGAAAAGGACATAAATATACTGTACTGCATATTCTTCCACCATGTGGAACCAAACTAGTTCACCCATATAACCCGTAAATACAATGCTAACAGTGTAAGCCAAAACACTCAAGTCTCAATTGTTTTAAGTTTTTATGAGAGTGAGTGTTGTAAACTCAAAATGTCATATGTGTACACTGTCATAACCCAAGGACCCCCTGTATAATTTTTATTTGTTAATTATATCTCAGTAAAGTTGGAGAATAGTTTTTAAAAAGTAAAAATAAAATAAAAAAGTTTACTTTAGGGCTGCTCCCACACCTTGGTTATTGTAAATAATGCTGCAATAAACATAGGGGTATATTTATTATTATTATTATTATTATTATTATTAGTGAGAGAGAGAGAGAGAGAGCAGAGACAGAGAATTGTGAAGCATCAACTTGTGGTTGTGTCACTTTAGCTGTTCATTGATTGCTTCTCATATGTGTCTTGACTGGGGGGCTCCAGTCAAACCAGTGACTCCTTGCTCAAGCCAGTGACTTGGGCTCAAGCCAGGGCACTTGAACTTCAAGCCAGTGACCTTTGGCTTCAAGCCAGCAACCATGAGATCATGTCAATGATCCCATGTTCAAACCAGCAACCCCATGCTTGAACTAGTGAGCCTGCACCCAAGCCAGATAAGCCCACACTGAAGCCTGTGACATTGAGGTTTTGAACATGGGACCTCAGCATCCCAGGTCAGTTGTTGGGCAGATAAAATATATTATGCTCACTTTGTTAAAGATGGCGCTGCCCATGTGGAAGCCCATCGCCCAGGTGATATTAATGTGTGTTGGGGGCAGGCTATGGGCAGGCAGGATCCTTGTAGCCTGGGGCTTGGTTTTAGGACTAAGCCGTTCCCACCCTTTTTGATGTGGGGTGGTACAATCCCATCATGCCTCAAATAAGTGACTTTGTATTAGAGACTTCCCTATTTTGTATATTGGATTAAAGGTTTGAATTTCTATACTATAAAGTGGGGCAGACCAGGAGCTTGCTCTCTCAGTTCCTGAAATTAGCATTAGAGAAAGAAGAGCAGAGAAAGGCCACATGGAGGAGGCCAGAAGAGCAGCCAAGATGGTAGAGTGCTGAGTGAGAAGCCAGTTTGTGCAGAGTTTGTGCAGAGAGGAGATGGGAAACAGAAGTGAATAAGAATGGTGAGGTTAGAAACCTTTGATTCTAGGAAACTCGGATAAGTCAGTAGCTTTGTGAGCACTGAATGTGAGTGGGTTTTGGAGCCCAGTGTGTGTCTTTACTTGCCCACCGGGTGCAAGCTAGGATTAAAGATGATGGCCCACCAGTTCTTGGCTCCATTGTTTCATTACCATCTGTCCAAATCAAATGTGAAGCTGCATGGGCCGGGCTGCTGTAGTGATGGTAGCCCTGGCTACTGGCTTTACATCAGTGTTCTATCCACTGCACCACAACCAGTCAGGCATGGTTCATATATTCTTTTGAATTAGTGTTTTGAATTTCTTTAGATATATTCCCAGAAAATGAATTGCTGGGACATAAGGCAGTCCAAATGCCCATCAGTAGATGACTAAAAAAACAACTTTGGTATATTTATACAATAGAATACTACTCAGCCATAAAAAAGAAGAAAATCTTACCTTTTACAATAGCATGAGTAGACCTGAAGATTATTATGCTAAGTGCAATAATCCAGTCAGAGAAAGACAAGTACATACCATATAATTTTACTTATATGTAGAAAATAATGAACAAAATAAACTATCAAACAGAATAAAAACAGGCTCATAAAAACAGAGAACAGAGTGACAGTTGTCAGAGGGGAACGGGGTTTGGGGGTGGGGTAAAAAAAAGTGAAGAGATTAAGAAAAAAAGGCTCATAGACATCACAGACAGAGGCAACAGCTTGGTGATTATGGGAGGAAAAGGAGCTGGGTGAGATAGCAGAGGGTACAGGGGGAATAAATGGTGATGGAGAGCACTTGACTTAGGGTGATGAATGCGTGGTGCAGCGTACAGATGATGTATTATGGAATAGTACAACTAAAACCCATGTAAAGTGATTTACCAATGTCACCTAATAAGTTCAATTAAAAGTAAATGAAAAAGAGAAAAAAGGAAGTTTATTTTTTATTTACATCGCTTACAAGAACAGTCAGGCAGGTTTTAGTTTCAATATGATCATGAATCTGGCTCCTTCACTCTAGCCTTATCTAGACTCTGACCTCTGTGTCAATTTTACCTTTAGGCTGGCTTTCGTCACAACAGCATAACTCCAGAAGTCGTTCCAGGAACCACACCTGTGTAAAGAATACTTCCAGCTTTCAAACCACACTTCTGAGCTTCCCTCTGCTGTTACATAGTGGGGCAAGGGAAAAGCTATCTCTATCCATCCACTACAAACAGCATTTGGGAGTTGAGAAAGTAGAAACAATAAGTGCAGATAATTCTTAGAAGTTGGGCTGGGAAGGAAGCAAAAAAAATAAATTAATTAAAAAATATATATATATTAATATATATGTTTGTTTTTGTACTTCTAAACCCGATTCATAGTTCTTATGTGTGTCTTTTTTTGGTTGAGAAAAGAAACTAGACAATTTTCTTTTTACTGAATACTTGGGGTTGTTTGTTTTTTTGATTTTGCCAAGCACTGCATTAGGGGTGCACTGTTTATTTAATCCTCATAATGACTAACAAGTTGGTGGTTTGTCTCAATAGTACAGAAATGCAAGCTTAGGTGATTCAATAACTTTGCTTTGGTTACATAGTAAGTAGCACAGTCAGGATCTAATTTCCTATCTTCTTGGTTTTAAACATTATATTCTTATTCTGATAACAGACAATAAATCAGCATGGATGGCCTTATCGTACTTAGCTTTGACTCTGTTCTGAACTAGATGTTCTATCATATTCTGTGGCCACAAAGGGTGGGAGCTGACTCTTCCTCTTCCATGTTTCCTGGCACCAACAAGAGGCCAAGATCAGAGACCAGACTTGTAGTCTCTGTCAGGACAAGTTTAGCCCTAATGGTGATGTGCTTCTGAATCTCAGAGAGATACTTGAGAACTGGCTAATTCCTCTTGCCTTGGAAATTTGGAGAATGTCTGCATTTATGGAAAGTGATCCAGTAACAGTAGTTTGGGAAGATGGGGAGGGAAAGCAGAAGCTGGGAATCAGATTAGAACTTGATAATAAACCTACTGAATGGTAGATTTAACACAGACAAGAAAAAAAAAATAAAGAAGGCACAGAATCTCAGCATAAGTAAACAGACAGGTTATGATCTCAGAAGCATTTTTAAAAGCCCATAATCAAAAATTAAGCATCATGGAGATCTGCTGTGATCTCACTGTGAAGAGAGACAGTGGAAGAGCATACATGCTGAGTCTATTCAAATCCTGCAGGAATGCTTTGTGAAAGCACAATTCTGTAAAACTGAAGAAGTTGCCAGGGCTTCATTATAAGGAAGTGTTTATTTTGATAATTTAGGATTGGGGTAGAATCCTGCTGGAATGAGTACAAAAGTCCTTTGCCTTGATCTACCATCATTGATAATGATCATTATGTATAACTTTAGTAGATATAGGAGACTTGAAATAGCAATTTTTTTTTCTGTTTGGGAGAAAATTAGCCACTTCTGGGAGGAGGGTATAAAAATGAATGCAATAGAGACTATTATTTATGCTGTGCTACTCTTTGTAATTATCCTACTGTTTTGGATATTTTTTTTCTTTTTTTAAGGTGTCTTAAAAGTATATAAGAACATTATTTAAGGCATTTAATTTGTTGCTTTCTTATTAATGGATATTTAAATACTTTAAAATACCTTACTTGTTGGATTTAAAATCTGCATAATAGTTTTGGATTATTTGAAAGAATTAGCTATATTAAAATCACCATTATAATTTAAAGTGTTGACTAAAATATAATTTATGAATATAAATAGTATTCAATATTTAGGGATAATTCAATATTTAAACTATGATTTAATTAAATATTAATCAAAGAACTAGTGAAAGTGATAGTACTTATTTTTAAACACATTTACTAGATTAATAAACACAATAACAAAACTAAAAATTTGAATTTAGGCCCTGGCCAGTTGGCTCAGCGGTAGAGCGTCGGCCTGGCGTGCGGGGGACCCGGGTTCTATTCCCGGCCAGGGCACATAGGAGAAGCGTCCATTTGCTTCTCCACACCCCCCCTCCATCCTCTCTGTCTCTCTCTTCCCCTCCCGCAGCAAAGGCTCCATTGGAGCAAAGATGGCCCAGGCGCTGGGGATGGCTCCTTGGCCTCTGCCCCAGGCACTGGAGTGGCTCTGGTCACAGCAGAGCGACCCCCGGGAGGGGCAGAACATCGCCCTCTGGTAGGCAGAGCGTTGCCCCTGGTGGGCGTGCCGGGTGGATCCTGGTCAGGCGCATGCGGGAGTCTGTCTATCTCTCCCCGTTTCCAGCTTCAGAAAAATACGAAAAAGAAAAAAAAAAATTGAATTTAAAATTTTAAGTAAACAAGATTTGTCTTTAATGAATTATTAATTATAATACAAGTAAAACTGCAAATAGGTAGGCAAAAAAGCTGACCCCAGATAGTAACAAACCCAGTTGAAAGCCTGATATATTTATTAGTCTTACTTTAAAGCAGAAAAAAATATACTTTATATATACTATCTCATTTAATTCTCATGTGTGAAGTAGATATTATTAGACCAACTTCACAAATATAAGGATTGCTGCTGTTCATTGTCATAACCTCAAGGTCACACAGAAAATAAATGACAGAGCCAGAGACCTAATCCATAGTGACTAACAAGCTTGCATTTGATCCACTCTGCTCCCTTTCTACTCTTGGTCTCAAAATGAATTGATCAATAAATGCGGTTAACAGCAAAAGAGATGAACAAAGAAAGGGCAAACAGAGGTAATAGGGTAAGAGAAAAGAAGCAGAGGAAGGATTTGACTCTTTGTAGCAGGTTGAATCAAAAGAGGTAGGTTGAAGTGGCATTCAAAAATCAAAAGCTCATAACTTGAGAAGTTCCTATAGGCTGCTTTATGTTATTTTCTCATTAAGATAAGAAATGTTAAGTCATGTAATCAAATATTTCATGTGCATCTGAGTACATAGGGATATAGTCTGTTATTGATTTAAAAAGTACCCATTTTTGGAATTCAAGAATACTTGATGATTTGTCAGTTGGACTAATTGATTAATAAATCATTGCAAAGTCTGATATCAGAGGAAAGGGCATGGGTGACTCATAAAAAAACATTATTGGGAGCTTCACACTTCTAGGACAACATGTGACATGTAAGACCACAAATAGATTTTTAAAAGCACAGAAAATTTTATATATCTGTTACAGAACAATAAATCAATATCCATGACAAGTTCTACATTTGAAAATAAAAATTTAATCCTTAAATTTTTCTGTCTGTTCACTTGTTTTGCATTTCTTTTCCCACAAAGTTCTAACATGTTGCCGTTTGACTTCGAGGCAAATTACAGAGTCTTTTGCTAAATGATCTCAGCCCACATTGTCTTGTGATTAATCAGATTCAAATCACATCCTCGTGAGTGAGTGACAAATTTATGAGGAGAATCCCAACCACAAGACTAAAGTTTGCAGAAATTTACGTCAAAATTGTACTCTGCTAAGAAAAGACAGAAGTATTTCCTTTTGAGGGGTTTACAATTTGGGGATGATACCACTGACATGGAGATAAAAGTAAAGATAGAGTAGGAAATATTTATTTGTTTCTTCACTTATTCACTCTCTTGGCAATGTTTATTAAGAAATATATGCCAAGCACACTGCTAAGAGCTGGGATAAATCAGTGAACAATACAAAGATTTTTGCCTTCTTAGAACTCTTATTTACAAAGAAGGCAGACAAGAAACTAAAATTATAGACTTATATACACTATATATTCATATGTCAGAAGGAAAGTAGTGCTGTGGAAAAAGAAAAAAAGTAATGTGAAGTAAAGGGATTACAGGTAAAGCAGGTTGGAGTGGTGATGGGTTGTATTATAGTGTGGTCAAAGTGAGCTTCGCTGAGAAGGTGGTGTATGAACAAAGATGAAAGGAAAGGGAGAGTTTGTCTAGTGAATTTGGGGGAAGAGCACTCCAGGCAGAGAGAACAGCTAGTTAGAGGAAAAAATCATGAGGTGGAGTCTGCTCAGCATATTCCAGGAACAGCAAGAGGACTAACAGCAATGAAGTAAGTGGGAGGGGATGGAGTTACTAGAAGACAGAGTCAGAGAGCTAAGCGTTGAAGTGGCGAACAAATTGTGTGGGGTTATATGGGCCAATGTAAAACTTTGGTTTTCACTATGAGTGAAATGGGGAAGCCATTAGAGGGTGTGAATCAAAAGATCCTCTGGATAAAGGGAAGAGCCTCTGCTCAGTTAGATTGTAGGGGGAGCAAAGGTAGAGGCATGGAGACCTGTTAGGACTCATTGTAGTATTCCAGGCAAGAGAAGATGTGGCTCCAACCAAGGTGGTAGCAGTGGAAGTGGACAGACTTTATCCTAGATTTATTTGAATGTAAAACCAACAGGATTTAATGACGGGTGCTCTGTGAAGTGTGAGAAAAAGAGAAGAGTTTAGAATGACTTCAAGACTTTTGGACTTAGCAACAGGAAGGATGAGCTGCTAAGTTGCCATCACCAAAGATGTGAGGGTGTGGGTGAAGCCTGCTTTGGTGGGAAGATCAGAAGTTCAGTTTTGGACCTGTTGTATATTTAAGATGTTTGTTTGATATCCAAATAGAGATGTTGAATATATAAGCCTAGAATTTATGGAAAAGACCTGGATTGGAGATATAAATTTGGGAATCATCAACATATAGATAGTTTTTATGTCTTTCTTTTTTTTTTTTTTTTTTTTTTTTTAGGTGAGAGGAAGGGAGATAGTGAAGCAGAATCCTGTATGTGTCCTGACTAGGATCCACCTGGCAACCACACCTTGAGCCAATGCTTGAGTACTGAGCTATTTTTAACACCTGAGGCAGATGCAATCCAATGGAGTTATCCTCAGTTCCCAGGGCCATGCTTGAACAAATTGAGCCACTGGTATTGGGAAGGAGAAGGGAGAGAAAGAGGTGGGGAGAAGCAGATGGTCACTTATCTTGTGTGCCTTGACCAGGAATCAAACCCAGGACACATCTGTACACTGGGCCAATGCTCTATCCATTGAGACAGTTTTTATATCTTGAAACCGAATTTGTTTATTTATTTAATATTTTTCTGAAGTGAGAAGCGGGGTAGTAGAGAGACAGACTCCCACATGCGCCCAACCAGGATCCACCCAGAATGCCCACTAGGGGGAGATGCTCTGCCCATCTGGGGTTTTTGCTCCATTGCAACCAGAGCCATTCTAGCACCTGAGGAGAAGGCGGTGGAGCCATCCTCAGTGCCCAGGCCAACTTTGCTCCAATGGAACCTTGGCTGCAGGAGGGGAAGAGAGAGAGAGAGAGAAAGAAAGGAGAGCTGGAAGGGTGGAGAAACAGATGGGCACTTCTTTTGTATGCTCTGGCCTGGAATTGAACCCAGGACCTCTACATGCTGGCTGTTGCTCTGTTGCTGAGCCAAGCTGCCAGGGCTCTTGAAACTGATTTTTAATAGAGTAAGAATCTATAAAAGAGAAGTGGCCCAAGGACTGAGCCCTGGGACACTCTAATATTGAATTTCAGAACACATGTATGATACACTTGTATCTATCTTCTTCAATAGTGAATTGAAGCATCAGAGTCATCAAGAATAAATCAGGATAACAGGCAAATCATAATTTATTATTATAGTTGCCTCTTCTTGTTACCTGTCAGATTCAGGTGTATGAATTATTATATTTATATAAATGTGTCTGACTTAGCAAGGAGAGTATAATATGTTGGTGTTATGGCTAGTTTGGGACAAGAGTATGTAAATCCAGACAGATGATCCAATGATGAGCAGATCTTGAGCAGAGTAGTGTGTCAGCAGGTCAAGGAAGGAAATCAGGAAGAAACTAGTAAAGAAAGGAAAAGATTAAGATGACAATATATAGAATCACATATTGAAAGTAATCTAGATTGGTCATGTAGGAAGTGGATAGGGAACAAGGAAGAAAGAGGTGTCTGGAGAGAATTTTTATCAAGTCCCAAGGTTGAGACCAAAGAACCTGCAAGAGGGCTTTCATTCCTCACAGCCTGAGGGCCAAGAGAGTGCCAGCTGGTCCACCTGAGAAGTAAAAACTGAATTTAACCTTCAAACAAGGAAAGGGCAACTACTGTAGGTAGACTTAACTTCATCTCATTCATTGATTTATTCACTCCTTAAGCAGATATTTACAGACTGTCTAAGATCATCATGCACTGTGCCAAGGAAAAAGATACATTCAGACAAGGTTGCTGTTTATATTCTAGTGAAAGAGACAGAAGAGTGAACAGGCAGTCAGAAGACAAAGAGCGACCTGAGCACTGCTCAGAAACACACAGAGTTAAGGGAACACATGACTCAACCAATTTTAGGAGGTCAAGGAAGGATTTCAGCGGAGGTATGTCTGAGCTGAAACCCACACAGCAAATACTTAGTGAATAAAGAAGAGGATGAATGGTGTCCGCCAGACAGAAGGTACACCACGTGTAAAGGTCTCAAGAGGAGAAAGTGCGGCTTTTATCTACTTCAACCCCTTATCATGGCATCAAGGGCTATAATAATTCTATCCCTGTTTGCTTCTTTATGTCACCTCTCCTTATGTCCCACTCTGAATGCTACACTCATCCATACTGAACCACTTGAAGTTTTCTATATAAATCTCTTCCAGTCTTATGCTTGCTGTACCCGTTGCCTGGCATACTGTGGTGGACATATTTGGTATGCCTGCCCAGTTCATTTTTCCTTCTCTAGATGTATTTTCTCAAAGTCCCAGTGGATGTAGGGGCCTAAGCAACCGTGTTTGTACAAGCAACCCATAGTTTTTCCCACAGCAGATTTAATTAGAGGGACATAAGAATAAAATGGAGCCACCTGGGTACTCTCTCTTAGAATTAGAAATAACAGATCCAGAGCACATGGTCAGACCATGTTAAAGACAGGGTCTATAAGATTACCCAGGGTTGGAACCAAACTTTAGGGCCAGGGCATGTCAAAGTCCTGTATAGGCTCTTGCTATGGGGAGCATCAATCTTAAAGTAAAGCTGGTCTACAGAAAGAGGAAAAGCAGCAAACAATCGGCCAAGGCTAAGAATTTGAGAAAGAGAGAGACTGAGGGAGAGAAACAGAGAAAGAGACACCCTGTGATCTTTACATTTCTCAAGAAGACAGTCCTGAGATTGGATTCCAAGAAATTGCCCAGGTTTCATATTATAAATTCTTTTTTTTTTATTACAGAGACAGAGAGAGAGTCAGAGAGAGGGATAGATAGGGACAGACAGACAGGAACAGAGAGAGAGATGAGGAGCATCAATCATTAGTTTTTTGTTGTGACACCTTAGTTGTTCATTGATTGCTTTCTTATATGTGCCTTGATCATGGGCCTTCAGCAGACAGAGTAACCCTTTGCTCCAGCCAGCGACCTTGGGTTGAAGCTGGTAAGCTTTTGCTCAAACTAGATGAACCCACACTCAAGCTGGCAAAGTTGGGGTCTTGAACCTGGGTCCTCGGCATCCCAGTTCGATGCTCTATCCACTGCGCCACCGCCTGGTCAGGCTGTTACTTTTCATGAATGAATGAATAAATAAATAAATAAATAAGTTTGAGAACAAAACAATGCTTGACCCTAGATGTGAACAACTAGTAGGACTCTATCATGCCAAACATGGAGAGGAAGGAGCCAGCTCGTGCAATGGCGTGAAGATATGGAAGAACACACCGTATCTGGGGAATCACAGAGCGTTGGTTGGACTCTCTAGAAGAAAATGCTTATTTTTCTTTTCTGAGTTATATTGTACAGGAGAGAGTATTAAGTATTCAACTTAATAATTATATTATTAAAAACATTAAATTTTACTTAATAAATGTATCAACGGAGAAAACAGTTCCCAAAGAATATTAATTAATTAATTAATTCAGTCTGTGACTAGTTCAGCAGCAAATTCATTTTAGAAGCAGTCAAGCTATAGTCAATAAATTAAGCTAACTTTCTTTGCTAACCGTGTTACAAGTATTTCTTGTACAGAAGTAGATCATCTCTGAAGCTGATGGAACGTGCTTCAGACAGGAGCAAAGAATATGGGGGATAAGCACTCTGGCCTTAGAGATTTAGAGAAGAGACGAGCTTAAGGATCCACGTCAGTTATTTAATCCCTGTAGGTCAGTAGGAAAAAGCTGTTTGGGGGGAGAATTCCAAGAATTCTACCCTGAACTAGGTCCTGGTAAGTGACAGGACACAGAAAAACAGCTGTGTTAACATAACCTACATTTTAAAGAAAATTTAACATGAATTCAAGTGACCCACTCAAATATAACTCCTTCACCCCCACCCCTTCGTCCCCCATTACTCCTCCTTTGCTCCCCTCCCACATTCCCTTTGGGATTTGCTGTCCTGTTATCTGTATCTATGTGTTATGCATATATAATTTTGCTAATACCTTCACCTTCTCAGATTCCATCCTCTCAACCCCCTTCTCTCTGACAGCTGTCCCTCTGCTCCCTGTGACCCCACTTCTGCCTCTATTCTGTTTCTCAATTCACTTTGTTCATTAGACTCCATATATAAGTGAGATCATATGGTATTTTTCCTTCTCTGCCTGGTTTATTTCAGTTAGCATAATAATCTCCAAGTCCATCCATGCCATTGCAAAAGGCAAGATTTCCTTCTTTTTTTATGGCTGAGTAGTATTCCATTGTGTATATATACCACTGCTTTTTAATCCACTCGTCCTCGTCCACTGACAGACACTTGGGCTGTTTCCAGATCTTGGCTATTATAAACAATGCTGCAATAAACATGAGAATGTATATCTTCTCTTGGATCAGTGATTTGGTATTTATAGGATATATTCCTAAAAGTGGGATAGCTAGGTCAAAAGGCAATTCTATTTTTAATTTTTTGAGTAAACTCTATACTGTTTTCCACAGTGGCTGCACCAGTCTGCATTCCAACTAGCAGTGCAGGAGGGTTTTCCTTTCTCCATACCCTTGCCAGCACTTATTATGTGTTGTTTTGTTAATGAGCACCATTCTGACAGGTGTGAGGTGGTATCTCATTGTGGTTTTAATTTGCATTTCTCTGATGATTAATGACATTGAACATTTTTTCAGCTGCCTATTGGCCATCTGTATGTCCTCTTTGGAGAAATGTCTATTCAGTTCTTTTGCCCACACCTCCCAGGGTCTTTGTTTCAATGATTGAGAATTATTTTTTAATTGGATTGTTTATCTTCCTGGTGTTGAGTTTTACAAGTTTTTTATAAATTTTGGTTATTAACCCCTTATCAGACATGTTGGTGAATATGTTCTCTCATTGTGTGGGTTGTCTTTTAATTTTGTTCATCATGTCTTTTGCTGTGCAAAAGCTTTTTAGTTTGATATAATACCATTTGTTTATTTTGTCCTTTATTTCACTTGCCTGTGGAGATAAATCAACAAAAATATTACTACAAGAGATATCGGAGAGTATACTGTCTATGTTTTTTTCCGAGATGTTTATGGTTCCACAACTTATATTTAAGGATTTTATCCATTTTGAGTATATTTTTGAAAATGGTGTAAGTTGGTGGTCTAGTTTCATTTTTTTTTTGCATGTACTTGTCCAATTTTCCCAACACCTTTTAGCAAAGAGACTGCCTTTACTCCATTATATGCTCTTACCTCCTTTATCAAATATCAATTGACCATAAAGGCATGGGTTTATTTCTGGTTTCTCAGTTCTGTTCTATTGATCTGTATGTCTCTTCTTATGCCAGCACCAGGCTGTTTTGAGTACAATGGCCTTGTAGTATAACTTGATATCAGGAAGTGTGATACTTGCCACTTTATTCTTCATTTTCAAAATTGCTGAGGCTTTTCGTGGGTTTTTTTGGTTCCATATAAATTTTTGGAATATTTGTTCTATATCTTTGAAGTATGCCATTGGTATTTTAATAGAAATTGCATTTAATCTATAGATTGTTTTGGGTAATATAGACATTTTAATGATGTTTAGTTTATTTTTCCTATCCATGAACACGGTATATGCTTCCACTTGTTTGTATCTTCCTTGATTTTTTTTTTCAAAGTCTTATAATTTTCTGAGTACCAGTCTTTAATCTCCTTGGTTAAATTTACTCCAAGGTACTTTATTTTTTTGTTGTTGCAGTAGTGAAGGGGATTGTTTTCTTAATTTCTCTTTCAGACAGTTTATTTTGTTGTATAAAAATGCCACTGATTTATGAATATTAATTTAACATAATTGACATTAATCAATAAAATCTCATCAACATGATTAAGAGGAAAATGTGTTTCACTTTCTTAAGGTAAAACTAAAGGTGAGAACTTATGATACATACTGCCTATGTATGATTTATGCAACAAAAATAATTTTCACTTTAACATTTATTCTTATAATCACATTTAAATTATGGCAATAAAGATGATGATATGACATCTTATAATATGGCTGTTTCTTGGTCAAGGTTCTAAAGTAAATTAGGGGGGTAAGTCACTCTGTTGGTTTATGATGTACACTTAACAACAAAATATATTCCCATTGATGATTTAATTACATTAACAAAAAGCATATGCTTAAGGTTACAGATCAAAAAAGCTGCAAAATCTAGATTTGAATCCAAATCTGCCTTACAAAAAAATTAGTTTCCCTTCACATCAGAATGCTGTTTCTGGTTTTATATTCTGTTTCTGTGTACATCTAATAATTATACATTTGCAGTCAAACTGCCTAGAGTATCAATCAGTGGGACTATATTGAATTTGTAATGCATATATAATATTTTGTTTAATTTTTAAGGAAATATTTATTTTTTTATTTCAAGAAAATCCTAACTATAGACTGAAAAAATAAAGGGTTTTATGCCTGTGATCCTGTGTATTCTGTATTACTATGTAGTACCTGAGCATGGGGGCAGTCTTACAGATCAAAAAGTAATGATGGTTACAGTACAGGGTGGGCCAAACATAGGTTTACAGTTGAGTACCCAAAACAAGGAGTTTATGCTTGTGTTATTATAGATTTATTAAATTATTGTATTATTTCCCATATGAACAACTGTAAACCTACATTTGCCCCACACTGTATGTAGTCATTCAATTTACAAAGCACTTATTGGTTCAATTTTATCATGAGCAAATGGACTCGGCATTATTATTTCCTTTTTGCAGGTTATAACATCCAAGATTGCTCAGCTGTGATTCAAACCTACGTCTATCATTTCATTGAAAATTCTGTGCTTTTTCTACCACACCCTTTCGAAGGCACTTGAAGGAGGATTCTCCTACAATATCCTCCACATAAACAAGGTAACACAGCTCATTTCAATATGAGAGCTACTGTTCCCTACACAAATCACTGATCCTGGAATGCGCATTGACTGAAAGCAGCGAACCCTAGATTTATAATTACCACTCTGCCACCTAGTGGTGCCTTGGAGAAGGGAATGTCTGAGTTCCAATTTTTCCTCTCCTGTGCCTCCCTAGACCCACCTCACAACCACTCCAGGAGCTTCCAAGGAGCTGGAAGTAGAGCATGAGTCTTTTTGCTAATGGGAACTGCCCAAATATTCCCACTTCCAGTTTCAAAGAATTTCTCTTCTCTTTCATGCTTCCCTCAATCCTTTTTCCTTCTCCCCCTTAGTTGAAGACACATAACCTCTTCAGATGATCTTAAGCTCTCCCAAAAGTTAGAAAGAGATATTGCCTTCAATCAAGCAGCTTTTGATTGAAATCCTGAAGACAACTGTGAGACTAGGGAACATAAAGCTCTTAGCAAGGTCAAGGGATTTATGCAGAACCCCCCATACACACACACACACACACACACACACACACACACACACAATTGCAGCTTTACAGGTGGTGGTGTGCTGGATAGAGACCTAGGACACTGAGGACCTAGGTTGGAAATATCAAGGTTGCAGGTTTGAGCACGGGCTTATCTGGCTTAAGCACCAGTTGCTGGCTTCAGCATGAGATCATAGACATGATCTTATGTCGCTGCCTTGAGCCCAAGGTCGCTGGCTTGAGCAAGGGGGTCACTGACATGCCTGGAGCCCCTCCAGTCAAAGCACGTATGAGAAGCAATTCAATGCATTTGAAGTTTAACTCGAAGGCCAGGCAGTAGAACAACCCCATGCTTTCATTGTGTAGTTGTTATGACAACTCTCTGAGCAATTCTGGCTCTAATTCTTGGAGAAGAATTAAAGAAACATTATTATGCTCTCTTTGTTCTATCTATGCTTATTCTCTTCCCCCACCAGAGGGGCATGTGTAGCCTGGGAATCTAGCTTCATTTCCCAGATCCATAGAGGAATATCAGGCTTGGTCCTAAGAGAGGGGCACTAGCTTTTGTGAGCTTTCACATGGAACCCATGCCAGCCCCAGGCCTGCACAGAATCCTGCTGGAAGTGACAAGCTATGGCTACCTCTGTACTTCACATTGAGTTTAGTTGGCAGAGGACAAATAATATAACAATAATAAAGCGAAATCTTCTTTAGCACTTACTCTGTTATTCTGTTCCAGAAAGTCTTCTAACTGCATGTAATTTATTTGGAAAATAATATTATTATGTTACCCCAACTTCAAATAAGAAAGCAGAAGTTGGTTTTCTTTTCAATTGAGCTCTAAGAGTAAATTATTTCATCAGGCAAATCAAAGGCTCAGTAACTTAGCCCCCTTTCTGTAATGGAATAAATCTCCAAATCCTCTCCAATGTCATATGTGATTCTGAAACTGACTAGGTACATGCCTTTACCCCTACACCAAATCCCTACTAATATTTACTCATGTTTGGTGTACAGAATGGCTTGAGAGTCCTTCACCTTTATCAGCAACCCAGCACTCAATAGAAAATCCTCCAGGAGAGCTTATGAAAACATAGTCCAGACAAAGATCTAACCACACAGCTTAAGACTCTCTCTACTTACCTTCCTAAAAATGCCCCACTGATGTTACTCATGTCAACATGATAAGATTTGTTATCAGTACTAAGAAGTACCAGAAAGAACCATGCTTCTATGAGTGGTATAAAGGGACTTTGATTAAATTTGCTCTAGCCATTAATGGATTCCTAGATAAATTGTCTGGAAAGCACATCCTTGTATTATGAATCTTATTTTCTCCTGTTGTCTTTTATAATAATTTTGGAAGTACATGTCTATGTAAATATTCATTGGTATACTATAAATTACACCTAAGATTTTAACATCTACTTTAAAAAATGATAATTTATACAATAAACAGTCTGCATCCATTGCATGAGAAAATTAACTGCTGAGATCAAAATTGGTGTCTGTTATTTTTGCAATTTCTAGCATGTAGTCTGATGTCTTATATATCATACCTGTACAAAGCTGGTAAGTCCTGGAAAATGGAAATGGATACAAACACAAATAACATACCAGCACATTTTCAAAAAATTATCTTCTATTAGGAGAGTGAAGTCACTGTCAGGATAATATGATGTGCTTTAAAAAAGTATAATGTTCTATGAAAATTTGAAGCAAAACTACCTCACAGAGAGAAGAAACAGAAAACTTTGTAAATGAAGTAGTACTTAAACTAGACCTCAAAGAATGGGATTTTTAAAATTTTATTTAAAAAACTTAATTTTATTAAGTTAAAGAGCAGTAAAAAGTATGAAGAGTTAGGGGAACAAGGTGTAAGGCATATCTAGGAAATGAATGTCATTCTTTGATAAGTTTTCTTGGAAGAATCTGACTGAGGAATCACTTTTAGACCTGACAACGGAGGGTCTTCAATGCTGCAGTTAGTTTATATTTGCCCTGGTAGGTAATGGAAGTCACTGAGAATTTCACTCATAAAAACAATTACAAACATTTATATGTGTTCTCTGTATCCCAGCCATTATATGTTGTACATGTATTATTTCTGTGTCAGAAAACACATGTAAGGTAGGTGCTAAAATGATCTCACTTTCTAGATGAGAAAATCAATACATAAGTCATTTAGCTAATAATTGGCAGGCTAGTATTTGACCCCACATCTGTAGTTTAGGAAGCTCTGTGCTAGACAAGAAGTGGGAAAGTGAGAAATAAGAGTTCTGGTTTAAAATGAAATACTGTCAGCTATGTCCATGGGGAGATGTCCAGGGTCCGTTGAAACAGAGATTCAAGAAAAAACTAGGGGCAGAGTTCAGGGAAATTTTCTGTGAGGATGTTTGCTGAAAGTATAAGAGTAGGTAAGATTGTCCCAAGAAAAAAGTGGTCAAAGAATAAAGATGAAGTCTCAGAGCAGGATATTGGTGAATGACTAGATTCAGCAGGAGAGAAAGGAAGAGATGGTAGCAGAGGAGAGGGAACAATCAGAAAGGGACAAGGAGAAAAAGAAAGTGCAGGAACTCCCAAGCCAAAAACAGAAGAATTTCTGAGACTGAGCATCATATGCCAAAAAGAAACAATGAGAAAGTGATCTGAGAAGAAGCCATTTGTCAGGTGGTGGGAGTGAATTAGTAGTAAACATTGGGAGTGCGGTGCATGCAATATACAGACACTGTATCATAGAATTGCACAGTTGAAACCTACAATATATAATCTTATTTACTAATCTCAACTCAATTAATTTAGTTACCCCCCCAAAAGAAAGAAAACTATACCCATGGAATTATTCAGATGAAAGGTGTGTACATGTTAGACACAAAAGTCAAAGAAATATCAAAAGAATATGTTTATTCCACTAGATTCGTTTTTATCAGAACCATGTGACGTTTGCATTTCTCTCTTGTACCTGTCAATTGACAATGAAATACTGAACTACAAAAGAGAAAAGAGTGCAGTGCAAGAAGTTACAGTCAACATGAGTTTCAGTGTAAGACTGATGGTAAAGACAAGAGAGAGAATAGCGAGTTACAATAATAGTTACCACTGTGATCATCAGTCTATTTCACAAGCAGACAGGTGCACAAGATGAGGAAAGAGCTATACCAAAGGAAACACAGGAAGACAGAAGGGTTGAAATCACAGTGTGATACTTTAGCTTAGGCAAAAAGTCTTACCACTACCATTTGCTAGTGAGCAACCTGAAAAAAAGACTTAATCATGAGAAATTGCCACAGTTTTTTCATTTATGAAATAGAAATAATAGTATGCACCCTAATTATTCCATGGGATTGCTGTGAGAACAAAATAGTCAAGCGTGTTAAAGTTGTCAGAGACCCAGTGAATGTTAAACACTCTTTCTTTCACCCAGCACTCATAAGGGTAGACAGACAGAAAATCAGCTGACTAGCCAACTCTCATTGCAATGAATTACAACTGGTGCATGAGTAATTGGGAGATTTTTTTTTAACTGGACAAAAAGCTAGTGGTCTTACTGAACATTCTGCCTCATTCAAAACAGAAAAATTCTTTAGCAATAAAATATATTATGAGACCTAAATTGTAGACAAAAGTTCTGAAGGCAACACAGGCACATACATCAGAGAGACTTAACAGGCAAGTCATTGCTCTGGACATTGCCACAATATTAAAATTTCATAGGCCTGTCCTGAGCTTCCTCGCATATCTCAAATCTATATGCACAGACATGAGGGCTGAGTGAGAATATTCCAGCATGGCTGAGCTGAGCCATGGTCCAAGCAGCACTCATCCCCACCAGGGCTGCTGGTTTGAACTTCCTTAGAGGAGAGCCAAAGTGGCAAAAGTCCATAGGCTGGTCTCAAGGATGTACTCCTATAAGCACTTTCCAGAGTGTCTAATAAATATCCAGATGGGGAAATACTATTGGCAAACAAATCAATAAAATGTTCAAAATAATCTGAGACTAAATGGTTACATCATAGCAGGCAAATAGCCAAGAGTAAATGTTTAGTGCTTCATTAAAAATCTCTACTTAATGGACATATCCAAAGTTTTTCTATATAGAAATATATATATATATATTTAATCTTAGCAGTGTAGGTAAAAGAAATAAAAGTCTAACCATGAGCATAAGACATTTTGCAGGCAGCTAAGCCTAATGAGAAATGGTCCTTCTATTTATATCATTGAACATCTACTTATTCATTGATTTATTCATTCATTAGTCCATTCAAAGTCATTTATAAACATCTACTAAGTCGAGGTAATTACTGTAAACTGCAATTTCATGAATTTTAGTGAAGGAAATAGAGGCAATTGAGTGGCAGTTTAAAGATCCTTTCAGACCCAAAGGACAGGGAGGTGGCATGGAGAAATTATAAACATGACAGAATTAATGTAGCTAGCCTGGCGTCTCACAACATTTTCTATATTGTTGAAAGGGGGCAAAATTTCTCTACCCAGATATGTGTCTCATATCTCGTAACAGGAACACTACGAGCACTACGTAACAGCCTCCAGGAGGCTGTACAGACACCTGACAATAAGTGGTTCTGGGCTGATGTGTCAATCTTTTCTACCTGGAAGGTTGAGGTAATGAAAAGGTACAAAGTGTCAGCTAAGTGGTGCACAGTGGTTATCCATAAAGCCACCACATGGCTGTAATTAAGAAAATACATGGGGTGAGACACATCATTCCCTCGTGTTACTCCCCAAATAGAACAGGATATTAAAAGTTTCTGGCTAAAGACCATTGTGACTTGTAGGGTCAAAGAAATAGAACATATATCTGACACTCAAACTGAATTATAAAATTGAAAATGCTGAATTTCCAAACCTAAAAAAAAAAAATGAAGCAAAATGGAAACTCCAAGATTTGAATTTAATATGGAAAAATACAAACTTAGTTGAGTCTTTTTACAGAGCAGTCAGTGTGAAGCAACCAAGAACCCATGAAAAGGAAGTAATTTGCCTGTTTGGAAACCGTCAGGGGTTGGTCGACATGGCCACAGTCATGAGAGTCTCTTAAACCTGTCATGCTCCCAGGGGATAAAGAGTCCAGGAATGATTTCCATGAAATTACCTCCGAAAGGGGGTTATGGGGAAAGAACAAGCTCCTAGAGAAATAAAACCACATCTGGATGGGAAGAGCAACAACATTGTAATATGTTTCGGGTTTTTTTGGAAACTATGCCAAATCCAGGCATTGCTAGGATTGGGGTGAGATTTAATCCCTAGCTTTTCTGTTTTACATTTTTATGTGTTCTTTTTTCACTGTCAGTACGCACTAACCCTAGCCCAGAAGTCACATGTGTTCAGCTCCTAACTAGAAATGTCAGGAATCAGGATGATGTGAAACTTTGAAGCTTGTTATTTAGCCAAAATTTAATTTTAAAGTCTTTGTTATGTTAGAAAGAAATCTAACAAAAAGTTGCTTTAAGTAACCAGTTTCAAATCGACATTAGCATCCTTGAAGTTGTAAGCAAACATGTAGAGCTTCGAGCTCAAGAGCCAGGAGAAGATGTTAGTCCAAGTTCCATCTGTGATGTCCCCACTGCATCCCCCTCCCACCCGGTGCAGAGAGGGGGTGACCCGGGCCTGACGGTAACTCTGCTCTTCAGTTTCTTCATCTGGAAAATCCAGGTGCTAGACTAGGTCCATGATTTCTGAACTTCATGCCACTGAACCCTCATTGTTCCATAGAAATTGGGGACATTTCTAGAGAAAGGGGCACAGGGGACAAAGTGGAAATGAGGTAGGTAGGATTCCAAGATCCCATTCCCACTTCCATCAAAACATTTCTTTCATCTGCTTAACAAACTGGTTTCCAAAAAAAAAAAAGGCTTTTAAAAAAGGATATAGTAGTTTTTAAAAGTTTGAAAACTTCTAAACTGTAGGATATAAAACCTTGCCAGACTGAATCTTTTTATGAGACTTTTCCAGAATGATATGTAATTTCTTGCCCAGTCCAAATGGTCACAGTGGTGTTCTCTCGACTGAACTCTTGTTTTCTGGACCCCAGAGCTGGAGGCAGTCTCACCACACTGACCAGATTCCCTAAAACCCGCGTGTGTCTACCACCCCGTAACATTGGAAACACAGCCTGCGTTCAAGCATAAAGAGTTCCTTTCACTATTTTGGCTTGCCTGTGCTGGAGTCACTTCAACTGCCAGTGTTCTTTGGACATTGCCCCACTCTCTATCAGATATCAGTGAGACTCACATATTGCTCCACTTTGACGAGGAAGTTGTGGTTAAATGATTAGGGAATGAGTAAGTTCTTTCATATCAGTACAAAACATAGTGGAGCAACATATATGCACATGATGTTGTTTGTAGTGTGGGGAGGAAAACAGAAGTAGGTAAGCTGAGAAAAGTTCTGAGAAAGCAAACCTGACGTGGTGGGAAAGGTGGGAGACACCATGAGGTCCCAGTGGGAGACCTCAAATTGTTTCTCAACTTTCTGTCTCATTTAAACACTTGCAAGGAAGGCGGGTGGGATATCACTACTAAAAGCTACAGATATAAAGCAACTTTTCTCTCCAAGAGTGGAATGGATACCATTGGTGGTGCCTATGACAATTTGATGTGGCACATGAACACGTGAATGTGCATTTTTTGTAACATAACCATATGTTTATTTTAATGTGTATATAAGAATAATAGTTTATTTAGCTATGATTTTATAGATATGATAATCCATAAAATGGCAAAACTTTTAAAGTAAATTAAAAAAAATACCTGAATAATACTACAGGTGGTACTAGTATTGGCAAAGATTTGGCAAAAAATGATGATGCAGGCAAGAGAATTAATGAAGGTCAGGAAACTTAGGGCTGGACCAGCTCCAGAATCTCTCCTATCCCTGCACTTTTTGGTAAAACTAATCTGTGCAACTTTTACAGACTTCCGTTAAAGCTACTGTAAGGTGTCCATAAGATGTCTGCTTATTAATTACCCCATCTAATAGTATTTGGTGCACAGAAGATGCTAAATAAGATCACTTGAATGAATGAATGCCTAAATACATAAACCAGTGCACACATGAAAGAATAAATAATTGCTGCTTAGTCCCAAGGAGCAATCATCGAGGGAAACAAGGATGATTAAAAATAAGATCCCAGAGTCACACTTGATCTTTTACCAGCCCCTGACTCACCTAATACATTCTGACAGGTTTCAGAGAAGGATCCTATTTTTCCCATAATGCCAATGGACGGGGTCTACACAAGGCAGAACTTTATGTCATAGTCACCTGTGGACGACAGTCTTCTCAGCCAAGGTTCTCAAATCCCGATCCTGGATAAAGATCAAGGGAAACCATGGCACTGTGCAAACAATGTACCAAGCAGCTTAACAGGGAACCCCACTGAATTCAGGAAAACTACCCCAAAGGGAATGTATGTGGTGCTAAATAAACTTTAGTCACTACAGGTGTTGAACAGCCACAGAGTATGTGATGTCAGCAATCCTGCCCTTCGCCCTGGAAGCAGGGTGTGTATATATGACTTGGATCACTTTCTAACAAGCAGAATCAAGTAGCAAAGTTTGTTTTCTTAAAAAGGTCATGGAGTACTTTGTGATCTGCTCCTATAGAACAAGCAAGGTATTTCTCAAATAGAATAGAAACAAATTCAAGAAAACAGCTGTTTACATGATAGCGTGTGTCTCCTTCACACACGTTCTGTTTGATTTAATCATAAAATTGCAACACCTAGCAAACCCAAATAATCTACTTGGAGTCATCACTTCTGATGATTGCTTAGGCTATTCACAACTAATCAAGAGGATATTATGAAACATGAGTCAGACCTCTTCCGGCTTTCTAGAAGTGCAAGAACTCTATATATAAAGAGGGAGCTTCCCAGCAGGGATATTGGAGCAGCAAGCAGGTGAGGAGCCATCAGATTTCTCCAGCTGAGAAGGAAGACAGCAGACAGCATGCACCGGCTTCCTCTACTGCTGCTGCTCTGGGGCGCAGGGTCTCATGGCTTCCCAGCAGCATCTGTAAACAGACAAGACGATGATGTGGAGATGGTCCAGGTAAGTGTGGAATTTTAATGCCAGAAATGGAAAGGCCTTTATTGCATTTTTTTTTCCCTACAGTAAAACACAGTAGTTGTAGTTAGTATAACGAAGTTTTTTTAAGGTTGAATTTTCTGCAATGAGTTAGTTGGAGGTGAAAGGGAACTAAAGGAATGATATGTAAATATGGCTGTACACATTGTAATTCCGGTTTCATAGTAACTAATGATGGGGAGATTTCTCTCTGAAATTACAGTGTCCACCAATGGTAAAGATAATAAGGACCATGAAATCAAAATACAATCTTTAAGAGTAGAGCCCTGTCAATCTTTAGAAATATTATACAAGAACGGTTTCCCATCCAGCGTTACAATAACATCATCTCTATCATCTTTCACCAGAAATACCTGGAGAACTACTACGATCTGAAGAGTAATGGAGAACAAATCGGAAGGCAGAGAAAGAACAGCCTAGTGGCTGAGAAACTGAAACAAATGCAGGAATTCTTTGGGTTGAAAGTGACAGGGAAGCCAGATGCAGAAACCCTGGACATGATGAAGCAGGCTAGATGTGGGGTGCCAGACGTGGCTAGCTTTGCCCTCACTGAGGGGAACCCTCGGTGGGAGAGCACACACCTGACCTACAGGTAACCAGACAGAGCACCAGACTGAAAACAAGGCTTCCCATCAGAGCCATCAGAAATGAGGTTCCATATGTCTCTATTTTTATTTTATTTTTAGAATTGAAAATTACACGCCAGATTTGCCGAGAGAAGATGTGAACAATGCCATTAAGAAAGCCTTTCAACTCTGGAGTAATGTCACACCCCTGACTTTCACCGAGGTCTTCGAAGGTCAAGCAGACATAATGATATCCTTTGTCTGGAGAGGTAAGCTCCGCTAGTAGCACAGAAGTATTCTCACCTTAACTTCACCCTGCCCCTAAATCTCTCCAGCCTCACAGCTAGAATTATTTGTCTGAGAGGATTGCTGATTTTATGGGCTTGAAAAGGGAACCTAGGTCACATTTGATATAATTTTGTTTGCCTCTCAGCAAAGCAAATACTTGCTCTCCTAAGTAAGAAGCAAGAGGGATATTTGTTGAATTCTGTTTCTTGCAGATCATGGTGACAATTCTCCCTTTGATGGACCTGGAGGAAACCTTGCTCATGCTTTTCAACCAGGCCCACGTCTTGGAGGGGACGTTCATTTTGATGAAGAAGAAGTGTGGACTAGTGATTTCAGAAGTAAGTCAACTAATCTTGCCTTTCTCAATTCCCCCCACCCCTTTGTGATTTATTGTAATAATTGATTGATTATACTGAAAAAAATACATTAATGAAGTATGCATTTATAAATGGTTTCTACTACCATTTAGGAAATTCATGATACATTGAGAAAAGTGTAAGAAAAGCATATTTTGTTAGTAACAACATCTTATTGGCTATAAATAAGCCACACTAAAATCTCTATTAAGAAATTGTTGAAATCCTCAATGGTTGACTTGTGTTTCCATAAGTTTTTTTTACCAAATGACACATCACAATTTAAGATTATGTGTTGTAAAATTATGTGTTTTATAAAATTCCCAACATTAAGCATGTATTAGTTTTGTAAATAGATAGAAAAACATTGTGCTAATAGCAGCTGATCGCCTCTCTGAGACACAAGATGTGTCATCTAGTCATAGAGAAGACTGGTGAATCTGTGCTCGACCCTCCGGCGGCTGAGTGCGCCTGTTTATTGCATCAGTGTATTCACAGAGTTTAGGCTTTAACCTCGCCCTTCACTATTAATAAATGCATGTCTCTCACTTTAGGGAAAAAGTTTTATATATATAGTTTAAAAACTATGAAGGAAATATGAACACTAGTTCTTATAGAGTTATAGATTGCTTAATTAAATATCTTAAAACTGAAAACACTTTAAATAAAATGCAAATGGGTATAAATGGGTATATCGGCCTTTTTAGATTACAATTTGTATCGTGTTGCCGCTCATGAACTGGGCCATTCCCTTGGACTCTCTCATTCTACTGATATTGGGGCTTTGATGTACCCCAGCTACATCTTCAGTGGTGAGGTGCAGCTCTCTCAGGATGACATCAATGGTATCCAGACCATCTATGGTGAGTATAAAGAAAAATATCACAGACAAGGCCCACTAGAGCAACCATTTGCTATATCTTTTAAGAAACTGTCTTTCATTGTTTATATCGTTGTCCCATGCCGGGCAGCACAAACTACAGATCTCTTTTTTCTTTAGGCCCCTCCAAAAACCCCAGCCATCCAGCAGGCCCTCAAACCCCGAAAGTCTGTGATAGTAAGCTAACCTTTGATGCTATAACTACAATTCGCGGAGAAATGATGTTCTTCAAAGACAGGTAAGACATCAATTCTTCTTGTTTTGTGTTTGTAATAATAACAGCACTCACTGTTGCGGATCCCTGTGGGTCACTACAGTGCTTCGCTCATCACTTATCTTACATTTGTTTGTGCATATAATTATATAATAGCACTTACTTGCATACCCAAGTAGGCAAAACCTAATGAATTTATAACACCATCATTTTCCCACATGTATTCTGCATTTTGATTCTCAGGAAAAAAAAATATTACTGAAGAGAGAAGGAAAGAGAGCCTTTTAGGACACAGAGTTTATTGATGACAGAGCAGTAATTGGTCTTCTGAGTTCTATTCTGGGTGTTTTTCATTTATGGCATTCTTTATGGTGATCGGGATGTTAGTACATAATTAGGAGAAATAATTTCTTTTTCACTGCACTATCATGCTGGTACCTGTTAAATATCATCCCTTTCATTCTGGAAAAGATGATCTTTCCAAAGCTCATGATCATGACAGGTCTCCAGAGGCCTCCAGAGGCCCAGAGAAAAGTAAGAGTCACTGTACGAGAGTCCTTATGAGTTCATGAGGCCCTCTTTGGATGGAGATGAGCAACACAATGTGCTTCTCTCCTCAGAGCAGGATTCTAGGTCTCCCTCTGCAGCATCGGCCTCAAAAAGGCAAGGTTCCCCCGACACACAAAGAACAGTCTTGCTCTGCACACCACGCTGATTGCTAAAGGACCTGGTAAAATCATAATCTAGTCTTTTTCTGCATGATGCAGTCCACAGCACAGAGAAAGTAGGGATGCTCAGAAAGGCTCGAGTCTCCTCAACCACTCTTCTCAGAGTGTTGTCGGTACTGTTCTAATATGTTGTGGCCATCTCTACTCAAGAATTCAGGCTATTGGCTGCTAACGCTTTTCATCTTCTTAATTATTCTTGAGTTTAACAGGTAAGGAGGGGTGTGAGCCACCCAAGGGGTGGCTCAATGTCAGGGCTGCTAAGGAAATACATGGTGTTTAGGGGAAGCCCTCGGTACAGCAAGACACCTAGCCAAGCAAGTATGTGGAGGATTACTCCAAGGAGTAGGACCAAGTCTAGCATTTGCAGGAACTAAAGGGACATGGAGACCATTTAAATGTCACCAAGTTATTAAGATATGGAAGATCAGAAACAGTAATAGTAACTGATTTGCCCAAGGTCTCACAGTCAGGCAGAGAGGCAAAGGCAAGATTTCTGATTACCAAGGTCATAGTCTTTCCTGCAGCTTAGAATCTGAAAAGATTTCCATCAGCCGACACGACAGTCTATGCTTTGCTGTTTCTCCCAGTCTCTGTGGGCTTGTAAAATCAGCTTTGTAAACCACCAACCAAAGCAAAACAAAGGAGGAACTGCCAGACCCAAGTTTACAATTAACCTTCGTGTCTTAGCTGTGTAGACTTAGCAGCTCCCTTTGCCTCCCTGCCCTGAATTTCTCATTTGTAAAATGAGAGTAATATTCTCTTGCAGGGGTTTTCGTGAGGTAGGGCATGATGAAGTAAAGACCCTGTGTGTTGGAAGTGTACACTCAGGTGAGATGTCAGTGCTGTATTCTGGCCAGCCATGTGTTGCAGTGGAGTCCTAAGGGCTCACATGCCAACGCTGAGTTTTAAATTTTGAGAATTTTGCAAGCTGGTTGTGAAACACAACCACTATTAAAAAGTTAAATTAGATTTCAACTAAACATACCATAATAAAATTATTCAAAACATACCCCTTTGCAATATTTTTGCTACATTTTACTTTTTATTAATGTTCCTGAGGTTATGCCTAATGTACAGTATTTGTGTGATAGAAACACTACACAACGATGTGCTACCGCAGATCTCTTGAAATCTTCTATGGTGAGAGTATTTCCATCCTGGAAATGAGCAGAAGCGACAAGCCAGGACTCCTCCCACCCTCACCTTAGAGCCCCAGATGTTAAACATCTGTCCACACACGGCTAGTGCCTCAGTGAGAAGGAGCTAGATGTCAGCCAGACTTGCAATAGATTAGATCAAAACCTTGTCTTCTTTTTTTCAAACCAGGTTCTACATACGCACAAGTGCTTACTACCCAGAACCTGAGCTCAATTTCATTGCTATTTTCTGGCCAAATCTGCCAAATGGACTCCAAGCTGCATATGAGGTTGCTCACAAAGATGAAGTCCGTTTTTTCAAAGGTAACACTTCCAATTACTCTATGAATTAATTTTTCATTGTCTGAGATAAGAAAGCACTAGTACTTACTTTCTCTCCATGGAATGTTATGAACCTAAGTCTCACCAAATCAAATCAAAAGTGAGGGAGGAAGTCCATTACCTTAAGAATTACATAGTGCATTCTGAGTCTTTTAACATAAAAAGCATATGACTAGGGGTGAAAATTTTCTGGCCTGTTTATGAATCTAGACTTATGAAAGTGTTTTTCTGTGAAAATTATGTGTGCATTTAAAACCCTTTCCATATCTCTGGGAGTGCTGAGAAATCAGATTGAGAGCCTTGGACCAGTACTGTAGAGAGCATGCAGCAGAAGCATTTGAGTTGTGTGACTCCAGAGGGGAGGCACCTGCGGGCGGCCAGCTAAGGACGCTGGGGCCTTGCTCTCAAAGGGTGATCCTCACACCAACCCGCTGACATCACCGGAGAGTTTGTTAGAAACACAGACTCTCACTTAGCTTGATGCCCTCAAGGTTTATTCCTGCTGTCAGGCCCACTCCAGGCCTTCTTGAACTGTAACAAGATTTCCAGGCAATGTGTATATACACTGAAGTATGAGAAGTCCTGAATCACCATGAATTGACTGTCTGTGAGGTGGTATCATGGACTCCTGAGTCATTTGAACATCTGGCTTTGGATAGAAGTTCCCAATTGCATAAACCAGTCATTCTCAAAGATGTTGCATGTTAGGATCATCTAGAAAACATTTTTAAATATACTGATTTCATTTGTCTGTGGTAGGATACTAACATCAGTATTTTTAACAATATCCCTAGTTAATTCTAATGTGCAGCCAGGACCCTGCTCTAGTGTATGAGGCTAACTTCACTGGAAATTTGCTCACTGTCTCCTGCTGCCTTGGGTGTTTTCATCACCGTTCTTGATTGGCAGGTACTAAGTACTGGGCTGTGCAGGGGCAAAATATGCTGCCCGGATACCCCAAGGACATCTACAGGTCCTTTGGCTTCCCTAGAAGTGTGAAGAATATCGATGCTGCTGTCTTTGACGAAGATACTGGGAAAACATACTTCTTTGTTGCTAACAAGTACTGGAGGTAAAAAAAAAAATTAAGGCACCAGGTCTCTCTATATAGAAAGAAAGCTCTAGATCCCTGGTCAGCAAACCGCGGCTCGCGAGCCACATGCTGCTCTTTGGCCCCTGAGTGTGGCTCTTCTACAAAATACCACATGCGGGCACTACCTCTATAAGGAATGTACCTACCTATATAGCTTAAGTTTTAAAAATTTGGCTCTCAAAAGAAATTTCAATCATTGTACTGTAGATATTTGGCTCTGTTGACTAATGAGTTTGCTGACCACTGCCTAGATATTTAAAAATGATTCTCGTGTTGCCTTGGCTAGCTGCCTTTTCTATGAATGGTTGTAGACAGTCCAGTATCCACATCTCTTGATCAATAGTCATCATGCAATCTGTCCCACGAAACCAGGGAGCACTTGAGCTGAATTTGAAAAAAGAAGCCATAAAAAGGAGGACATTCATCCTTACAGAGCTACTTCAGCCAACAGTAACTTAGTTTTAGTCATACTGTACCTTAACAGGACATTGTGTGGCACCAACTGGAAAATTAGAATCAGATGCTGGAGTTCAAAGGGACCTTATAAGTCTTCTAATCTACCCATCATCTTCCCTCACCTCATCCCACCCCCAACTCCAATTTACACATGATCTATGGAATTAAAAGTTCTTATTTAATTCTTGTTGGTGAATTCTCTGTGAAGATCTTTGAGAAGGCTTTGTGTTTAACAAATGGTTCTAACACTTTTTATTATTTTTTGACCAGATATGATGAGTACAGACGATCCATGGATGCAGGTTACCCCAAAATGATAGCAGCTGACTTTCCTGGAATTGGCCAAAAAGTTGATGCTGTTTTCCAGAAAGATGGTAAGTGAATATATATGTACTTCTTCTATTTGCTGTTCTAAATAATGATACTGATGCTATACTATCATTATTTAGAACAGTAAATGCCAAAAAAGTATTTATTCTCATAAATAACTTGGATTTTTCAAGAATTCAAGTTAAACCTAGAAAATACTTGTATGATGTAGTAAATCTCTTTTGTTTTTGTTTCTAGGTTTTTTCTATTTCTTCCACAGAACAAGGCAATACAAATTTGATCCTAAAACCAAGAGAATTTTGACTCTGCAGAAAGCTAATAGCTGGTTCAACTGTAGATAAAATTGACTAACTATTTCACCATTGAACAGAAAAATATATTTTGAGAACCCAAGGAAGGTATTTTCCTGAAGAGCCATATTTTTAAAAAGTATAGAGCTATTAAGTATAATTTTTATACCTCATTCTGCATATGTTTTTTATGATTTAGAATGCAATGCTTTATGTACTGTTATAATTTAGTTCCACATGCTAAGGAAGGTCAAGTTTATGGCTTATTGATATATATTAGCTAGTTTTACAGAAAGCAGCTCTTTTTTGAAGTAAGAGACTCTGACATTAAGCCTAGGAAGCAGTCCCAGTGATGAACATCTCCTCTCAAGAGAGAAAGAGACAAAGACATGAGTCTTCAGCAGAGAAGAAGCAATTCAAGAACATACATGCAGCCACTAGCTAATATCATCCTAATAAGCAACTTTTGTTACAGAAAATAAAATATTTTATGTTTGAAATAAATCCATCTTTGTCTCTACTGTTTTATAAATGTTCTGTTATATTTGTTATAATGCAGTTAT